>NC_061120.1:6016984-6192421 GCF_002878395.1 Capsicum annuum | reverse complement strand
TTCTTCTTCTTCTTCTTCTTCTTCTTCTTCTTCTTCTTCTTCTTCTTCTTCTTCTTCTTCTTCTTCTTCTTCTTCTTTATCAGCTGTTGCTTCTATTTTTTCAGCTTCTTCATTTTACTTGGCTTTTTCAACTATAGCTCCTTCTTTTCCTTGCCTCCTTCTTCAACTGTTGCTGCTTCTTTTTCAACTTTTTCTTCTTCTACTCAGCTGCATCTTTTGCACTTTCTTCTTGGCTCTAATCTTCTTCCATTTCGTCTTTTTCATCCTTTTTTTCTTCTTTTTTTTCTCTTCCTCCACGACCGAAGCCAACTCACCCATTTTGCTCATTTTTTCTCCTTTTTCATTCCTCTCCAATTCACGAAGGTCCACATACACTGTATCATCATATTACAAAGTGTTATTGATATTTAAAGCTGAAAATTCATTAACAACATCAATTATTGAATGAAGTTACCTCGCTCGTGTTGTTGCTCATCCTGTTCCTTTTTCTTCAGTCTTTTCTCTCTGATATAGGTAGCAATATCCAACACCACTTCCTTGAGTACAGCAACATTCTTATAAAGATCCTCGGGAGATGAGGTGCCCGCTATATCTTTGGAGGTGCTCGGAGTATCATCATCACCGTGTTCTTCAATAGGGTTACCACCCAAATCCCCATCATCATCACTGTCCTCATTTGAAATAAGGACAGTCACCCCTTCTAACTCTTTCTTTAAGCCATCGAGGACGTTATTCTTCACCTCATACGCATATGGATCAAAGGAAATCATGTAATCCATCTTCGCCTTACAAAGAGTAGGGATGATGTATGGGTACACGTTCTACAAAATATCAAATAACAATTAAATAACATTCAATACAATAGCAGCGTTATTATTGCATAATAAATAATAAGTTCATACCTCGGTAACTTTTTCTTTGTACTTGAATGGGTCGCCTTCAATTATTTGGTCACTTTTTGTAGTATGCCATCTGAGGATGCAAGGAATAGGAAAGGGCTCATCCGTTGATTTTCCATCAAATTTTTCAAGATGAGGAAAGGCCTCGTAGATCTAGACCTATAAGCAGTACAATAGTGAAAAACTAACTCAGAGTCTATGACAGAGTATAAATAAAAAAAATCTACGATAAACTCACTAAAGGGTCTATGGTAGATACCATGAACGCCCAGGGAAATCTGAATAGAGCATAGGATGCCTTCTTCTTCTCATCAAATATTTCTCTCTGCTTCTTCAGGTCACTTTTCTTCTTCAGATAGTCCAGGGTCAGTTGAAATGTCTCTTTCCCCCACGGATAATTCTCAAAGAAACTCAAAGAATTGACCATTCGAATCAGTTTCATTTCGACAACCTTTGTCAATTTTTTTGAAAGCAACATGGTGTTCAAGAACCACAGTAAACAACACTTAAACTTTTGGTCCTCGTTCAGCTTATTCCCTCTAATCAAGTGTAACAAGTTGACCACCGTAATATTTTTTTTCATCACCTTAAATAAAAAATGCTCCCCCTTGTCTAACACCTTCTTCATTTTTTATTCACTAGGGTATGATGAGCAGTTTAGCCCCATGATCAAACAAAATTCTTTCAAGCCAAAATAGACAGGCTTGTTGTTAATGCAGAACGGAATCTCATGATGCATATTATCTCTCTTGACGCATCGTAACAACAAATAATAGACCAACTGCCCATTGAACTTGAGATGTTCCGGCAGGTTTCTCAGGTGTCCGAAATAGGACCGCTTGAATCTTTTCTTCAACTCCTGGTCGACAAGAACTTGCTTAAATTCTCGATAAGTAGCCATTCTTGATCTGACCGATATCTTCATCGGGTAAGATCCGACCTCATCCATTATAGTTTAAAGGTCATACCGCTCCACGAAAATGAACCTTGACAAACATAGCACGGACAAAGGATCATTATCCCCATTATCACTGTTTCTCCCACTTTCCTCGCTCTTTTCACTGTCACCACTAACACTGCACTCGGGAAAGACATCTTCACTAGACTCGGTGTAGTCGCTTATCTCCTTTAAATCCGAATTTGATTCAGACACTTCCTCATTAATTTTATTTCTTTTTGAGATATTTTCAATTGCCTCGGCTTTTATTTTTCTACTTCTACCAACTTTGCCTTTAGGATGGAAGGTTTTTTTTTACCCATTTTCAATACAATCTACACCTGTAGAACAAATCTCCCATTTTCAGTTCATAAACCACAAGTCTATCAATAGAAATAAGTGAATGCTCAAATGAAACCCCCCTAAAAAACAAAGAATACCCCACCAAAATCCAACATGGAGTATCAAAATCAAACTAGTGCACCTAATCAAACTAATTAGCTATTAATATTTGAATTTTCACTATTTCAGCCATCATATTTTTAAAGAATTTCATACTTCTAAAAATTGATTTTAATCTAGGGCATTCTGATTTCATAGACCACAGGTCGATTTCATAGATCACCGGTCTACGGACAGAAACAGGTGACTGTTGGAATCAAGCTATCAAAATAACTCTTCAAATAATAATTATCCCACCATTCCACCATCACAGTTCACTCGAAAATATCAATAACTCAACCAAAATCCAACATGCAATATCAAAACACAACGATTGCTAAAAATTAAATCGGTGCACCTAATCGAACTAATTATCTATTAATCTTTCAATTTCCATTATTTAACCAACCATTTTTTAAAAGAATTTCATACGTCTAAAAATTGATTTCAATTTAGGGAATTCTGATTTCATAGACCACGGGTCGATTTCATAGATCACAGGTCTACGGACAGAAACAACTGACTGTTTGAATCAAACTACCAAAATAACTCTTCAAATAATGATTATCCCACCCTTCACCATTTCTTTTCTAAAAAAACAATGGAACTAAACCAAAACTCCTTAATCAACCAAATTTAAAAAAGAAAAAAATTCCTACATCACTACGAATCGATTAGCAAAGAAACCTGTTTAAATAGATCTACAAATGATCGAAACAAGATTTTAACTAACCTTATGAAGCAAGAACAACCTCTTAGTAGATGCAGAAGAAGGAAAAATGAAAATGGTATTTGGGGAGAGCTGTTATTCAAAGCGGGAGTTGGGAGAAAATTTAAGAGGAGAGAGAACGTTTTTTTTATATTGGAATAAGTTGATGGGTGTTAGTGTATTACGTTAAATTTATTGATGGGTGTTAGTGTATTATGTTAAATTTGTAAAGTTAGAAAAATGATACAATGGTCCCTTGGCCCACATGTGGGCCTACTTTTTAATGTTTTTTTAACATTTTTTATACCCTAACCCTAAAAAATAATTCAAAAAGAAATTTAGTGTCCCTTTGGCAAAATAGTCTTGAGAATGGTATCTTTTGCCAATTATTCCCAAGAGACTACTTTAACTTTACTTGTATGGACAATAATTTTACTGTGCAAATATCCTATTTGGCAAGAAAGAGCTAGAGAAGTTCTACAAATGTTTGGAAGTGATGAACTTGATCATGACAAGTTGAATCAATTAAAAGTAGTAAGTATTGCCTATATGCTCAATTATTTTGAACCTTTTTGTTATTACGATAACATTCGGATCAGTTTGCACATACTTTGACCAGATATATAATAAATATAAATAAGGGGAACTTGTGTATGCTTTCATGGAAATGTTAACTTGTGATCTATTATTCTATAGGTGACTATGATCTTTAATGAGGTCTTAAGGTTGTACCCATCAGCATATGTGATTAATCAAAAGGTCAAATCATTCAAAATATCTCAAATATTCAACATCAACGTACTTATAACACACACTTTCTCATAAAAAACACAATTTCCAAAGGGGATTCACGACCTAAATATCAAAATCATGATAAATATCGTTCAAGATTCATGTTTTATATCACCACATATGTAAATTCATCTTTCAAAATCATAAACATCAAGATATCATAATAATCATCATAAGATATGGATTCATGCTTCAAATTCATAAAAATCAAATAAAAATCATGCCTTTATAAAGAAAATTATTTTTGGGCACAAGAACGAAAGAGAGTTCTTGTTGAAAACCCCCACATACCTTGAATGATGAACTTTAGATCGATACTCATTTTTGAGATGTTAATCGTGCCTTTGAATGATGGTTCTTGGAGTTCTTGAACTAGGAACTTGGAATCTTGACTAAATTTGCAGAATTAATGGTGAACTTTGGAGGTTCTTGAACTAGAAACTTGGAATCTTGAATAAATATGCAGAATTAATGGTGAATTTTGGAGGTTCTTGAAGTTGGATGTAGGAGCTTAGGGTTTTCTTTTTGAGGGAATTTGATGAAATATAATATATAATGCTTCTAATAGGCTTTAATATAGGGTTTGGACGGATTTTGGGTGCGGAGGAATGACCAAAACGCCCCTAAAAATCAAATAATTCTCGAATCTGTCCTTTGGTGGACTGTTTTGATAGTTTGAAGTAGATCAACCATAATGTTTTACTCCGATATCCAAATTGGATGAAACCAATTTCATTAGAAAGAGGACTCTCATATATTTACATTGATATATAGTATCTCACCCAGATCATTGTATACGAGGAGTTATGATTGTTTGAAATTGACCCAAAAATTCACTTTTGATCGGCTGAAGTAGATCGACCATAACATTTTGCTCCGATAGACAAATTGGATGAAACCAATTTCATTAGAAAGAGGAACCGTATAGATTTCCGTTGATATATAGTAGATCACCCAGATCATTATGTACAAACAGTTATGATCATTTAAAGTTGGAGCAAAAATACGCCAGGCCTCAGTACATTTTTTCCTGCATATTTTACTGTTCACTACTATTCACGGTTCGATTGGAATGTTCATAACTCGTCGCTTGGGTGTCCGTTTTGGATGGTCCACATATCGTTGGAAATCTTATTCGATACTTTGTGCAATGGTGGGTCATAATCTAAGACATTCCTCACGAAAAATTTATAGTTCATTCTAGAAGATAGAACCCAACACGTTTACGCACAAAATTTCAACGAAAAATTTCTCGGGGTATTACATCATCCCCCCTTGGAAACATTCATCCTCGAATGACGCTAGACATGCCAAGATTAGATAGGGAATAGAGAATACAGCTGAAACCATTCGTTAGACTCATCACCACATCGTTTCTCACTCCGAATGCAACATAGAATGCATAAATTCAAGAAACTACAGCTGAACACATAATAAATGACAGCTGAACTACTGCAACTTTTATCAAAAGTGCATGATTTAGGAAAGAACGGTACCTTCGGCTTGATCGGAGTTCGTAGAAAATAGGTGCGGCTACTTGGATCGCATATCCGCCTCAACTTCCCAAGTTACACCCTCAACAGATTGGTTTTGCCACAACACCTTGACCGAGGGAACTTCTTTGTTCCTTAGTCTTCGGATACTAAAATCAAGAATCTCAACAGGAATCTCATCAAAAGAAAGATTTTCTTGAATGTCAGCACTCACAGAGGAATCCACTACCACAGCATCGCTAATATGCTTTCTAAGCATGGAGACATGGAATATTGGATGAACAGAGGACAACTCAGAAGGCAACTTAACCTCATAAGCTACCTTACCAACACGGATAAGAATTTTGTAAGGACCAACATAATGGGGACTAAGCTTCCCCTTCTTTCCGAATCTCTTCACCCCCCTCATGGGTGAAATTTGTAGATACACTAGGTCACCAACTTCAAACTCAAGGTCTCTCTTTCTAACATCTGTATATGACTTCTGACGACTCTGCGCAGTTTTCAACCTTTCCCTAATCAACTTAACTTTTTCCATAGCCTCAAATACTGAATCAGGACCACTCACAGTCACTTCACCCACCTTGAACCAACCTATGGGTGATCTATACTTCCTCCCATATAAGGCTTCAAATGGAGCCATGCTAATACTAGAGTGGAAAATATTATTGTAAGCAAACTCTATCAATGGTAAGTGATCATCCCAAAATCCCTTAAAGTCAAGTGCACAATCTCTCAACATATCCTCTAAGGTCTGGATGGTTTGCTCAGCCTGACCATCGGTCTGCGGATGAAAAGCAGAACTTAAAAGCACTTAGGTACCAAGACCCTTCTAAAAAGCTTTCCAAAGTGAACTGAGTACCCCTATCCGAAATGATAGACAAGGGAACTCCATGCAGTCTAACTAGCTCTCGGATATACAATCTAGCATAATCCTCAGTATGAAAAGGTAAGAAATGAATAGACTTAGTCAATCTATCAACCACAACCCAAATGGAATCATGATGGCATCGGGAAGGAGGTAAACCAATCACGAAGTCCATATTATCTCCTCCCACTTCCAGGTGGGAATACTAAACTCTTGCATCATACCACCAGGTCTTTGGTGTTCAACCTTAACCTGTTGGCATGTTGCACACTTAGCTACAAACGCTGCTATATCTTTCTTCATGCCACTCCACTAATAGATTTCCCGTAAGTCTTGGTACATCTTGGTGGCACCAGGATGAATAGAATATCGTGCCCCGTGCGCTTCATCCATAATCCTCTGTCTCAGATCATCAACATTTGGGACACACAATCTACCCTATAATCTCAACACACCATCTCCCCCTTAGGATAAAACCTCTACTTTTTGGTCCTTGACTGACTCCTACAGTCTAACCAAACTAGTATCTAAGTATTGCTTTTCCTTCACTTCCGAAACCAAGGAGGATTCAGAACTACTCTGAACCCCTATACTACCTTCAGCATAGTCAAATAACCTAACCCCCAATCTAGCCAAACGATGTACATCACGATCCAACTCTTTCTTACCTTCTAACACATGCGAAACACTACCCATGGACACTCTACTTAGGGCATCTGCCACAACATTGGCCTTGCCCGGATGGTACAACATACTCATATCATAGTCCTTTAACAATTCTAACTATCGTCTCTGCCTAAGATTCAATTCTCTCTAGGTAAACACATACTGTAGACCAGCAGAGAGAGACACTTTAAGCACGATAGACTTCTGAAAGAAAGAATCACACTTTTTCCTAAAACGTCTTATAGCCTCTTCCTCATAGATGTGGCGTGCTACAAACCGATGATTAAGACTCTACTTAACGTGGCTTGTCAGACTCCCTAGGATACCTTAAAACCATAGGCTCTGATACCAAGTTTATAACGCCCTAAAAATGGGTCCCGGAGCGTTACACGGTGCTTGACGCTACGAGTAGCACCAAGCTAACCCTTTGAGCCATTTTCATTCAGATCAACATAAATCAATGGGGTTTCCATAAATAACCCTCAAATATCAACAGAGTAATCATCATTCAAGAATAAAATAACTTTAAAAAGATAACAAAATACGACTTATTAGTCAACTCCCGACATCTATACTAGTCTGTCAAGCCTCTAAGAAAATCAATAAAACCAGCGAGCCATTGAGACATGCCCCAACTGACTCATACTTAGTTATCAAATGTAAACAATTCGGTGAAACCAACATCAGACATCACATCCTCGGAACATGAGGACTCACCACAACAAAGGATATAGAATAGTGTGCCCGAAGAATCATTTTTAAACCTGGAACTAAGCACCTAAACCTACATTCTGAGAAAATGAAGCCCACGTCCGAAGATGTAGGTCAGTACCATGGAAAAAAACTGAGTATATGGGGGTGAATGCAGTTGTATAAACATCATCATCATAAATATTTATAAGAAATATGCAGGATGTATGAAAGACTCACATAGCTCAAAGAAAATCATCATAATCATGAGAGGATGAAATAAGTATAATAACACATGTGAGTCATCATATAATTTGTCAATCACTTTCAGTTCATCAACAATATCAATTCTCATAACATAAATATTATTTAAATCTTTCGAAAGAATAACTTTCACAATTCCACTTTCAAATCACTTCACCGTTCACCATAGACACAAGGAAACACACACACACTGGGAGATCCTATAACTGACATAAACCATGTGAGCTACATGGAGTCCAACGTACAACCCATGTTGGGGAGAGTCGTCCTATCCTTGCCATCAAAGTAGGACTATCGATATCAAATCCACACAAACTAGTGATCACTATATAAATCAGCCTCAGGCTCACACCTATGGGGACACGTAGTTCTAAGGAAGTAAGGTCGCTTTATACCTCCCACTCGGTGCTAAAGATTTCTCCCAGACTTAGCTCAGATCATTTCAAAGACAATCCACAACAAAACAATTTCAGTAATATATAAATATACATCGGGAGCCATCATGCTTCCCATCTATCAAAATCAACCACGTTGTGGATTTCATTCACACTCGAGTTCAAAACAACTCCGTTAAGACCAAAAGGTCAAATCATTCAAAATATCTCAAATATTCAACATCAACGTGCTTATAACACACACTTTCTCCGAAAAAAACACAATTTCCAATGGGGATTCACGAGCCAAATATCAAAATCATGATAAATATCGTTCAAGATTCATGTTTTATATCACCACACATGTAAATTCATCTTTCAAAATCATAAACATCAAGATTTCATAATAATCATCATAAGATATGGGTTCATGCTTCAAATTCATAAAAATCAAATAAAAATCATGCCTTTGTAAAGAAAATTACTTTTGGGCACAAGAACGAAAGAGAGTTCTTGTTGAAAACCCCCACATACCTTGAATGATGAACTTTAGATCGATACTAATTTTAGAGATGTTAATCGTGCCTTTGAATGATAGTTCTTGGAGTTCTTGAACTAGGAACTTGGAATCTTGAATAAATTTGCAGAGTTAATGGTGAACTTTGGAGGTTCTTGAAGTTCTTGAACTAGGAACTTAGAATCTTGAATAAATTTGCAGAATTAATGGTGAACTTTGGAGGTTCTTAAAGTTGGATGTAGGAGCTTAGGGTTTTCTTTTTGAGGGAATTTGATGAAATATAACATATAATACTTCTAATAGGATTTCATATAGGGTTTGGATGGATTTTGGGTGAGGAAGACTGACCAAACCTCCCTTAAAAATCAAATAATTCTCGAATCTGTCCTTTGGTGGACTGTTTTGACAGTCTGAAGTAGATCAACCATAACATTTTACTCTGATATCCAAATTGGATGAAAATAATTTTATTAGAAAGAGGACTCTCATATATTTACATTGATATATAGTATCTCACCCAAATCATTGTGTACGAGGAGTTATGATTGTTTGAAATTGACCCAAAAATTCACTTTTGATAGGCTGAAGTAGATCGACCATAACATTTTGCTCCGATAGACAAATTGGATGAAACCAATTTCATTATAAAGAGGACTCGTAGAGCTTTCCGCTGATATATAGTATATCACCCAGATTATTATGTACAAGGATTTATGATCATTTAAAGTTGGAGCAAAAATACGCCAGGCCTCAGTACATTTTTTCCTGCACATTTTACTGTTCACTACTATTCACGATTCGATCGGAATGTTCATAACTCGTCACTCGGGTGTCTGCTTTGGATGATCCATATATTGTTGGAAATCTTATTCGATACTCTACGGAATGGTGGGTCTTAATCTAAGATATTACGCACGAAAAATTTATAGTTCATTCTAGAAGATAGAACCCAGCACATTTACGCACAAAATTTCAACAAAAAATTTCCAGGGGTATTACATTAACCTTCTTCCTAGCTTTGAGACATCAAAATTTGGGGATCCTGATGGAAAAAAGGATTTTGTGAAACATTTGGGATGACATTGCAATCAACCAAGGAAAACTGAAGGAAAGAAGAAGGAAAACGCACCTATTGTCATGCCAGGGACAAAGCAGAGTTTAAGAGGTCCAACCCACCAATACTGTCAGTATCAATCCCGACCTTACATATTAAATCCATATAACCACTTGCAACAAGGTTTCTTTCCCCAAAATCAAAGAAATCCCATTCCACTTCCTCAATATCCTTTGAACAATGCACAATTGTATGCTCATCCATCTTCTTATCCACAATGGCATGTATCTGTCCCTCAACATCATCCTTGGCCCCCACAAATTTACCAAGGAACCTCTAAATCTAAGTTTTATTCGAGGCCAGAGTTCGCAAAGAGGAGGAAGGAAAAAGATAATTTCACTCCTATTGGGGAATCCTATGCCAGTTTATTCCAGAGATTGATATAGCAGGGCATGATCACTCCTCTCCTTGGGTATACTCCTGACCCACATTCAAGAAGTTTTGATCCTAATGTACGATGTGCATATCATTCTGATGTTCAGGGTTACAGTATTGAAGATTGTCGTGATTTGAAAAGAGAAATTGAAAAGATGATTCAAGATAAATCAATTATGGTGCAGAAAATTGACAGTGAGGAAAGCTCTAGTCATGCTGATATGCAAACCAGTGGCTAAGATGTCAGGATGAGCAATTAAGAAGTCACCCCTCCCTACTAGGAAGAGGTTTGGTAGTTTGTTTTGTTTTATTTTTTGTTATCCGAATTATTTCTGGGTTGTAGTTTGGGATCTATCTTATTTCGTACCTTTGTCGTTATGTTCAAACCCTTCTATCTTTAATTTTTATTAAATAAAGTGTCCCATTTTTCTTTGTGTTTTAAATATGTGTTGTTTGTTAGTTTTCTTTACATAGTACATTTTATGTTGACTCTAGTGACATGACATGCTAGTGAAATTTATAGCTAGATCTTAAAATCCAGTTTAAGCATGAACATTGAATCAGAGATTTAAAGCTAGAAAAAGAGAGCATCTGAGAAAATAGATAGAGTGCTGGGGCATTTGGTGATCAAGTTGAAGCCTTCGTTGAAAATTAAGGCTATTATTAAGATAATCGTGAGAATAACTTGGTCATCAATTGAAAGACATATCTCAATTAGGTCAAACAGTGGTTGCGTGATTCTATATCCAGAGAAACAAAAAGAAATTAGCTCCATAAAAGCATGAATCATTTAATGAGAAGGATGCATAACAAAGGTGGAGTTGTATGCTAGACAAGGGTATAAGAAGAATTGGAACATGCTAAGTTGAACTTAGTGTTTTTAAAGTGTCACAAATGATCTTCATCCTTCACTCCTAGAAGACGTACCTTCTAGTCAAGTCATTCCCCTTGACTCTTAGAAGACGTACCCTTTAGTCGAGTCATTCCCCTTGATTCCTATAAGATGTACCTTTTAGTCGAGTCATTCCCCTTTGATTCCTATAAGACATACCTTTTAGTTGAGTCATTCCTCTTGACCGCTAGAAGATGTACCTTTTAGTCGAGTCATTCCCTTTGATTCCTATAAGACGTACCTTTTAGTCGAGTCATTCCTCTTTGATTCCTATATGACGTACCTTTTAGTTGAGTCATTCCCCTTAACCCCTAGAAAACGTACCTTTTAGTTGAGTCATTCCCTTTTATTCCTATAAGACGTACATTTTAGTCGAGTCATTCCCTTTGATTCTTATAAGACGTACCTTTTAGTCGAGTCATTCCCCTTGTCCCCTAGAAGACGTACCTTTTAGTTGAGTCATTCCCCTTGACCCTTAGAAGACATACCTTTTAGTCGAGTCATTCCCTTTGATTCCTATAAGATGTGCCTTTTAGTTGAGTCATTTCCTTTGATTCCGATAAGACATACTTTTTAGTCGAGTCATTCCCCTTGACCCCTAGAAGACGTACCTTTTAGTGGAGTCATTCCCTGTGATTTCTATAAGATATACCTTTTAGTCGAGTCATTCCCCTTGAACCCTAGAAGACATACCTTTTAGTCAAGTCATTCCTTTGATTCCTATAAGACGTACCTTTTAGTCGAGTCATTCCCTTTGACCCCTAGAAGATGTACCTTTTAGTCGAGTCGTTCCTTTGAATCCTATAAAACGTACCTTTTAGTCAAGTCATTCCCCTTGACCCTAGAATACGTACCTTTTATTTGATTCATTCCCCTTGACCCCTAGAAGACGTACCTTTTAGTCGAGTCATCCCTCATGATTCCTATGAGACGTACCTTTTAGTCGAGTCATCCCCCATGATTACTATAAGACGTACCTTTAGTAGAGTCATCCCCCATGATTCCTATAAGACGTACCTTAGTAGAGTCATCCCCCTTGATTCCTAGAAGACGTACCTTTTAGTTGAGTCATTTTCTTTGATTCCTAAAATGATGTAACTTTCGCAAAAGTCCTTTGATGATAAACTGGGGCAAAATTTTATTCTTGTGTTGGAACTTCTCTTTTCTGGCAAATGAAACCTCTTTATAATAATCTTTGTTTGGGATAATTTTTTTTAGTTTGGATGTGATTTCAGGATCCCGCTTAGAGAACAGGGTGAAGAAGTAAAAAGTCAAGAAACAAAGTGAAGAAGTTGAATGTCAAGAAACAAGGTGAAAAGTTGAAAGTTAACAAATTGATGAAATTGCAAGACAGGAGCCCGCCTGAAGAGCAGGGAGATGAAATGGAAAGTCATGATCCCGCCCGAAGCACAGGGTGAATAAATGAAAAAAAAGCAACAAGAGAAAGAAAATTGAAAGTCAATAGTTGAAAAAGGCAAGTCAGGAACACGCCTGAAGAATAAGGTGATGAAACTCAAGTCAAGAGTCCAAAAAAGGAAAAAAGTTGCATAGATAGGATTTTTATAATTTTATTTATTTTTAACTTATAATTTTCATTTCTGATGTAATAACAGATCCACGGACAGGGCCTCACTCCACTCTCCAACTCGGTATAGTCCATCTTCCTTCCAATCCTTTGAGATACCTGTCACTTGACTCTTTCATAACTTGGGTAATTAGGATGTCTTGGTGTAGTCTCGATTTCCCTCATCCCTTTTGTTTCATTCTCTTTGAAGAATAGTCAGGACATAATTCTATCTCGTTGTCTACTTCTTTGTCTGAAAACACTTCGTGTTTACATTCAAAGGGGGCATGCTGTAGACACCTAATTTTGTCATCATAAAATTGAATTTTATCCTTTTTAGCTCACCATATCCTACCGTGTATCCTCAACCATATAATCATACCCCACAAAAATACAAAAAAATAACCTTAAAAAAATCTCTAACAAAGTAAATCCCTAACCTTATCCTAACAAACTTTATCCTAACAAATCTTATCCTCACCACCCCTACCTCTATATTTGTTATACACAGTTTGGCTTTGAGAGGGGGAAAAAGGGGAATACATATAGGGTGGGGAACACTTAGTGTTATGGGGAATTCCTAACAAACATATATACTCTCACGGCAACAAAAAGGGGAGAGGGGGGAACCTATTATCAGGATCTTCACCAAATTGACACACTCCATTGAAGCTCACACGCAAACACTGATTACTCCATCAATCTTCTACATACTTCACATACAGAAATGAAGAGCTGA
Organism: Capsicum annuum; assembly: GCF_002878395.1. Taxonomy (NCBI): domain Eukaryota; kingdom Viridiplantae; phylum Streptophyta; class Magnoliopsida; order Solanales; family Solanaceae; genus Capsicum; species Capsicum annuum. The sequence goes on along the minus strand of NC_061120.1, from coordinate 6,179,087 downwards.
GGAAAGAATAGGAGAGAATGGAGAGAGAGTAGAGTAGATTGCGAGAGAGATCAAAAAATGGTAAAGAATTGAATGGATAAAGAGAGAAAATGAGATCGGGGTGGGAGAGATTTGAGAAAAATAGAGATCAGGGAGGGAGAGATTGGAGAAAAACAAAGAAGAAAAGTGTAAAAGGGAAATTTGGATGAGTTTTCATCGAAAAACTTCATCGCCGCAGTTGCGTTTTTGATTTTGGCTACCACTGAGCTTGTCGAAGCTCCCGTGAAGCTGTCAGTCCTATCCCATCCCAAAATGTTGAAACAATAACAAAAAATAGTCGGTTAATCGATCCCAACTCCAAAAACTCATCGATAAAACCATCGGGTTTGGGTAGAACAGATCTTGGGGTTGAAATCTTCAATTCAAGGTTAAATTTGACTCGATTTTGGTTGTTTGGTTGAGGTTCGATGAGGTCCAGTTTGCGAGCTTCGGTAAGTAGCAGAACCCGAGGTCAAAATAGTCTGCAAATTTTTGTTTGAATTATTGGTCTTTTAGGTATGTTCGTTTCTTTGGGTTTGATCGAATTGTCGGGTCCATGTTGAGTTCATTGAATCGAGGTCTTGGTTCGTGAGCTCCTAATCCATCACTAAGTGTTTGGAGTAAAATTGTGGTCTATTTCTCATCCCATTGTTTGATTAATCTTTATCGTTTGATGCCTTATGTGTTGAATTGATAATGTGTGGATCTTGATTTTGTTTGATTTGGTGTTGTTCGGATCATGAATGTTGATCAATTGGTCACTTGAATTGGTTAATTGGTTGATAGTGACTTGAATTCGTTCGAGGTAAATGAAATTGGGACGGGAGTTGAAAGTTGATAAAGTGCATATTGTTATTTTGATTCATTAATGTTAATTGAACTTGATAGTATTTTGATAGGTCGATTGGTTTAGGCAAGCCTAGGTTGGGTAGGCAAAGTTTAAAATTTGTGGCCTTGGTTGGATGTTGGAAATTCCATGGAATGTTTGAAATTTTGTTCAATAGTTTGATTTTCTGCACTAAAAATGTATTCATTTGGCCGGAGAATGCCTCGAGAGATTTGTATTGATTTATCCGGGGAATGCCCCGAAGTACCATGTACTTGAAGACAACGCACGATCAAGGCCCGGAACGTCGGGAGGAGAAAGCAATGGAGTGTAGTTTAGAATTAGCATAGAATAGAGTAGGTTTATATTTTTGCACTTTTCTATTTCGGGATTGTAATAATCGGACTGGACACTATATTTTGGATTTGTTTGTTTTGTGTTTTTGATTGATTGTTTTATATGTTTTTGTGTGGTTTATAAATTTTTAATGCCAAATTAGCCGATACGCTCCACCAAGCAACCGTGGTTGAACCATGGGATCGAGGGGTGCCTAACACCTTCCCCTCGATCAACAGAATTCCTTAACCGGAATCTCTGTTTGTGGATCAGTTTTAGAGTCAAAATCGTTTTGGAAAAAGGATTTTTAAAGGTGATTTGGCAGACCCGATTATTTCAAGTGGCGACTCTGAATAAAAAATGTTAATAATCCTTTTTCGAAGTAAATTTTCAATCTTTTGTCACTTTAATAATAAAAACCCTTTCAAAATCTAAAATCAATCTTTTTGGTTTTAAAAATGGGTGTGACAATTATCCTATGTCGGGGTTGAGCTACAAAAGTCCAGATGAGCTCAACAACATTCATCTTTGTTTGTGCTCCTATCAATTGCAAATAGCTACTTATAATGGAGTAAGCTCCATTTGCAGTGAGCTTATATACATCACCAGTATACTAATACTTCATTTGATCCTTTAAAGAAATTAACGTCCCGCACCAACTACTATCTTGGGGTGCTTTATGCTCCCAAAATGTAGTTGCATCTTTCATATACACTCCATATATCCATCTTACCCAGAGACAAGCTTTATCAACTACAATTTGCCATAAAATCTTCCCAACAAATGCAATGTTCCATACTCTATAGTCTTTGATGTTCAAGCCTCCTTGATTCTTGGGTATGCAGATTTTATCCCAAGCGACTAAGGAAGGTTTCATGTTTGCCTATGAATTCCTCCATACATATTCTTTGTACTTCATATTAATTTCTTTAAGGATACACTGAGGGATGATAAAAGTTGATCCCCAGAAACTGTGAATAGAGAATAAAACCGCATTCAGTAGTTTCAGCCATCCAGCATAAGACAGTTTCTTGGCATAACCTATAGTAATCCTGCTAGTGATCTTGTCCACCAACTGTTGGCAATAAAGCTTATTCCATTTTTTTGAGTTAGAGGCATCCCCAGGTATTTAATGGGAAATTCACCTAAGGCATAACCAGTGATAGTCAACAATTTAGATTTCACCTAATCTGTTAATCTAGCTATGAAGATAGTGGACTTTTCCATGTTTGCTTCCAAGCCAATTGCTACAGTAAAATGATCCAGTGCTTCCTTTACTCTTGTGACAGCAAGTTCTTCTCCCTTATAAAATGCCATTAAAGCATCAACAAATATCAAGTGAATTAATTTAGTATTCTTGCATATAGGGTGGAATTTGAAGTCAGGCAGCAAGCTCATGCAATTAAAAGTTCTTGTCAGGTACTCCATCACTAGGACAAAGAGCAAGGGTGAAGTACGGTCCCCTTGTATCAGTCCTATTTGACCCTGAAAGAAACCATGCCCCTCACCATTCAATTTGATAGTGTACTTACGAGAAGTAACACACGTCATTATCATCTTAATAAATTTGTCAGGAAAGCCATATCCCTATTACACCTTCTACAGGAATTGCCAACTCAACATATCATAAACTTTTTGGAGATCAACCTTCATTAAACACCTTGGCGTTGTCTTCCTTCCATAGTGCCTGAGTAGATCGTGGCATATAAGCACATTATGCACCATGGATCTACCATGCACAAATGCAGCTTGGTTGTCTGCAATTGTGTCCTACTGCTTCTTTCAATCTGCTACAAAGCATTTTAGATATGAATTTGTATAGGACATTACAATAAGAAATGGGTCTATATTGACTAGCATTCTCAGGACAATCAACTTTAGGAATCAGAACAATGTTTGTAGCATTTAACTTTTTGAGAAACTTTCCATTGCTGAAAAATTCCAGAACGGCCTCCACTACATCCTCCTTTACTATCTCCCAGCACAATATTCAAGATAGAAATCTAGGTACACGTGATACTCGTACACATAACACCTTATCTAACAACATGCTACCTCGGGGTTCAACTTTTCTTATTTACTCACTCTCTTATCCCCTTAATAATTCAATCATAATTCATTGTTTTAATCTTGTTCTCATGTATATATATACAACTCAATTGTCCACTCATTATTCTACAAGTTTCTAACCTAGGCTATTTCACACCTCACATTAAGCCTACAAATTCGTTCCCACAAAATACACATTATTAGCCTTAAGCCACTATTCTTATCACCACAATCCACATATAAAGTTCGATCCTATAGTCTAGCATCAATTATATACCATCGGTAAAGCATGCCACATACTATATCAGTCTATCAAATTAGGAAATCAACCAAGATACTTGATTTCACTTAACTGCTACCTACAATCACAACTCCTCCGTGACATCACTATTACAACTCAAAATACACTACACACCTTCTCACATGAAGTACTAGTTTACAACTACTAAAGAAAGGACAATCAAGGAGGTACAGTCACTACATAAAAATAGACGATTTTAATCATATAATATAACCTATTACAATTTTTATTAACACTATTCTACCTTCTTACATCAAATTTCCTTACCTATGCATTCATCACTACTACCTCTAGAATTCCATATACAACGAGTCTATGCTCATAACTTATTGGCTAATCTACCTATTTCCATTCACAGCCTATAAGAGATTCCTATAACCACCATAACTATCCACTCTGGCTCCTTTCCTATTTTGAGTAAATAATAATCATACCCATACACTTCCTCCATAGACTATCATACAATCTACAAATACCGCTACTACATTAGTCTATCACTATAAAATGGTAACCCATCCCTCGATCAATGGTTATACAACTCAAACTACTTATTTTTGCAAAATTCACCATCACCCTAACTTCTAACCTTGTGACTTCATATCACTAACTTCGGGATCATCTTACTACCAATAGGATATGACACCTTATCATATACTACTACTCAGGTGAAAATATTGCTTCAATTTTTGACATATATCACTACACTTAAGCATGACATCTGCAACAAGAATATTGAAAGGAATTGTATACACTTCATACCTCGGGTTCAAACGCATGATTGATGTAGATAGGGGTATAAGATAAAGTCAATACACTTTAAAGCTCGTATGGACTCCTCTCAAGTCCTTGTGCAATTTCATAATCTCTTATGACTCAATTAGAAGGGACCACATCATTTAGAATCTAAACTTCTACGCTTCCAAATGGACAATACAACGATAAGATCTAGAACATGTAGAAAAGCGAAACATTTCTAACATCTAGTAGGTTCCTACTTATAAGTGTGGCGCTCTACACATCCATAAACAGGACTCTACCCAATATAATTTCACAGACACCTTGGGACCATGAATCGTGCTCTGATATCAAGTTTGTCACGGCCCGAATCGAGTCCCTGGCCTCGACAAGCATCCCAAACCACGAAGGCCTGATCGCCCTTTTCTATCTGGCAATCATGCACGTGATTCATATACTATAATGAAATGCAGAAAAAGGTAAACAAATGGAATAATGGTCATTTTCCTACTTCAACTAAATAATATAGAATTTAGTTCATAAACGCTTGAAAAACAATCAGTGAAATCTCTAACAATACGAAACTAACATCTCTTTGAAACTGGGACAAAGCCCCAGTCGGACCATGAACCATAATAAATAACAATGTCAAATCAACAAGGCCTTCCGAAATAAGGGAGGCTTACCAACTACAAACTTCAGACAACCTAATCTATTGCTTAGTGGGATCCCGAGATTGTGTCTCAGATCCTGAAATATAGGGGGCCAATACAATTGTACTAGTATGTGAAACAATCCAAAATTGCATCTTTTATTATGTAACGTAGATGAGGGCATTTTGTAAAACATTACATATAAGATGAGTAAAGTATATGTGCAAAATTTAGAATTTCAAATGATGTCTTTCAAATCATGACTCAACACCTTGTTATTATTCTAAGCTAATCGATACACCCTACAATCTGTAATTTCATGGGCTATATAGAATCCATCCTTGACTCGACTGCCAACCCTCCAATACAAATATGAAAAAAGTTAATCCCACCTATCTGAATATTTTGTATGTGTTCTATTCTATTATGTTTGAATGGTTATCTTCAACAACTGAGTCAGAATTTTCAAAAACTTAACATCTATGGTACAAACATAACAAAAAATTTTACCTTAAATATACTGTCATGACCCAAACTAGGGCCTGGCCGTGACGGGCATCCAGAATCAAGAAGGCCTGGGCGTCCTACTCTATTTAGTAATCATGAACAACATTCACATAATAAATGAAGATGCAGAAATATAATTTGATACGAAAACATGGTCATACTCTGGATTAATTTTAACAATAAAGAATGAAATCCAAAAATCACTAACAACATCTGGAACAGTCTGTGAAATCTCTACTACATGAAAATCTGACAACTATTTAAAAATTGAGACAAGGCCCTCAGTAGACCAAAACTGTAATAGATGATTAAATTTGAAAGGGGCAGGCCTTCTAGAATAGAGAAGGCTCACCAGTGCACAGTCTTATCTACTGTCTGAATTATCTACTGCTTATCTGAACCCCAGATTGAGCCTCAGAATCTGAGAGGTAGGGGAGGGGGGTCAATACAGATGTACTGGTATGTAGAGAAAATAAAAAATAATCATTTATATTCCACATAAATGACAACAATTTAAAGCAGTTCATAAACATATCATATCGTAAGAAATCGCATGGGCATTATAAAAGACTCTATGAAAGCATTTGAAATCTGTGACACTCTTTGTCTTACTTCTGTACTAGGTAGTATACCCTACAATCTGTAATCCCACGGGCTATATGGTATATGTCATTAACTCGGCAGCCAAGCCCCCAACCCAAGTGTGCTGCAAGGGTCGGAGTCTCTGAATCTATTACGCCACACGACCGTCGCCAGTGTACAATAATAATCTACCCGTATCAGCAAATACAGTTTCAGGCTAAGAGTTTCTTGAAATCATGCCTTATTCGGGTAACCACCAAACCCTCTTTATGCCCATTGTTAGTTCTTTAAACATGCATGCTCTGAAAACATACTCTGAAATCTTTAACTCTGACATGGCATATACACATATGGTATCGTCATACCATTGACTTGCAAGTCACCTTCTCTAAGCCATTTTTAGCAATTTATATCTCTGTTTTCAAATCATGAAGTTCAGGACCACCATATCAACAATTCTTTCAAGAAACTCATGCAAAACCATGCAGTTAATTCTCTTTATCAATGATTCAGTAAACAAAGGTGGTCATGTTAAAAGTCTCAATCTCATGCAATTCTTTCTCTTTAACATCACATAGTTATATGAAGAAACACCCTCTCAACAATTTAAAATCATATTCAAGTACAAGGACATTGAGAAAACATCTTTCAAATCATAAAACATGCATTTCAGCTATTTTCCAACAAAACCATAAGCTTTAATCCAATGCAAGAGTAGGAGTTCATAATTTATGGTCTCAAACAATCTTAAATCTCAAATCCCATACATATATGTATACATGTAAATCAATTTGGGGGATAGGACCACAATGTAGAAATAATAATAACATTAAAATATTTGGACTACGTAATTTAGAACATAGTTTCCAAAACCTTTTGAAATTTATCCATAAAGTCTTAAAAATCATGCTCTAATGGGTTTAAGCCCATGTAGTTTTTAGGATAAACCCCACGTACCTCTATTTAGGAAATTAAAAGATGATTCTTGATGCCCATGACTTGGGGATCCCAAATCTTCAATCAATTTCAAAAACCCACGGTTGAATTTTGAGTTGTTTGGGTTTTCTTGTCTGAAACCCTAAGAAGTGTTCTTGATGGTTTTTGATGAAAATGTCAATAATGAAGTCATTTGGGATTAAAATTCTGTATTTAAGCTGATAAGAGGGTGGAAAATACCTAATGTATCCTTAATGAGATGGAATAAAAATATAATTGGGAGCCTGATTTTATAGGCCACCGCGACGCGCCACTATCGGGTGGCTCACTGGAAATTGATGAATGTGATTCTTAGGGTCACCGCGATGCGGAGCCATCACATTGTCCCACTGGTTGGGACCTGGAGCTTCAGTGCGATGTGCCACAATCAAGCTAGGCTACTGGAATTGGACAATTGCTAAATAGACCCACTCTACGATACGCCAAGCACCAAAATGACGATGTTTTATGATTGGGACTTAAATTTTCCATAACTTCTTGCTCGGGTATTGGATTTGGGAAAATCTTATATCGATAGAAAGCTCATTCAATTTCCCACATGAGAAAAAGTCAAAATTAGGGAAATTATAAATGGTTTAAACTTTACTCATTTTGGAAGCCAAAAATGAGACTAAGTTTCTTTGACACTATTCTTGTCATTTAATTCTAAGAGCATATTACCACGAGCTAACGCATGGACAATTTTGCGGGGTATTACATTATCTCTCCCTTGGAATCATTCATCCCCGAATGATGACGCGGAACACAAACAAGCATGATTTAAAGTATACTAAGGCCATAAAAGAATAAGATAAGGATTATACCTTCCATTTCGGCCTTCACCAGATCAAATAAGTCTGGGTATCTACCTCTCATGTCATTTTTTGATTCCCAAGTTGCTTCCTCAACTTTCTGAATTTTCCATAACACTTTGACCGAGGCTATTTCTTTGCTCCTCAATTTCCTAACTCGGCGATCCAAGACTGCCACAGGCTCTTCTTCATAGGATAAGGAGTCGAGCACTTTGACCTCCTCTATAGGCAACACTAATGAATGGTCTCCAATATATTTCTTCAACATGGATATATAAAATATCAGATGAATAGAACCCAAACTTGCTGGCAACTCTAACTCATACACAACCCCACCTATCCTTCTCAAAATATGGTATGGCCCTATATATCGAGGACTCAGCTTACCTTTCTTCCCGAATCGCATAACTCTCTTCATAGAGGAGAGTTTGAGAAACACCCAATCACCAACCTCAACTCTAAGTCTCTTGGCGTAGGATTTTTAGATACTTTGGGCTGTTTTAAGTCATTCTCTAATAATTTTCACGTCCTCCATCGCCTGATGAACAAGATCAAGCCCGAACAACTGAGTCTCACCCACTTCATACCACCCTATCAGTGATCTACATCTTCTCCCATACAAAGATTCAAATGGAGCAATCTTAATACTGGCATGGTAGTTGTTATTATAAGCGAACTCTATTAATGGAAAATGATCTACCCAGCTACCTTTGAAGTCAATTACACAAGCCCTCAACATATCCTCATGGGTCTGAATGGTGCGCTCATCTTGCCCATCAATTTGAGGGTGGAAAGCAGTACTTAGGTTCACTAGGGTACCTAAACCTCTCTGAAAAGACCTCCAAAACTATGAAGAGAATTGTCTACCTCTATTAGATATGATGGATACAGGTTCCCTATGCAAACATACTATCTCCTCAATGTATAGCTTGGCATAATCATCTCCCAAAAAGTTGGTCCTCACAGGAATAAAGTGAGTTGACTTGGTCAGCCAATCAACAATTACCCAAATAGAATCATACGGATTTTGAGACCTCGAAAGTCCTGTAATGAAATCCATATTGATCATTTACCATTTCCATAAAGGCAAAGCAATCTCTTGGGAAGTACCACCAGGCCTCATATTCTCTACCTTAACTTTTTGATAGTTCAAACACTTGGCAACATAGCTAGCCACATCGTGCTTCATATTATTCCACCAATAAATGGTTTTCAGATCATGATACATCTTGGTAGAGCATGAGTGAACAACATACCTCAAAGTGTGAGCTTCTTCAAAGATTCTCTTCCCCAGACTACCTACATCTGGCACACACAATCTACCCTGATATCTCAAAATACAATCACCACCAATTTCAAAGGATATCACCTTCTGTAGACCCACATCTTTCTTGATTTGCATCAATATAGGATTTTGATCTGCTTTTCTTTAACTTCGGCATAAAGAGATGATTTAGCTATCTCGTGAACAAATACCCCTCCATCTTCAAAATCTAAGAGTCCTACTCCAAGATTTGCAAGTCAGTAAATATCCTTCACCATCTCTCTTTTCCCTTCTTCAACATGAGAAAGGCTGCCCATTAACAACCTGTTAAGGGTGTCGGCTACCACATTTTCCTTGCCCGGATGATAGTGTTGGCTTATTTCATAATCCTTTAGCAATTCCATCGAGCACCTTTGCCTGAGGTTTAATTCTTTCTGCGAGAAAACATAGTGTAAACTCTTATGGTCAATGAAAATATCAACATGCACCCCATAAAGATAATACCGCCAGATTTTAAGTGTAAACACCACAATTGCTAAATCTAAGTCATGGGTGGGGTAATTTCGCTCAAGCACCTTCAACTACCTGAATGCATAAGCCACCATCTTACCATGCTACATAAGTACACACCTAAGTCCCACACGAGATGCATCACAGTACACAACAAAACCCTCTGTGCCTTACGAAAGAGTCAAAATAGGTGTTGTAGTCAATTTGTCTCTCAACTTCTCAAAACTGCTCTCATAGGAGTCAGACCACATAAACTTCACCTTTTTCTGGGTCAACTTAGTAAGTGGAGCATCTATGGAAGAAAAGCTTTCTACGAATCTTCTGTAATACCCTGGCAAACCCAAGAAGCTCCAAATGTCGATAGGAGTCGTGGGTCTGGGCCATTTTCTCACTGCCTCAACCTTTTAAGAATCCACCCTAATCCCATCACTAGACACAATATGCCCCAAGAAAGCAATAGCACTTAGCCAGAATTCACATTTGGAGAATTTTGCATACAACTTATGATCTCTGAGAGTCTGAAGAATAATTCGGAGGTGATTGGCATGGTCCTCCTCACTCTTAGAATAAACCAAGATCTCATCAATGAATACTATGACAAATAGATCTAGAAACTGATGGAAGACCCTTTTCATTAGATCCATGAAGGCTGCAGGGGCGTTAGTCAACCCGAAGGACATGACTAAGAATTCATAATGACCGTATCTGGTTTGGTATGCTGTCTTGGGAATATCTGACTCCCTAACCTTCAACTGATGATATCCCGAACGAAGGTCTATCTTTGAAAAACATTTAGCACCCTGAAGCTGGTAAAAAAGATCATCGATCTTAGGAAGAGGATATTTATTTTTAATCGTGACCTTATTCAATTGGCGGTAATCTATGCACATACAAAGGGAACCATCTTTCTTTCTCATGAAGAGTACAAGTGCACCATAGGGAGAAACACTAGCACAGATAAAACCTTTATCTAGGAGATCTGCTAGCTACTCTTTCAACTCTTTCAACTCTGCTAGAGCCATTCTATATGGAGGAATAGAGATGGGATAGGTATGTGGCAATAAATCAATACAAAAATCTATCTCTCCATCAGGTGGTATTCCCGGTAGATCATCTGGAAAAACTTTTGGGAACTAATTTACAACCGGGATAGATGGAAAAGAAGGACTTTCGATATTAAAATCTTTAACCCGAATAAGATAGTTCAAACACCCTTTTGAGATAAGTTTACGGGCTCTGAGATAAGATATAAAGTTCCCTCTAGGTGCTAAAGAATGCCTTCCTATTCTAAGACTAGTTCATTCGAAAAAGCAAAAGTGACCCTTTAGGTTCTACCATTTAGTGTGGCATAACATGAATAGATCCATTTCATTCCTAAGATGGCATCAAAGTTAACCATCTCAAGCTCTATGAGGTCTGCCACAGTATCTCGGCCATAAACAGTCACAACACAATACCTATACACCCTTCTAGCTACAATAAAATCTCCCACTAGAGTGGAAACAGAGAAAGGTTCAGCAATCACATCGGGCTCAAACCCAAAACCAACAGCCACATAAGGGGTCACATAGGATAAGGTAGACCCGGGATCAAGTGACACATAAAAATCATGAGAAAATATTTGTAACGTACCGGTAACTACATTTGGTGAGGCCTCTGCCTCCTGGCGATTGGTCAAGGCATACAACCGGTTGCATTCATTTCCGGCGGCTAAAGTGGAACCCTTTTGAGGTGGTGGTGGTGCAGAAGAATTCGCCTGTGACTTGGCTCCTCCAACATTACTCCTTGTTGCCGGACAGTCTCTCTGGATATGGCCTGGCTAGCCATGTAAATAACATACCAAAGCGCCAAACTGACATCGCTCTGGATGATTACTCCCACATCTCCCACAGCGTGGATAGGACTGAGAGGTCTGAGCTACACTTTCTTGCGACTGCCCACCATGCATCCTCGGCCCCTGACTAGACTGAAAATTCTAGGTGCGCTGCTCAGCTGGGGTTTTGGACACCGAGGCACTAGCTACAGACTGTGCATTACCCTAATTCTTTCTCTTTATCCATTTGTTACCCCAATTACCGCTCTGCTGCTGACTGTAGCTCTAGTATGCTATTTTGGCTTTCTTTACCTACCTGTCCTTCTCCCTAGATTCAGTGATCTTCTTCTTCTCTTTAACTTGCTATATGTGGACTGATAGTCTGGCGAAATCCATCTCTGGAGCATAACGGTCTAGTTGGTTAAACTTCAGAGTGTACTCCTGGACACTCATCTTTCCCTGATATAGATTCAAAAACTCCTCATCTTTGGCCTCCCTTATCTCGAGAGGAAAGAACCGATCAAGGAAGGCTTCCACGAACTCGGCACAAACTGTGGGCTCAGCATGCTCACTCTTTGAATCTTCCCACTTTTTATACCATTGGTTCACTACATCCTTAAGATGGTAGGCTGCTAACTCAACCTCTTCTACCTCATCTAGATGCATTACCTTAAAGATCTTCTCCATCTCGTCCACAAACCCTTATAGATCCTCTTCTACCTTGGTACCAGTAAACTTGGGCGGGTTCATCCTCATGAATTGGCCCACTCTTGTAGCCTCAGACATAACAGATGCAGACCCAATATCTTCCGACCATTGAGTCTGTGTGGCTACCAATTGCACAAGCATATGAATGGACTGTCTGAATTCTACATTAGATACTTCTTTCTCACGAGGATGAGTGTGGTTAGTCCCCGTCTGGGGAGCTCTGGGTGCCCTAAGTGGTCTGGTATGAGTAAGTGGGACTCCTGGAATAGAATCAATCTCCAGAGTCTAAGCTCTGTTTCGGGCCCTCATCCCATGAGTGAGATGTACCTCATCTGTCTGTGCATTCTGATCGATATTACGACGGGGATGCATGATTGTTTTTCTGAAATGCAAGAGATCACAGATTAGAGGACAAATTAGACTCCAAAGTACAAACTAGATTACAAAGAGGGGAAATATTCCTAAATGCCTAGTAGCCTCCTGCTTATAAGTATGGTGCGCTACACACCCATAAATAAGACTCTACCCGATGCGATTTTGCAGACACCTGGGACCATGAACCATGCTATGATACCAAGTTTGTCACGACCCAAACTAGGGCCTGGCCGTGATGGACATCCCAAACCAAGAAGGCCCAGGCGTCCTACTCTATCTGGTAATCATGCACAATATTCACATAATAAAAAAAGATGCGGAAATATAATCTGATACGGAAACATGGTCATACTCTGGATTAATTTTAACAATAAAGAATGAAATCCGAAAATCACTAACAACATCTGGAACAGTCTGCGAAATCTCTACTACATGAAAATCTGACAACTATTTGAAAACTGGGACAAGGCCCCAGTAGACCAAAACTGTAATAGATGACTAAATCTGAAAGAGGCAGGCCTTCTGGAATAGAGAAGGTTCACTACTGCACAGTCTGATCTGCTGTCTGAATTATCTGGTACGCAGAGCAAATCCAAAATAATCATTTATATTCGACATAGATGAGAGCAATTTAAAGCAGTTCATAAACATATCATATAGTAAGAAATCACATGGGCATTATAAAAGACTCTTCAAAAACATTTGCATTCTGTGACACTCTTTGTCTTACTTCTGTGCTAGGTGGTGTACCTTACAATCTGTAATCCCACGGGCTATATAGGATATGCCATTAACTCGGCAGCCAAGCTCCAAAACCCAAGTGTGCCGCAAGGGTAGGAGTTTCTGAATCTATTACGCCACACGGCTATCTCCAGCGTACAATAATAATCTACCCGTATCGAAAAATACAGTTTCAGGATAAGAGTTCTTGAACTCATGCCTTATTCGGGTAACCAACTAACCCTCTTTATGCCTATTTTTAGTTCTTTAAACATGCATGCTCTGAAAACATACTCTGAAATCTTTAACTCTGTCATGGCATATATGTATAGCTATATGAAGAAACACCCTCTCAACAATTTGAAATCATATTCAAGTACAAGGACATTGAGAAAATATCTTTCAAGTCATAAAACATGCATTTCATCTCTTTTTCAACAAAACCATAAGCTTTAATCCAGTACAAGAGAGGGAGTTCATAATTTATGCTCTCAAACAATCTTAAATCTCAAATCCCATACATATACGTATACATGTAAATCAATTTGGGTGATAGGACCACAATGTCAAAACAATAATAACATTAAAACATTCAGAGTATGTAATTTAGAACATAGTTTCCAAAACCCCATTGAAATTTATGCATAAAATCTTAAAAATCATGCTCTAATGGTTTAAAGCCCATGTAGTTTTTAGTATAAACCCCACATACCTCTATTTAGGAAATTAAAGGATGATTCTTGATGCCCACGACTTGGGGAATCCAAATCTTCAATCAATTTCAAAAACCCAAGGTTGAATCTTGAGTTGTTTGGGTTTTCTTGTTTGAAACCTAAAGAGTGTTCTTGATGAAAATATCAATAATGAGGTCATTTGGGATTAAAATTCCGTGTTTAAGCTGATAAGAGAGTGGAAAATACCTAATGTACCCTTAATGAGACGGAATAAAAATATAAGTGGGAGCCTGATTTTATGGGTCACCGCAACGTGCCACAATCGTGGTGGCTCACTAGAAATTGATGAATGGGATTCTTAGGGTCACCGCGACGCGGAGCCATCGCGTTGTCCCACTGGTTGGGACCTAGAGCTCCAGCGCGACACGCCACAATCGCGCTAGGCTACTAGAATTTGACAATTGCTAAATAGACCCACTCCGTGACGCGCCAAGCACCAAAATAACGGTGTTTTAAAATTAGGACAGAAATTAGCCATAACTTCTTGCCCGGGTATCGGATTTGGGCATATCTTATATCAACGGAAAGCTCATTCAATTTCCCACATGATAAAAAGTCGAAATTAGGGAAATTATATATGGTTTAAACTTTACTCATTTTGAAAGCCAAAAATGAGACTAAGTCTCTTTGACACTATTCTAGTCATTTAATTCTAAGAGCATATTACCACGAGCTAACGCATGGACGATTTTAAGGGGTGTTACATATACAATATAATTTTTCAATTAAGAGGTTTTGAGTGGGTCTTTCATGCTAGTTTAGCTCCAACCATGGTTGTGGACAGTGAATAAAAGTCTAGTAAAATCATACTAACTCTAAAATCTATACAACCCCAAAAAGAGGTAAAATAAAAGGAATAAAAACCAGGAGCTAAACCCCAATATAAAAAATGGAAATGTAATATTTTAGTAACATTATTAATTAAGTAATATAAAATAAAAATAATTTGTAGGCAGATGATGATAGCTTATGATTTGATAATGACATTTCAAAAGCATTAACTTTCCATCTTCTGCCACATGCCCCTTTCACATAATAAAAATTTAAAACCTTCTATATAAACCCTTCTCTACCCCCTCTGTCTTCAACAAACAAATTTCATCAACTCTTCTTTTTCTCTCTTCACGATAAAGTTATCAGTTTCATTCAGCCTTTTGTCGCTCCGATTCATTTTTAACTAACAAAGAAAAAAGAAGGAAAAAATGTATACCTTTCCATCAGAACAAGATTTAATTTCCCGTAGATGTGTTTGGGTAAATGCCCCGTGATTGAAGTGCTGGTCCATCAGGACTGGCAGTAGGAGCTTGTTTAAGAGAACAAGGAGTTCCATTTGTCGTTATAGACTGTATTACATCTATATGGCAAAAGCGAACTTAAGATCGTTTAAAGCTCCACCACCCAAAAAATTCTGCCAATTACCAAAACTTAAGATCTGATTGGAAATGGGAGTTTTGGAGCTAAACTAGCATGAAAGACTCATTCAAAACCTCCTCCTAATTGAAAAATTAAATTGTATATTTAAGGTAAAAGTTTTTGTTGTGTTTGTACCGTAGATGTTTAGTTTCTGAAAGTTCTGACTCAGTAGTTGAAGATAACCATTCAAACATAATAGAATAGAATGCATACAAAATATTAAGATAGGTGGGATTAACTTTTTCCATATTCTTAATTTGATTACACGCTGTAAGAACGTAGTAACATTTAATGTTTCATACAAACTAACATCCAAAAACTATTCTTAGAAATGAGCAATGCAATGGCGTTAAGAGTCCCACGTATTGAGGATGTACAACTTACAAATTTCAAGCAGTGTTCTTTTTGGGGCCGTGTTTCATTCTTTACACTTTGTTTAGGGACAAAAAACAAAGTAAAGATTCAAAATGCATCTCAAAAAGAGAAAAAAGGCTCGACTTCACCTATGTGTAGTTAATTGAGCCCCAAAGCGCCCGCCTTTGTTCCTAAGGGTAGCGGCATTGCTAGTGCTTCATCTCCGACGTGTATCGGGCAGCAAGTTCAGAAATTTTCTGTTTGTGACAAGGATTTTCTTGACACATTGGTAAGTTCTAAAGTTAAAACATTGACATCTTTTACTCCTATTAACACTAACAAGCAACTTCAAGTTGGTGGAAATAGTACTTCCTCTCCCGATAGATTTTCTAACATACAAAGTAAGACGAGGAGGAGGCTATGTTAGATCAGTATTTTTCTAATGCAGCTAGTGATGCAGATGTTTCTCCTAAGCAGCAATGCAATAACAAAAAGAATCATGGAAGAGTGTGATCCACTTGACTTGGTGGTTAAAGCTTGACATTTTCATGCAACAGGTCTCCGGATCGAGCCTTTGTAGCGACATTGGTTTTTGCTACCAAGGGTGGCCTAGTCTCAGGTATCCTGTGGACCTGGATTTAGTCCAGGTGTGCGCAAGCTGGCCCGGACACCAGGGTTATCCAAAGAAAGAACAAAAGAATCATGTGGAAGAAAACAGAGCTGGGATGGTAAGGTGAGTGAGGAGTTTGTTCCAAGGCACCTACCGATGACTCGCAACGCAAATTCCTATGATAGTGTCAATAACTTCAACAAGATCCAACAAATGCAAGAAGAAATGATGAACTATCAAGTGCTTTTTTGACAAATCTCAAATCTCAGTAAACAATTTAAAAAGAATTACTAGTAATGGATGTGTTAACGCGGCGTATCCAAGGGGAGGTGCCGTGGTGTATGCTTTTTGCAGACGATGTAGTCCTGATAGATGAGACGCGAGGGGGTGTGAACGACAAATTAGAGCTGTGGAGGCAAACTCTGGAGTCTAAAGGGTTCAGGGTGAGCAGAACCAAGACAGAGTATGTGGAATGTAAGTTTAATGACGTAAGGCGAGAGAATGAGGTAGTGGTGAGGCTAGAAGCGCAGGAGGTAAAGAAAAGGGATAAGTTCAAGTACCTCGGGTCCGTGATCCAGAGTAACGGTGAGATTGACGAGGATGTCTCGCACCGTATCGGGGCGGGATGGATGAAGTGGAAACTTGCATCGGGGGTGCTGTGTGATAAGAAGGTGCCGCCCAAGCTTAAAGGTAAATTCTATAGGGTGGTAGTCCGTCCGGCCTTGCTGTATGGAGCGGAGTGTTGGCCAGTTAAGAACTCCCACACCCAAAGAATGAAGGTGGCAGAAATGCGGATGTTGCGCTGGATGTGTGGACTGACCCGAAGGGATAGAGCTCGGAATGAGACTATCCGGGAGAAGGTTGGGGTGACTTCAGTGGAGTGTAAGATGCGGGAAGCACGATTGAGATGGTTCGGACACGTGAAGAGGAGGGGCATGGATGCCCCGGTCCGTAGGTGTGAGAGGCTAGCGTTGGATGGTTTTAGACGGGGTAGGGGTAGACCGAAGAAGTACTGGGGTGAGGTGATTAGGCGGGACATGGAACAGTTACAGCTTACCGAGGACATGACCCTAGATAGGAAGGTCTGGAAGACGCGAATTACGGCAGAGGATTAGGGCCTGTTCGGGTCGCTAATGTAGGGAGGTAATTGGTGGGGGTGTATTCCTGGTATGATTCCGTATTTCAATGTTCTGTTCCGTGTTCCGTGTTCTATGTTTGTTACGAATCTGTGTGCTTTCCTCTGCTTTATATTCCTGCATTCCTGCTTTACTCTGTTTTATATTCCTTATGGCTGCAGTATCTATGTTATGTCATCTGCTTCTGTGCTGTACTATGTGTTTGTTTGATATCTCGTAACTTGAGCCGGGGGTCTTTCGGAAACAGCCTTTCTACTTCATCAGAGGTAGAGGTATGGACTGCGTACATCTTACCCCCCCCAGACCCCACAAAGTGGGAATACACTGGGTTTGTTGTTGTTGTTGTTGTTGTACTAATACCTCTGCTGATTCCGGAATCTGCGAGTTCTCCAATCCTGTATATATGCTTTTTAACATCATGACAAGATGTTTGTCATAACAATTTCTTATTAGGAATTGCAGTCACTTGTATTCATATCACATGACATTGTTTGGAGGGTTACGTTGATAGTAATATTTAGGGGATCTCTGTGGAGATAAACTGCCAGTTGTTCTAGAGGATACTATTGGTGGATAGAGTTTACCTGTGTTGAATGGAGATAGCAGGTACACATGGAATTAGGTTGAGGTGTATGCAAGCTAACTCGGAAGATAAATTTTACCGCTCCTCCAAGGCTCCGAATATGTATGTTCCTAGAGTATTTGATGATCTTTTGCCAAGTTGAGAAGGCAACATCCTCTCCTACGAAGAGCATCCAGGATTATACACTACATACTTCCTGGATTTCATTACAATTGATACATTGCAGAAGCACGATAGTCAACTTTCGAGCACTTTTTTCCTGCTGTCTTGTTACACTGTTACACTGGTTGTAGCTAAAGTCCGTAACAAACACTGGATATATTTGAAACTGAAGTACTAATCTCAAGACTTGCAATAAAGCAAGACTGAGAAAACAATAAAGGTTTCATAATACAAGTGTAAAACAGTAATCCGCCATACAAAACAAAGCTATATAGCTAGTTCAAACAGTGAACTTCATATACAGGGATTGTACATCAAACAACAACCATTAATAATGAGTTTGAAAGAGCTAGTGAACAATAACAAGTTTGTTACAGCAAAACTTATAAAGCTCACTGGTGCATTGTTCCAAGCTGATAAGTTACAGAAGGTCTGCACGAAAAAGTGATCTGTCAACCAGCGCAACAACCAACCAAAAGAGGAACGAGAATAAGGCATCTTAGGGTGTAGAAAATGGATTGAAACTGCAAAGGCCAATCCACCTAATTCAGAGCAAAGATGTGCATTGGCAGGACTTAAATCCACTAAAGAGCAACGTTGTAAGAGACACATGTATTGCGGATCAATTGTCGAATCTTAAAATAGCGCCACAAAATGGACTTTCACCAACTGACCATGCCAAAGACAATCAACATCTGAGATTCTCAGTTCCTTGGCAGCAAAGCTTAGAAAGGGAAAAGGCGTGGAAATGCAAACAGTTCCGTGATAGAAAAGTATGTTGTGAGGACGTCTCAGTTGCACAAATTATACTTCAGAACTCAAACTCCCCCCAACGATAAAAATCAGCTTATGTTGTGATTTTTTTGATTACCAAGGTAAACACTACAAAGCATAGGGTAGAGTCATACCAGACTCATCCCATCCCATTATCATCCGATAGAGACCTCTTACACTAGGGACCTAGAAAAAAACACCCAGCATAATCATAAGAGTACATATAAATTCAGATAACCTCCGATTTCTCCCAACACGCATGCATATACAAGTAATGATTTGCAGAAGCACAGCAGCAAATCCTGCTTTTATAATGACCCTTTTGATTTGCTATGCCCATCTCACTTATATGACTCACAATTCTTCAGGTGATATTTGGTATGTGATGCAGCTGACTCAGTAGAGATCAATGTGGAGATCATTCCGAAACATTAAAACATGGCAATTATAGGAACACATTTTCACTATCAAAATATGAAAGAACGAAAGGTAAATCATCGTACAGACATTTGACATGCCAAAATAGAGGAACTTTCAACAAATTTAATAGTTGCTTGCAAGTTTGAAGCCCCTCTGGTTTAGCAATGGGTATAACTGCTTACCAGTTCGCACAATTTAGAGCGCAATACGACAACAATAATCAAAAAACAACAATATGACAATTGGTAACCAAAGTTTGGCTTTCTTTAGTTTGTTTCCCTTATATATTGGAATAGAATCACAATTCTAAACAAATGAACTGCAAACCAGAATCATTGGACTTATATCTCGGCAAAAGTATACTTCCTTTGAGGTAGACTTCACCGGCTCATTTCCTGCGAAGCTTTCTTGACCTTCGAGTTTGCCTCTCAAATTCTTCATTCCCTTCATCATGAAATTTGATAGGCCAAGGCTTGGTTCCATGATCAAGTAAAACCAGGCTCTCCTTGTATGCAAATAGTTCTATATTATCAGGATTACCTTGGAAATGAAGATCTTGAAATTGCTGGTTCCGAGGGTCATAAAGATAAAGATCCCCCCCAATGGATTCGAATATCACCTCGCCATTCTTCATCAAACATTGAGGCCAACAAATATGGAATGAGCAATCAATTTTAAACTGATGGCACCAACTCTTTCAAATATGCCACCACTCCAGTGAATCCTGTGCAAATAGGTAAATTGAATCACGAAAGACTGCTAATGATCCAGTGAATGCACCATCATCAGAGCTAGACACTGGGAGTGGTATTTCTTCAAAAACATGGCCAGCCATATTGAAAGACACAATGAAGTCATCGTACTCAGATTCATTAGCCTTTTGTGCAAGCCAATATGCAGATCCATCAAGAAATGCCTTTGCCATATGACTGGTAATAAAGTATGAGAATTCAATCTCAATTTTTGTCCAAGAATTTGTTTTCAATGAGTAAATTTCAACAACAGGCAGAAGTGTTGGGGGGTATGTGAGATTCCTTTCCTCATGATACAAAATTCTAACCACCTTATATTCATCCAAATGAGTGATTAGAAACATCAGGAAGCTGCATGGAGGAACTACAAAGATTCTTGATCATTTTTGTGGCTGGGTTCTAAAAATAAAGAAGAAAGAGAACACCATTGCAACAACCAAAGACTTCAAAACTTTTAGTCGGTTCACACAAAGGAAATTCTAATTTCTTGTGCTCGGCAAATGTTTCATCGGAGTACAAAGTGCAACACTCGTTTTCCATGACATCCAAGCTATCTTTACCAATCAAATAGCTTTCCTTATATATTGAACGTTGATTCATATGCATGTTAATAAAACAAGGATCTCTAATGAGATTAGACCAAGATTTGCAAACAGACCTGAATTCATGAGATCTTCGATAGGAAGTCTTGATAAGATGTTTGTCATTTCATCACCAGGTGGATCAGCGGGGAAAATCATCGTGCTAATTAAGATAAAAATAGAAAAGAAGTAACCAAAAAATTTTGATGCCTAGCTAATCTGAAAATTCTTTACAAGATCAAATGAAAAGGGAAATTTCCTAGAAATGGAGCACTAAAATTTGACTAGTTAGGCAAGGTCATGAAAGAGAGGGAGAACGATAGAGAAAAATCGTTCAAACCAAGCTTGTGAACTATCACAAATATCACCGAGAAAAAGAAAAACAAGGATTCATAAATGATGATAATGTTGGTCGACGAAAAAGAGGAAGAGGGGTAAACAAAGGAGGTGTACATTGATGGGAAAGACAACAATGATTGGGAGATGGGTGGTGGGTAGAGAGATTGGCGGAGTAAACAAGAAGGAGAAAAAATCATTCACAACAATGAAAAATGAGTAAATATAGATTGACATAGAGCAAATCGAAAGGAGAAAAGAGGAAATACAGGTTGAACAATAAATCGTTCATAACAATGTATCTATATATTAAACATATATTGAAGGACAAGTGGAGATTGGTTCTTGATATAAACCTTCTTGAGTAGTTAATATTAGTTACCGAGTTAAGATGATAGCAAAGTTAGGAACTTGATAAAATCGTAAATGTTAGCCACTAAAATATTGTGTTTCCATAAGATTGGACAAGGGCTAAAATATTAGAGAAGTTCTCAGTTAGAACTCAGAAATAGTGAAGCAAATATAAAACTGAAGAAATCCAAATAATGACAACTAACAACATAGAAAGATGTATTCATGAATGCCGACATACCCACAGAAGTAAAAAAGAAGATTCTTTGTTTTCCATCGTGACAAACTCAAATCAAACGGTCCATGTCGCATCTATCAATAAGCTTCTGTGGACATGTGGACGTATGAGATGTAATCCATGTGGTTCCTTTAGAGACTTCCTCGCAGACTCCGAAGTCAAAACTAGGGATTCTCTTCAGCAATTTATGATTTTATTTGTGAGGATTAACAATGAAAAGAGTAGAAGAAGCTAAAATGGGAGGTGGGGGGAGGGGGGAGTTACTTATGTTACAGTCTTCAGCAGGAAGGCTGCAATCTAGGCGGCTAGGAAGGCTTGCAAGACCAGCAACTAGACCAAGAATGAATGTGTAATGATGGGGATTCCACAGGCTCAATAAATAATTGAATGTAGAAGGGGGGGTTCTTTTCAACAATTTATGATTTTATCAGTTGTTGAAGGGGGGGGTCTCAATAAGAGGAGGAAAATAAACTTTCAAGGATTCCCTTATAACGGCGAGCGAATCGGGAACAACCAGTCCTTAGAATCGGGAGGCTTTGTCATCCGAATTGTATTCTGGAGAAGCATCCTCAGCGGGGGACTGGGCCCAAGTCCCCTGGAAGGGGGCGCTAGATAGGGTGAGAGCCTCGTTGTGCCCGGAACCTGTCGCACCACGAGGCACTGTCTACGAGTTGGGTTATTTGGGAATGCAGCCCAAATCGGGCGGTGAATTCCATCCAAGGCTAAATATGGGTGAGAGATCGATAACGAACAAGTACCGCGAGCAAAACAATGAACTGGGTGGGCCTGACTTTGATACCATGTCAAGAATGAACCTTGGGCCTAACTCAACCTCAAAAGCTAGCTCAAGAGGTGAGGATTACCCAAGTCCATATAAACAAACCACTAATCCATTCCCCAACCAATGTGAGACTTTTACCCACTCTAACACTCTTTTCATTATTAATCCTCATAGATAAAATCATAAGTTGTTGAAGAGAATACCTTGTTTTGACTTTGGAGTCTTCGAGGAAGTCTCCAAAGGATCCACATGGATTACATCTCAGACGTCCACATGTCCACAGAAGCTTATTGATAGAATTGATGTGGACTATCTGATTTGAGTTTGTACCGATGTAAAACAAAGAATCTTCCTTTTTACTTCTGCGGGTATGTCGGTATTCATGAATACTTCTTTCTATGTTGTTAGTTGTCATTATTTGAACTTCTTCAGTTTTATACATACTTCACTATTTCTGAGTTCTAACTGAGAATTCTCAAACATTTATGATTTTATCAAGTTCGACTTATTTATATAATCCAAATCTATATTTACTCTTTTCACATTATTGTGAATGATTGTTTCTCCTTCTTGTTTACGTCGCCAATATCTCTGCTCACCACCGATCTCCCAATCATTGTTTTCTTTTCCTTCAATGTACGCCTTCATTTGCTTGCCTCTCTTGATCTTTTTGTCCACCAACATTATCATCTTTGATGAAGCCTTGTTTTTCTTATCTTGGTGATATCTTTGACAGTTCACATCCTTGTTTTGAATGTTTTATCTCTGTCACTCTCTCTCTCTCTCATGACCTTGCCTGATCCGTAGAATTTTACTGCTCCATTTCATTGAAATTTCCCTTTTCTTTTGATCTTGTAAAGAATTTTCAGATTAGCTAGGCATCAAACTAATATTTTGGTACTTCTTTACTATTATTATCTCAATTAGCACAGTGATTTTCTCTGTTGATCCACCTGGTGATGAAATAACATACATATCTTGTCAAGACTTCCTACCGAAGATCTCATGCAATTCGGGTCTATTTGCAAATCTTGCTGTAATTCATTAGAGATCCTCATTTTATTAACATGCTTATGAATTAATGTTCATTATATAAGGAAAATTATTTGATCGGTAAAAAAATATCTTATTTATCGTGAAAAATGAGTGTTGCACTTTGTCCTCTGATGAAACATTTGTTGCTCACAAGAAATTTGAAGTTCCTTAGTGGGAATCATCAACTCAAAGATTTGAAGTCTTTGGTTGTTGCAATGATGGTCTCTTTTTTATTTACCCTCTAACTCCTCGATTTGGCTGCAAAATATATCTTTGGAACCCAGCCACAAAATTGATCAAGAATCTTAGTAGTTCCCCGCGTAACTTCCTTATGTTCCTAATCATCTAGTGTTTGGGTTTGACTGCTTACCTCAACGGGATGAAAATAAGTTGGTCAGAATTTTGTATTGTTAAATTTACTCATTAAAAATAATTCTTGAACAAATATAGAAATTGGACTTCCATACTTTATTACCAGCATTATAACAAAAGCCTTTCTAGATGAATCTGTATATCAGTTTGGACGAATAACTAATGAAATTGAATATGATAACTTTATTGTATCTTTTAATATACCTGACCATGTTTTGAAGAAATAAAGTTGCCAAAGTCTTGCCTCATTGACGGTGCCTTAACTAGATAATTAGATCATTAGCAATCTTTCATGATTCACTTTAACTACTCGTCACATCCCAAAATCACCTAGAGTGGTGGTATATATGGATGACGTGAAAAGGTGGTTTCAATTTTTTTTTTTGTTTTGGTGCCATCAGTTTAAAATTGATTCCTCATTCAAAATTTGTTAGCAAAACGAAGTCCATCATGAATGATTGATACTCCATAATTGATTGCACTAACTCAAACATTATAAAAGCTTAATTAAGAATGAAGGAGGAAAACCTAAATTTGGATTAGATGAAGAAGTCGAGTAATTTTCTTTTGATTAAGGCAATCTGGGGTTTTGAGATAATTTCGATAGAGTCTATGTATTGGGATATTTATTTTTTACCTTTTAAATGTAATGTTGATTTTAAATATATATATATATATATATATATATATATATATATATATATATATATATATATATATGGTTTCCCATCCGGTGTCTGATACCCGTATTGGAGTTCGACTAATTCGATTCGCGCGACGTAGGGCTCCATTAGGGGGAAGCCTACCTACCAAGGATTTTTTCATACCCAGGGCTCGAACTCGAGACCTCTGGTTAAGGGAGGAGTAGCTCCATCCGCTGCACCACATCCTTTGGGATATTTTAATTATAGTCAGAAGTTTTTTATATAATTGATTTTTTTTGAAAAAATTTCATGACTATTACAGTGAAGCGCTGTTATACATGTAAATGATATTTGATGTTTATATTTTATTAAATTATTATAAGAAGAAAATTAAGGATGAAAAAAAAAAAAAAGCTTAAAAACACACTTGAATTTGATACGTGAATTATTGAGAGTGTGAGTTTCACATATGTACGGTTGGAAGTGTGAGTTTCGCATCTAGACGTTCAATCCTAATTTTGTCCACTAGCACTTTAAGAAGCGTTCAATAAAAAAATCTTCATCCATATATAACGACTCTATTAACTAACAAATTATTTTATATTTTTATTTTATATTTTTCGATTGGTTTCTTTAAATCCTATTTTTTTTTCCATTTCAAGCTGAAGATATCGACACCACAACTCATAAGATGGAAAAGAAGATGTCTGAGCAATTGAGAATAACCTAATTTAATTGATAATTTATTGTACTTTTTTATGTTATTAACGAAAATAAAATACTTAGTAAATTTAAAATCTCAAGTAGTTTTCATATTTCATTAATTAAATTAAAATTTGAAAAGAATCCATCTACAAGTAAAGCACACCTAATGCTCGTTGGTTCTAGTTCTACTATAAAATATTTTGACATAATACATAAGCGTTGTCCTTTAATTTGACATCAACTGATATCTATGACATTAAACTTTGGATGTGTACAAATAATTAAATACTAACCTATTTCAAATTAATTCAAAGTTCATTAAAGACTAAAATTTTCAAGGTTCAAATTAAGTCAAGGTTCAAATTGTTTGAATTCAAGGTTCATTTGCATTCGAGGGTTCAAATATGTGGCAGTAAAAATCTTGAATTTCTAGTTCCCTCATTGCTTTTCCTTCAAATATCTGCATTAGTAAAATATATTTTTCTTTAGAAGAAAAAGATTGTTATAGAAAATGATGTGCAATAATGCATTAGGGAATTCTTTGAACTTTCTAAGGCGTGTGTTTGCTTCTTTGGACTATATAATTTCTTGGTCACCAAGGCCTAAAACTTTCTTCACCTTTATACACGGATTAAGTTATTTCTGAATTATAATTTTGTGTGATATATATAATTTTTTAACTAATTTATTCCACATGAGAGATGGGACAAAGTAATATCAAGTAGGATATGATAAAGTAGGATATTCATGAATAAATTTACACTTTATTTGGTTGAAAGTATAAATTAATCCAAAACTTAAGTATGTGATATCTCACTTATCTCACAAACGAAAAGACCCCTTAAGACTTTTAGTTAATTAATTAATTTAAATATCACTTTCTTCTCATAATCTAGATTGGTATATATAGGATACTAATGCCAAAATAAAGACCAAATAGAGCTAAGTGTATGCTAGTGAGTGTAAGATAAGACCTTCATTTCAATATGGAGATATCATATTACAACATAAAAATTGCAATATTTTCACTTGCAATTATCTTTGTATTGAGATGGTCATGGAGAATCTTGAATTATGTTTGGTTCAAACCACAAAAGTTGGAGAAATGCCTAAGACAACAAGGTTTCAAAGGAAATTCTTACAAGTTATTGTATGTTGATATGAAAGAGATGAAGAAGATGAGTGAAGAAGCTATGTCTAAGCCTGTTAATTTCTCACATGACTTGATTTGGCCTAGAATAAGCCCCTTCATCCAAAAAACCATCACAAAATATGGTATGACTTCACAATTCAAATCTTATTATGTATAGTAGTAATTATTTGTTATCTTTTAGCTGATTTGGTAAGAGGATGGGGGATAAGCTTCATCGTCGATGACCTTCATACAAGTTCTAAATGGTTTTCATCAGCATGTATCATGTGATGTTTGGTCAATTTCTATAGAATATTTATATTGCCAATGTATAGAAATAGAAGTTGAATTCTATATATAGGCTCGTTTGGTTTGAAAATTGTTATCCTGGGATAACTTATCCCACCATGTATATGGGATAAGTTATCCCGGGACTAAGAAAAAAATGGTGGGATAAGTTATCCCGAGTTGGATTAATCCTTCCAACCAAACAAAGAAAAATGTGTTCTTTTATTTTATCCCGGGATAATTAGTTATCGCGGGATAACAATTTCCAAACCAAACGACTTCTAATTTATACTTCAGGGACCTTTTGGTACATGAGATGGGTTAAGTTAGGATATTTCATGAAACTATTTTATTCTACC
The DNA here is from genome assembly GCF_002878395.1 of Capsicum annuum. Classification (NCBI taxonomy): domain Eukaryota; kingdom Viridiplantae; phylum Streptophyta; class Magnoliopsida; order Solanales; family Solanaceae; genus Capsicum; species Capsicum annuum. The sequence goes on along the minus strand of NC_061120.1, from coordinate 6,152,143 downwards.
TTTCATATCGAATACTATTTCCATCATTTTAGTACAAATGGTGAAATAAAATAATATTTTGTAGTTGACTTTTAATTAAGTGATCATTTGATTATGTAAAACGTCTTTATGCTCATTAAATATGTCAGTCAAACTTTTGTGGTATAAATAGATTCAGTATAAAATAACTAAACACAGTTGCAATTCGTCCCTACTTTTTGTTAGGCCACATTGTCATTTACCACTTTTGTATATTATTGAGATATTCATTAAATATCTAAATTTATTTTACTTCGAACACAATACTGTATGTTTACTTGAAATCATTATAAAACATATAGTCAAATTTTGAATTTGCTTATGCATTTAGGTTCTTCATTTTAATATGTAGGTAATTAAGAATTGTTTTGTGTGGTTTTCATTTTAATGTGTAAGTAACTATAAAATATATAGTCGAACTTTGTAATTGTATAACATTGTAACATTTCTTTTCAAAACATTATTAGAGGCATCCATAGAATTAATCATACATGTATACATACTTATGTCATGCTGTCATAGACTACATACACAGTCAAATATGCATACACTGTGACATAGCTAGCTAACTAACATACACACACTTTAACCAAAAAAACATACATACATACATACAGTAGAAATTTTCTATAAAATATGTACAAATCTAGCTATTTTTTTTTAATAATAAAAGGGCATTCCAGTGCATTAAAGCTTTCGCTATGCACGAGGTCGGGGGAAGGGCGAACAACAAGGATTTACTTTGAATTTCTACAATAGATTGTTTCCACAACTTGAACCCATGACTTCTAGTCACATGACAACAACTTTACCAGTTGCGCCAAATATGCTTGAGAGGTGTCGACCAACACCCTTTCGTTGGAGAATTACATCTTGACACCTCTGTTTTTTTTGTGAATTTACTTCTTCATATTTTGACACTTCTTAGTAAAAATTCTGGTACCGCCACTACTTAAGTCGTCGTTATATTGCTTAATTTTGTCTTTCTAGCATTCTAGGCTTCTTAGTAAGAAATTTTGGCGGTCCACTTAATTTAACGGTAGGCTCAAAAGTATAACAATGATCATCAAGAGTATTGAACGTGGATTCCCTAGTGGACTGGGGAAGCACAATCGTTGGATTGATAGCCGAAGTGGAAGTCTTAGTAGAAGGTTGAGCAACAAACCCGCAGACGGTATGTGGTGCTGTGAATATGGTAGACTTATACTGAGGAGCTAAAGAAAGAGTAGTGGACGTATTGAGGTGCATTTCACGTGGAATGGATTTTGAAGCATGCTGTGGTGGATCAACAACAGTAGGAAACTGACTTTGCGATTTTGGTGGAAGACTCACGGTATTTGCAGGGTCAAAAGTGGGGAACGGAGGTGGAGGCATCCCACTGGCTCAAGCTCGGTACATTTCCATCATTTATTGTCTCAGTCTCAAATTCTCTTCCTTTAAACTCTCAATTTCCTGACTCTTTCATGGTGCCACTCTCTATATACTTGTTGGACATAACTTTTTCTGTGAGTTGGTGAGATATGGAGGACCAGCCAAAATGACACAAACCAACCACCTCAAAATAACTAAACAAGAGATAGCAAATGCGTTAGAGTTCAACACTTTCTCAAAATCTCTTTTTTTTTTACTTTTAAAAGATCACCGAACCCAAGAAGGGCACCTACGTATCTCACTCCCGAAAGAGAAGAATCAGGTGCGCGTAGTTTGTGAAGTCTTGCCAAAATGGCCAATTAAACTCTTTCCTTTCTTTTTCCTTTTTCTTGAAACTTTTAAAAAAGAAAAGAAAATACAAAATTGTCAAAAGAATTGACGAAAATATTTTTGCATTTTTCAGGTTTAAACTCCCTATAAAAAATGAAACCTATGATTACCAAAGAAAAATCTTTTTTAGATTTTCGATTCTGAATTTCATATGAAAATAAAAATTGGAACTATTAAAGAAAGTTCTTTTTGCATTTTTCTATTAAGGAAGTCTATGACACCTACTCTAAATAAAGAGTGAAGAAAATCTTTTTGGATTTTTGAAATAAGATCAACCAAAAATGAAACCTACGACTATTAAGGAAAATCTTTATGTAGTTTTCTTTTCAAGGCATATGTGAAATACCTACTCTAAATAAAAAGTAAAGAAAATCTTTTTGAATTTTTTAAATAAGATCCCCGAACCAACAATAGGTTGCCTACGTATCTCACATCCCGAAAGAGGAGAATCAGGGGTGCGTAGTTCGTCCAAATTGGACAATTAAGGACTAAATGACAAACTAAACCCTGAATTGAGAGACACGACTAAAGATAGACGAATAAAATCTTTTTTGAATTTTTAATTTGAAACTAACACCAACAACTATGAAAGAAAAAATCTTTTTGATATTTTCATTATATAAAAATGTACAAAGCTCCTATTGAAAGAAAAAAATATTTTTTTGGAGTTTTCGAATTGTGAATACTTACTAAAGAAATAAAAGAAAAATCTTTTTAACATTTTTTATTTTTGTAAAAGGAGTGCAAAAAGTAAAAAATAAAAAATAAAATATATATATATATATATATATATATATATATATTTTCAATAATTTCTTGCCTACACAATTTGCTTCTAACTCAAGCTTTTGTCCAAATCAGTCTGTCAAATGACCTCGTTACACTCGAAGATGCAACATTTAGCACGTAGGGATGCTTTAGAGGTGAGTCTCCTACAAAGGGTCACGGGGATCCTGCTAGATCTCAATATGATGCAAATAAGCATGACCTAAAGGCTGACCTACGCTGGGGTTTACTAACAAGGCTGTTCAGGGGAGCGTATAGTCGATAGTTGCTGCGCTAGATTTTCACCCATTTTATACTAGTCGACGGCTCTCCCTCCTAAAAATAAGGGTGACTCAACTATAGGTCGTGTACACAGCGTGTACTATAGAACTTGTTGCAGAAAGAATTGACTCGGGTTATGCAAATGATGTAATATATAAAGCGGTAACACATAAGAGAAAAACTGTAATCACGTAGCACGTAGGCACTCAACAACAATAAACAAATACAAAAAATAACAAAAACAATGTCTATACACTCACAATGTCAAAACTAAGCTGATATAACTCCAAAAATAAGCTCCAATTCTGAAAAGTTCCCCAGCAGAGTCGCCAGAGTTGTCACACCTCCTTTTTACACCCAAAAGATTATGGTTTTAAGTTTGAAAGGGTTTTTATTATTACGTGATAAAATGAAGGTTTGTTTCGAAAAAAGATGATTTTTACATTATTTATTCAGAGTCGCCACTTGGCATAATCCGGTGTGACGAGTCACTTTCGGGAAATCCTTTTCAAAACAGTTTTGACTCTTTTAAACTAATCCGCGAACAGAGATTCTGGCTAAGGAATTCTGTTGACCGAGGGGAAGGTGTTAGACAGCCCTCGATCCCATGGTTCGACCACGGTCGCTTCGTAGAGCGTATCGACTAATTTGACACTACAAGTGTATAAACCACACAAAGCATATAAAATGATCAATCAAGCAAACAAACAAAACAATCCAAAATTTAGTGTCTAATCCACTTATACAGTCCAAAAAATGAAAAATACGAGAATGTAAACCTACTCTATCCTAAACTAATCCTAAACTATTCTTGAACTAAACTCCACCCGATGTTCTGGACCTTGACTATGCGCCATCTTCAAGTACATGATACTTCTTGGGAATTCCCCAGATAAATCAATACAGGTACCTCGGGGCATTCCCTGGTCAAATATTATAATAGATCCAAGTGCGACAAAACCAAAACTATCCAACATACATATTTCAAACATTCCATCAATCCAAAGGCTAGAAGCAGTCCATTATCTAAGTTAGCAATAGGTGGCATTGCTTCCTATGAAGAAGATGAATGGGCCACACATAGAAGAATTCTCAATCCTGCTTTTCACCTTGACAAGTTGACGGTTTTAACAAATATCAAACTTTTGTCATACTCTTTCCGTTTTAATTTGTTTGTCTGGCTTTAAATTGACACGTGATTTAAGAAATTCTTCTGATCATAAGATAAAATGTATATAGAAATTTTTCTGTTTTATCCTTTATTGACATAGAACCTCATACATATTGCTGGTGGCAGGTGATAAATATTATGTTAAATTAGTTAAGGTGCACGAAAACTGGCTAGAACACCATAATCATAAAAGAAAGATATATAGAATATACCAACATGATCGTTGTTAGGGATGTAGTGGATATGCCATAGATCTAATCTCATAAATGATGATTCGAATGTATCTTATAAATGTTATTTGATATAAATATCAATATTTTTTTTCCATAGTTATATCAAGTTATTTGATTAATATGATAAGGTCTTTGACTAAGTTTTAAAATTTGACATCATGATGGAGATCATTACAATGAGAAAGTCCTGTTTCTTTGTAGAATTAATAATTAGGATATTAGTTGGCCTTGGTCAAACCTCAAAGGCTAAGGGCTAAACTCGGGTCGGACTTATATACCCCAGTTTTAAATAGGCTAGAAAAAGGACTAACTTGGGTCGGGCTTATAAGCCCTAGTTTTAAATGGGGTTGACAAAATTTTTAAACATAACCCTATTCTAGCGTGTTCGATTTGGGCAGGTTCATGGCCAAATCTATTTTGACGGATCTAATTGAATTCGTATTAATGTGTAGTATATGATACCTGCATTCAAATTGACAATTAGTGACGTGTTGAACAAACGGTAAAAAGTTATCTCAAAAGAAGGATTGGAGATAGATGTGTGGCCATGTCTTCAAACTTTGACAAGTGATGCAATTTCAAGAACTACTTTTGGCAGTAATTATGAAGAAGGAACAAAGATTTTTGAACTTAAAAAAGAATTGATTAAAATAATTTCAGAAATATCACGTTCAATATACATCCCAGGATGGAGGTAAAATTTATTTCCTCATATATGAATTCTATAGTAAATCTGTGTGTGGTAACCTAAGTCTTGTTTCTTCTGGTCGGCTCGTAATAGCCTAACACAATATATATGCAAGTCTACAATATTATATGACTTAGATAAATCTCGGAGACAATCTTTATGTTATCATTTTTTCATTCGTTCATTGGAAAGACTTCAACTATCTTCGAGAAGCATGCATACATGTTTACGTGTCTCAAAGTCTAACATGTTTCTTATATATTAATTTTTCTAACAATAGTGTTATCATGGATTATAGGTTTTTTCCAACAAAAAAGAATAAAAGGATGATGCAAATCGTTAATGAATTAAGAACACTTATAGTAGGAATTATCAATAAAAGAATGAGAATGATTGAGGTTGGAGAAACACATAATGATTTATTGGGTATATTATTGGCATCCAATTTACAAGAAATTCAACAACATGGACATAAAAAATTTAGTGTGAGCATTGATGAGGTGATTGAAGAGTGTAAACTATTCTATTTTGCTGGGCAAGAGACTACTTCAACTTTACTTGTATGGACAATGATTTTATTGCGTAAATATCCTATTTGGCAAGAAAGAGCTAGAGAAGAATTTCTACAAGTGTGTGTAAGTGATGAACTTGATTTTGACAAGTTGAATCAACTAAAAGTAGTAAGTATTGCCTATATGCTCAATGTTTTGAACTTTTTTGTTATTACGATATTATTTGGATCAATTTGCACATACTTTGACCGGATATTTAATAAATTTACATAAGGGGAAATTGTGTATGTTTTCATGGCAATATTGACTTGTGATCTATTATTCTATAGGTGACTATGATCTTTAATGAGGTCTTAAGGTTATACCCATCAGCATATGTGATTAATCGAATGGTTAACACAGAAACAAAGTTATGGAATTTGTGCTTACCTTCTGGGGTGCAACTCCTATTACCAACAATTTTGTTACATCATGATACTGAAACCTGGGGAGATGATGCAATGGAGTTCAAGCCAGAGAGATTTAGTGATGGAATATCAAAAGCAACAAAAGGACAAGTTGTGTTTTTTCCATTTAATTGAGGTCCAAGAATATGTATTGGACAAAACTTTGCTATGTTAGTGGCAAAAATGGCAATGACCATGATTCTCAAACACTATGCATTTGAACTCTCTCTATCTTATGCTTATGATCCTCATCCACTATTTCTTCAACCTCAATATGGTGCTCAATTAATTATGTACAAGTTGTAGAAGTGGTCATGTATTGTTTTTTGAGTCGTACTATGTTTATTGTTCTTCAATGTTGGCTGATTTGACTCGAATTCTGGTCTTGATCTTGAATAATCCTACATCGATTAATGATGTGATGGGGGAAGTTTTTCTTTTTTCATCAATACTAGACTAGCCGAGGCTATGTAGGGGTTTAATTTGAATTGACATAGTGGCTATGTACAAGTGAATTTGTGTATTGTTTTGTTAAAGTGGTCCGAGTACTTTTTCATAAGCATTAGTCTACTTTATGTTTATGATTTTGTCCCTTAAAATTGTTTATTATCCTTTGCATTGTGTTATTCTTTTTTTCCCTTTTACATTAACAAGATGATAGGAAGAGCTTAGTTTTGATTCATGTTTATCTTTTCAGTCATATGTTTTAACTATCATTATTTACCTCTTTTTACTGGTTGTTATAATTTGAATAAGTCTCTAATGTTTGGAACATATTTACGAATAGTTACCAGATAGTTAGCTTCAGTTAGTAATTATAGATTATGCAGATAGTGGCCTACACTTTAGATTCAGTTAGTTATAGATAATATGTAGATAATGGCTTGCACTTTCGGTTCAGTTAGTTGTATATTATCTATTTAAAATCTTGCTGCCACATTTAATTCTCCTTAATCTTTCTCATCTATGGCTCCAATTATTGATGTTGCTGATGCCAGCAGTTCTGCAATTTCTACCACCACTCATGTGGTACAATTTAATCTTGTTGCTCAATTACCTATTAAACTACAAGGTAACCTCAACTTCTAAACATGGAAAACACAACTTGTGATGCTACTAAATGGGCATCAAATCATGGTACATCTTGATTTCCTTGCATGACCTAGTCAATTTTTGATCCACAGCACGTTCGAACCCTGGACCCACCCCCAGAACCGTGGGCTATACAATATCGATTGGGCCCGAAAATACCCCGTTCACGTTATTTCGCCAGTTTGACCACCCAAATGGTCCTGCCTACCTAAACGGACATTACTAGGATTCTCATAAGCCTCTCTAGCATGCCCCGATCATTTTTCAGCCCACATCACGCCCAGACCTCAGGACCACCCTCTGAACCATGGGTTTTAGCACACTAATTTAGCTCGAAAATGCCTCGTTCGTACTGTTTTGCCCGTTTGACCACCCAAATACCCCCGCCCAGACAAACGGAACACACTAAGATGCTCTCAAGACTCCTTGGCACACTCCGATCAATTTTTGACCCACAGCACGCCCGAACCCCGGGTCTACCCCTAGAACCGTGGCTATAGCTCATCGGTTTTGCCCAAAAATTTCCTGTTTGTGTCATTTTTCCCATTTGACATGTAAATGGCCCCGCCCATCCAAACAGACCACACAAGGACACTCCCCGGCCTCCTGGCATACCCCGATCAATTTTTGGCCCATACCACACCCAGACCTCGGATACACCCCTGGAACCATGGGCTATAGTACACCAATTTGGCCTAAAAATGCCCCCCTTCACGCCGTATAGCCCATTTGACCAACCAAATGGTCCCGCATACCCAAACAGAAAACACTAGGACGCTTCCCATCCTTTCTGGAATGCCCCAATAAACTTTTGGCCTACAGTACACTCGAACCTCGGGTCCACCCCTGGAACCGTAGGCTGTAGCACATTGATTTGGCTAAAAATTGCCTTATTCTTAGCCTGTTTGAATATCCAAATAGACCCACCCACCAAAATGGACAGCACTAGGACGCTCACCAGACTTCCTGGTACGCTCCGGTCAATTTTCGTACCACAGCACGCCCGGACCACGGGCCTAGCCCCAGAACCGTGGGCTATAGCACACCGATTTGGCTAAAAAATAACCTATTTGCGCTGTTTTGCTCATTTGACCACCTAAATGTCCCATCCCACCAAAATGGCCCATACTAGGTTTCTCCCCAGCCTCTCTGGCATACCCCGATCAATTTTTGTTCTACGGCACACCCGGACCCTGAGCCTACCCCTAGAACCGTGGTCTATAGCACACATCGATTTAGCTCGAAAATGCCCCATTTGCATCGCTTCACTCGTTTGACCACCCAAATGGCCCCTCCCACCCAAACAGACCACACTAGGATGCTCCTTAGCCTCTTTAGAATTCTCCAATTGATTTTTAGCCCATCGAATGCCCGAACCACGGGTCCCACCCTCGTAATATGGGCTATAGCACCTCGATTTGACCCAAAAATGCCCTGTTCATACCGTTTACCCAAAAGACCACCCAAATAGACCTACCCACCCACCCAAATGGACCATACAAGGATGATCCCCATCTTACCTAGCACATCCCAATCAATATTTGGCCCACAGTACGCTGGAACCCAGGCCCACCAAGAACCATGGGCTATAGCTCATCGATTTGGTCTAAAATACTTTGTTCGTGTTGTTTCACCCGTTTGTCTACCCAAATAGCCTCACCCATCCAAACGGACCACACTACGATGCTCACAACCTCCTTGGCATGCCGCAGTCAATTTTTGGCCCTCAACACCCTCGAACCCCGGACCCACCTAATAACTATGGGATATAGCACACCAATTTGGCCCAAAAACTCCCCATTTGCACCATTTCACTCATTTGACAACCCAAATGGCCCTGCCTACCGAAGCAGACCATACTAGGATGCTCTCCAGCTTCCCTGGCTCGTCCCAATCGACTTTTGATCCACAGCATGCCCGGATCCCGAGCCCACCTCAGAACCGAGGGCTATAGCACGTTGATTTAGATTAAAAATGCCCCGTTCATGCCGTTTCACCCTTTTGACCAACTAAATGGACCCTCCCTCCCAAAAGGACTACACTAGGATGGTCTCTAGCCTCCTTGGTACGCATCGATTAATTTTTGGCCCACAGCACAACCAGACCTCGAGCTCACCTCAGGAACCATGGGCTATAGCACACCAATTTGGCCCCAAAAATGCCTCGTTCGCGCTGTTTCGCACGTTGTACCATCAAAATGCCTCAGTCTATTTTTATCCCACAGCACCCCTCAAGGCCCACCCCTGGAACCATGGGCTATAGCACACCGATTTGGCCCAAAAATGCCCCGTTCATGCCATTTTTCCTGTTTGACTACCCAAATATCCCCGCCCACCCAAACGGACCTCACTAGGATACTCCTCAGCCTCCCTGGCATGCCCCAATCAATTTTTAGCACATAAACCACCCGAACTTCGGGCCCACCCCCAGAACCGTGGGCTATAGCACATAGATTTGGTCCGAAAATTCTTCATTCGTGCCTTTTCTCTCATTTGACCACGTAAACGGCCGCGCCCACCCAAAAGGACCATACTAGGACACTCCTCCCAGCCTCTCTGCCAAGCCCTGGTTGTTTTTTGGCCCACATGTGGCCCGGTCCCTAGGTCCATCCCTGAAACTATGGGCTCTAGCACCTCGATTTGGCTCGAAAATTCCCCATTTATGCTGTTTCACCTGTTTGACCACCCAAATGTCTCCGCTTACCCAAACAGACCATATTAGAATGCTCCCTAGCCTCCCTGAAATGCCCTGGTTGATTTTTGGCACACAGCACACCAGACCGTAGGCCTATCCTCAGAACTATGAGCTATTCACACCAATTTGGCCCGAAAATGCCCCATTCGTACCATTTCACTCGTGTGACTACCCAAATGGCCCTGCCCACACAAACAGACCACACTAAGATTCTCCCCAACCTCCCTGGTATGACCCAGTCAATTTTTTGCCCACAACACGCCCAGACCCCTAGCCTACCCCAGGTACCGTGGGCTATAGCACTCGGATTTGGCCCGAAAATGCCCCGTTCAAGCGGTTTCAACCATTTGACAACCCAAATAACCTCTCCCACCTAAACAGACCACACTACGACATACCATAGTCCCACTATCATGTCCTGGTCAATTATTGGCCCACATCCCACCCGAGCCCATCCCTAAAATTATGTCCTATAGCACAACAATTTGGTCAGAAAGTTCCCTATTTATGTCGTTTTGCTTGTTTGACTACCCAAATGGCCCCGCCCACCCAAACAGACCACACTAAGACACTCTCCAGCCTCCCTGGCATGCCCTAGTTAATTTTTTACTAACACTATGCCCGAACCCCAATACCATCCCAGAATCGTGGGCTATAACACTTCGATTTGGCCTAAAAATGCACCATTCACGCTGTTTTGCCTGTTTGACAACCCAAATGGCCTTGCCTACCCAAATGGACCAAACTAAGATGCTTACCAACCTCTACGGAATGCCCCGATCAATTTTTAGCCCACAACACGCCAACACCCCAGGCCCACCCCCAAAATCATAGGCTATAGCACACTAATTTGGACCGAAAATGCCTCGTTCATGCCGTTTCTCCTGTTTGACAACCCAAATGGACCTCAATAGGATGCTCTTCTACCTCCCTGGTATGCTCTGATCTATTTTTTGCATACAGCACGTCCAGACACTGGGCCCACCCTAAAACCGTAGGTTATAGCACACTAATTTAGCCTGAAGATACACTGTTTATTCTGTTTTGCCTATTTGACCACCCAATTAGCCTCTCCCACCCAAAAGAACCACAATAGGACACTCTCCAGACTCTCTGGTATGGTCCGATAGATTTTTGATCCACAAAATGCTTGGACCCCAGGCCCACCCCCAGAACCGTGAGCTATAACATACAGATTTGGCTAAAAAATACCCCATTTGTGTAGTTTTACCCATTTGACCACCCAAATGGCCCCTTCCACCCAAACGGATCACACTAGGATGTTAGTTAGCCTTCCTGGAATGCCCTGATCAATTTTTGGCCCACAACACCCCTTGACCCCAGGGCCCACCCCATAACAGTGGGCTATAACACATCTATTTAGCCCAAAAATGCCACATTCGAACCATTTTGACCATTTGACCACCCAAATAGACCCGCCCACCCAAATAGACCACACTAGGATGCTCCCCAGTCTCCCTGGAATGCCCAGTTGATTTTTTACCCACAGCACGCTCGGACCCTAATCCAACCCAGAACAATGAGATATAACACAATGATTAGGCCCAAAAACACTCCGTTCGCGTCGTTTTGCTCGTTGGACTACCCAAATAGCCTCTTCCACTCAAACTGACCACACTAGGATGCTTCCAGCCTTTCTATCATGCCTCAGTCAATTTTCTGCCCACAGCACACCCAGACCCTTATCCCACCCAAGAAATCATGGGATATAAAACTCCGATTTAGCTTGAAAATGCCCCATTTGCACTTTTTCATCTGTTTCACCACCCAAATTGCCCCGCCCACCCAAATGGACCATAATAGGACACTTCATAGCCTCCCTGGCATGCACTGATCAATATTTGGCCCACAACACGCTCTAACCCTGGGCTCACCCCCAGAACTGTGGGCTATACCACATCGATTTTGTCAGAAAATGCTCCGTTTGCATCGTTTTGCCCGTTTGACCACCCAAATGGCCCTGCCCACCCAAAAGGACCATACTAGGATGCTCCCCAGCCTTCTTGTCATGCCCCAATCAATTTTTGACAAACAGCATGCCTGAACCCTGATCCCACCCATCGTTGGCTATAGCACACCGATTTGGCTTAAAAATGCCCCGTTCACGCTGTTTTGCCAGTTTGACAATCCAAATGGACTCTCCAACCCAAATGGACCAAGATGGAATAATCCCAAACCTCTCTGGCATGCTCCGTTCTATTTTTGGCCTACAGTACGCCCAGACCCCAGGCCTACCCCAGAATCGTAGACTATATCTTACCGATTTTGACCAAAAATGCACCGTTTATGCCATTTCTCATATTTGAACAGCCAAATGGCCCTGCCCACCCAAATATACCATATTAGAAAGATCTCTTGCCTCCCTGGCATACCTCAGAATCCCTGGAACCTAGGCCCATGATACACCCAAATTACAACCTTTTTATGAAAGTGTAAGCGGTCGCTGTCAAATATAGAACCCAACTGGGTTGGGTGTCGGATCCCACATTGAATACTGTGTTCAATAAGTCTTGTGGTTTTTATTAGAATGTTGATTGAAGGTTCTTGAGAAAAAAGAGGGTTTTTGATTTATCAATTGTATAAAAATGCTTGTCACAGAAAGTTATCCACTGGTTGATTGTATTAAAAGTAGTAATACAGTAAGAGTAGTCAAACTAGAGTTACGGTTACCAAGATAGTTAAGCAGCTAGGGTTGTGACCTGTTTTGAATTCCCTATGAACAATTCTAATTGCAAGAGTAAGTGAATTCTATGGTTTACCCATTAGTTTCTCAACCTAAATGAGTAATTTTATCCCTTAATTCTTTCAAACATAAGGAACATATTATTTGTTCAACTATATTCTCACATTGGTTGATCCGGCTAAGGCATTTACCCTTTATCCAAAGGTTAAAGCCTTTAGATTTGTGTAAACCCTTTCTTTTCCCAACAAACACTTTTTCATTCGAACAAGTGATGTTCTTGGACTCACTTTTAAAGTTTGCAACCAAGAAAAGTCATTAAAGTGAAGAAGGGTTTATGCAATATCAATTAATTATGGAAATCTAATAGATTCACAACCCAATTCAGCTTTTCACATCAAGGCTCCCATAATCCTAGTTATGGGAGCTTAGCCACAGATCTCTATAATAGAAAGAGAAGAAATCATTGTGTTCACCATAAATTAATTCAAGATTTACTTACAAAGGTTGCAAGAATTTATTCTTCAATCATCAATAGAGATGGAATGATTAGATCCACGAGATTTCCTTTATCCCCCCCAAAAAATACCATGTTATAAAGAGTTTCTAGATCTGGAGACAATGATAAAAGATGAAAAATAAAACATAGATCCCCATGATAAAACTTAAAATTGGTATTTATACGTTCCCAGCTAAAAAGAATCTAAAATTTGAATTCAGAAAACCGTGTCCAAACTGACGGCCAAATTGGTGGTCCATCGAGGGGTTGACGATCCACCATTTGGTTCGTCCCTGCTGATCCTGAATAGTGACATTCTAGATAAAGCTGACGGCCAATTTAGAGGTCTATTAAAATACTGACGGTCCACCATTTGGTCCATCACAGAGCCTTTCAGGAGGCAATGTTTTGGATAAGACTGACGACCAATCTGGTGGTCCATCACAGATCTGACGGTCCACCATTTGGTCCGTCGCTGAGTCTTTTAGGAGGCAATGTTCTGGATAAGACTGACGGCCAAGCTGGTGGTCCATCACAGATTTGACGATCCACCATTTGGTCCATCGCTGAGAGTCCTGAAACCTTGGGTTCTACCAAAGACTTGACGGTAAGGTTGGTGGTCCGTCGAAGGTGTGACGGTCCACCATTCAAACCATCAGAAGCACTTTTCTGCCACTTTCCAGAATCTTTTCCATCAGCTAACTCCTTGCCCTGAAACACTAAAACCCATTATCAAATGCAACCTTGGTTGCTTGAAAACATCTAATTTTCCAAAGAAAAGATGGAAAATATTCCGTCAAAAGTCGGAATATCAGCCCACCACTGAAACCATGGGCTATAGCATATCGATTTACCCTAAAAATACCCTGTTCGCATCGTTTCGCCCGTTTGACCACTCAAATGGCCTCGCCCACCAAAATGAACCATACTAGGATACTCCCCAGCCTCCCTAGCATGCCCCGATCAATTTGTTGACCACAGCATGCCCGGACCCCGATCCTACCCATGGAATCGTGGGCTATAACACATTGATTAATCGAAAAAATGTCCCGTTCATTCCGTTTTACTCATTTGACCACCCAAATGGCCCCTCCCACCCAAACGGACCATACAATGACGCTTCCAAGCCTCTTTGGTATGCCCCGATAAATTTTCGGCACAAAGCTCACCTAGACCCCGATGCCCACCCCTGTAACCGTGGGATATAGCACACCGATTTAGCATAAAAATGCCCCATTCACATCGTTTTTCCTATTTTACCACCCAAATATACTCGTCCATCCAAACAAACCATACTAAGATACTCCCAAGTATCCCTAGCATGCCCCAGTCAATTTTTTGCGCACAACACGCTCGGAACCTGGGCCCACCCTAGAATCGTGTGTTATAGCACACCGATTTGGCCCAAAAATACTCTGTTCGTGCCATTTCTCCTGTTTGATTACCCAAATAGATTCGCCCACCTAAATGAACCACACTAGGATACTAGCAGCCTCCCTGGCATGCATCGATTAATTTTTAGCCCATAACATGCCTGAAACCCAGGCCCACCCCCATAACCGTGGGATATTGCACACCAACTTTGCCCGAAAATACCCCGTTCACACTGTTTCATCCGTTCAACAACCCAAATAGCCCCGCCCACCCAAACGAACCACACTATGATGATCCCTAGGATCCTTAGCATACCCCGATCAATTTTTGGCCTACAGCATGCCTGAACCCTGGGCCCATCCCCAAAACCATGGGCTGTAGCACACCTATTTGACCAAAAATGCCCCGTTTGTGCCGTTATGATAGTTTGACCACCCAAATGGCATCATCAATGTAAACAGACCATACTGGCACGTTCCCAGCCTCTATGCATGCCCCGGTTAATTTATAGCCCACAATACGCCCAAACCTAGATCCCGCCCTCAGAGCCGTGGGCTATAGAACACCGCTTTAGCCCTAAAATTCCCCGTTCGCATCATTTCACCTATTTGACCACCCAAATTACCCTGTCGACCCAAAAAGACCACATTAGGATGCTCCTCAGCCTAGCTAGCATGCCCTGGTCGATTTTGTCCCATAGCTGGCTCGGATCCCAAGCCCACCCCCAAAACCATGGGCTATAACACTCCATTTGGCTTAAAAATGTCCAGTTCGCACCGTTTTGCCTATTTGACCACCCAAATGGCCCTGCCAAAGCAAACAAACCATACTAGGACACTTCCAGCCTCCCTGTCATACCCAGTTGATTTTTTTCCCATAGCACGCCTAAACCCCGGTCCTACCCTCAGAACCGTGGGCTATAGCACACCGATTTGGCTTTAAAATGCCCTATTCGCGATATTGCACCCGTTTGACTACCCAAATGGCCCCACCCACCCAAACATACCTCACTAGGATGCTTTCCAGCCTCCCTGGCATGCCTTGATTGATTTTTGGCCAACAGAACACCAGAAACCTAGGCCCACCCCTAGAACCGTGGGCCATAGCATACCTATTTGGCTAAAAAATGCCCCTTTCGCGCTGTTTTTCTCGTTGTACCAACTAAATGGACCGTCCTACACAAATAGACCATACTAGAATGCTCCCCAGCTGCCCTAGCACACCCTGATTGATTGTCATCCAAAAGTATGCCGGGACCTCGGGTCCAACGCTGAAACCGCGGGCTATAGCACATCGATTTTGCTCAAAAATGCCCAATTTACGCCGTTTCACCCAAATGAACACCCAAATGACCCAGCCCACCAAAACAGACCAGACTAGGATGCTCCCCAGCGTCCCTGGCACGCTCCATTAATTTTTGACCCACAGTACGCTCAGACCCCGGGCTCACCCCTAGAACCGTGGACTATAGAATAGTGATTTTGCCTGAAAAGGCCTCTTCCGTCCCGTTTTGCCAGTTTGACGACCCAAATGACCCCGCCCACCTAATCGGACCATACTAGGATGCTCTCCAGCCTTCTTGGTATGCCTCGATTAATTTGGGGTCGACAGCACGCCTGGATACCAGGACCACTCCTGGAATCATGGGCTATAACAACTAATTTAGATTAAAAAAATGCCCCGTTCATGTCGTTTCACCCATTTGACAAACTGAATGGACCCTTCTTTCCAAACGAACCACACAAGGATGCTCCCTAGCCTTCCTAGCAAGCCTCGATCAATTTTTGGCCCACAGCACAGCCAGACCTCGAGCCCACCCCAGGAACCATGGGTTATAGCACACCAATTTGGCCCAAAAATGCCTCGTTCAGCTGTTTCGCATGTTGTACCATCAAAATAGCACTGCCTACCTAAACAAACCATACTAGGATATTCCCCAGCTTCTCTGGAATGCCTCGATCGATTGTTATCCCACAACATTCCTAGAATCTAGGTCCACCCCTGGAACCGTGGGCTATAGCACACCGATTTATCCCTAAAACACCACATTCGTGCCGTTTTAACCGTTTGACCACCCAAATGGCCCTGCCCACCCAAACGGACCTCACTAAGATGATCCTTAGCCTCCGTGAAATGCCTCAGTCGATTTTTGGCACAAAAAACGCTCGGACTATGGGTCCACCCCCTAAATCGTGGGCTATAGAACACCGATTTTGCCCGAAAATGGACCGTTCGTACTGTTTTGCTCATTTGACCACCCAAATGGCCCCTCCCACACTAATAGACCATACTAGGACACTCTTATGCCTCTTTATCACGCCTTGGTTAATTTTTGGCCTATATCTGGCCCAGTCCCTGGGACCACCCCCGAAACTATGGGCTCTAGCATACCGACTTAGCTAAAACATGCCCCATTTGTGCTATTTCGCCCGTTTGACCACCCAAATATCCCCGCCCACCCAAACAAACCACACTAGGATGATCCTCAACCCCTTTGCCATGCCTCGGTCGATATTTGGCTCATAGCACACTTAGAGCCCAAGCACACCCCCGAAACCATGAGATATAGCGCACACATTCGGCCTAAAAATGCCCCATTCGTACCGTTTCACCCGTGTGACCACCCAAATGACCCTGGCCACACAAACAGACCATACTAGGATGCTCCTCAGCCTCCCTGGCATACCCAAGTCAATTTTCTGCCCACAGGACGCCCAGACCCCTTGCCCACCCTAGGAACCATGGGTTATAACACTCTGATTTGGCCCAAAAAATGCCTCATTTATGCTGTTTCAACCGTTTGACCACATAAATTTCCCCACCCACCCAAAAGAACCACACTAGGATACTCCATAGCCTCCCTGCATGCTCCGATAAATTTTTGGCTCACAGCACAACCAGACCTTAGGCCAACCCTCAAAACTGTGGGCCATAGCATACTGATTTGGTCAGAAAATGCCCTATTCGCATCGTTTTTCTCATTTGACCATCCAAATAGCCCCACCTACCTAAACATACTATACTAGGACGGTCCCCAGCCTCCCTGGCATGCCCCGGTCAATTTTTGACCAACACCACATTGGACCCCGGTTCCATCCCCGAAATGGTTGGCTATAGCACTCCAATTTTGCCTAAAAATGCCCCATTCACGCAGTTTTGCCCGTTTGAAAATCCAAATGGCCTCGCCAACCCAAATAGACCAAACTAGGACACTCTTCAGCCTCTCTCACATGCTCCAGTCAATTTTTAGCTCACAGTACGCCCAGAACCCAGGCCCACCCCCAAAATCGTGGGTTATAGCACACCGATTTGGACCAAAAATGCCCTATTCACACCATTTCTCCTGTTTGACTACCTAAATGGCCCCTGCCTTCCTGGTACTCTCTGATCAATTTTTTTCCTACAACAAGCTTGGACCTTGGGCCCACCCCCGGAACCGTAGCCTATAGCACATCAATTTTCAGCCCACAGTACGCCCATATCCTCGGACCCACCCCATAACCATGGGCTATAGCACACTAATTTGGCCCGAAAATACCCATTCGAGCTGTTACGCCTGTTTGACCGCCAAAATAGACCCACCCTCCCAAAAGGAACATACTAGGATGTTCGCTAGCCTCCTTGGCATGTCCCAGTCGATTTTCAGCCCACAGCACGCTCGAACCCCAGGCCTACCCAGAACCGTGGGCTATAGCACACCGATTTAGCCCAAAAACACTCCGTTCACATTGTTTCTCCCGTTTCACTACCCAAATAGCCCCGACCACCCAAATGGAACACATCAAGATGCTCTCAGTCTCCCTGGTATGCCGCTATTAATTTTTGGCCCACAACATGCCCGAACCCCGAGCCCAGCCCCGTAAACGTGGGATATAGCATACCAATATGTCCCAAAAATACCCCATTTGCGCCGTTTAATTTGTTTGACATCCCAAATGGCCCTGCCCACCAAAACAAATCATATTAGGATGCTCCCTAGGCTCCCTGGCATACCTTAATTGATTTTCGGCCCACAACATGCCTGAACCCCAGGCCCGCCCCAGAAAACATAGACTATAGCACACTTATTTGGTAAGAAAATGCCCCGTTTGCAGAATTTAGACAATTTTACCACTCAAGTGGCACCGCCCACCAATACAGACCACCCTAGGACGCTCCTCAGCCTCTCTGTCATTCCCCATCCAATTTATGGCTCATAACACACCCGAACCTCAAGCCTACTCTTGGAACCGTGGACTATAGCACACCAATTTGGTCGTAAAATTTTCCCATTGCGTTATTTCGCCTGTTTGACCACCCAAATTGCCCCGCCCCACCCCAAAAAATTGAAATTAGGATGCTCCTCAGCCTCCCTGGAATGTCCTGGTAAATTTTTGGCCCACAGTTGGCCCGGATCCCTGGGACACCCTCAAAACCGTGGACTATAGCACTCCATATGGCCCAAAAATGACCCATTTGTGACGTTTCATCTGTTGCATCATCCCAAACAGACCATACTAGGATGCTCCCAGGATCCCTGGTATAGCCCAGTAATTTTTTTCCCATAGAACGCCTGAACCCCAGGCCCACCCTCAAAACTGTGGGCTATAGCACATCGATTTGGCCTAAAAATACCTCGTTCGCCCCGTTTCGCCTGTTTTACCACCCAAATGGCACGTCCACTAAAACAAACCATACTGAGATACTCCTCAGCTACCCTGACATGCCTCAATCAATTTTTGGCCCACAAAACATCTGAAAGTCGGGCCCACCCCTAGAACCGTGAGTCGTAACATACCAATTTGGCTCGAAAATTCCCCTTTTGCTTTTTTGCTCGTTGTACCACAGAAATGGCCCCGCCCAGACAAACAGACCATACTAGGATGCTCCCCATCCACCTTAGAATGCCCTTGTTGATTTTTTTCCAACAACACGCCCGGACCCCTAGCTCAACCTTGGAACCATGGGCTATAACACACCGATTTCACCCAAAAATACCCCGTTTGCACCGTTACCCCCGTTTGACCACCCAAATGGCCCCTCCCACCCGAACGGATGACACTAGGATGATACCCAGTGTCCCTGGCATGCCCTATAAATTTTTTTCCTACTATATGCATGGACCCCAGGCCTACCCCTAGAACCGTGGGCTATAGCACACCAATTTTGCCCTAATATGCCCCTTTCGCGTTGATTCGACCGTTTAACCACCCAAACGGCCCTGCCCACCCAAACAAACCATAAAAGGATGTTCCCAGGCTTCGTGGCATGCCCCGATTGATTTTTGTCCCACAACATGCCGGACCCCAGGCCAGCTCCCATAACCGTGGGCTATAACTCACCAATATGGCCCGAAAATGCCCTGTTCGCGCCATTTCGCCTGTTGTACAACCCAAATGGCTTCTCCTGCCCAAATGGACCACACTAGGACTTTATCCAACATGCCTGGCATGGCTCGATCAATTTTCGGCCTTCATCACACCCGTACCCCGGGCTACCCCTAGAACCGTGGGCTATAGCACACCGAATTGGCCCAAAAATGCCTTGTTCACACTGTGTTGCCTGTTTGACAATGAAAATAGCCTCGCCTACCCAAAAGGACCATAATGGGATGCTCCCTAACCTCCCTGCTCGCCCCAATCTATTTTCGATCGATAGCATGCCGGGACCCCAAGCCCACTCCTAGAACCGTGGCCTATAGCACATTGATTTGGCCCAAAAAAGCCCCGTTTGCACTGTTTCATCTATTTGACAATCCAAATGGCCTCTCCCACCCAAACGAACCATACTAGGATGATCCTAAGCCTTTTTAGTGTGCACTGGACAATTTTTGGCCTACAGATGGCCCAGATGTCGGCTCCACCCCCGGAATCGTAGGCTATAACACACTGATTTGGCTCGAAAATACCCCGTTCAAGTTGTTATGCCCATTTGACCAACCAAATATCCCCGCCTACCCAAAAGGGAAATAATAGGATGCTCCCCAACCTCCTTGGCATGCCTAAATCAATTTTTGACCCACAGAATGCCCAAACCCCCGGCCTAACTTTAGAACCATAGGCTATAGCACATTGATTTGGCTAAAAAATGCCTCGTTTGTACCGTTTTTCCCATTTCAACACCCAAATGGCCCCCGAGCCTACCCCCCAAAATTGTGGGCTCTAGCACATCGATTTGGCCCAAAAATGCCCCATTTGTGCCGTTTCGCCCATTTGACTACCCAAATATCCCCACCCACCTAAATGGACTACACTAGGATACTTCCCAGCCTCTCTACTATGCCACGGTCAATTTTTGGCCAATGGAATTCCCGAACCCCAGGCCTACCCATGGAACCATCAGCTATAGTACATCGATCTGGTCTGAAAATGCCCCATTCGCGCTACTACACCCGTTTGACCATACAAATGGTCCTGCCCACCCAAAAGAACCACACTAGGATGCTCCCTAGTCTCCCTGGCATGCGTCGGTCAATTTTTGGCCCACAGATGGCCCAAACCTTGGGCCCACCCCTGGATCTTTGGGCACCGATTTGGCCAAAAAATGCCCCATTTGTGTTGTTTTGCCTATTTGACAACCCAAATGACCCTGCCAACCCAAACGAACAACACTAGGATGCTCCCCATCCTTCCTGGATGCCCTGGTCGATTTTTGATCCATAACACGCACGAACCCCAGGCCCACCCCCATAACCGTGGGCTATAGCACACTGATTTGGCTTGAAAATGCTCCGTTTGCGCTGTTTCACTCTTTTGACAACCCTGATAGCCGCTCCTACCAAACATACCACACTAGGATGCTCCTAATTCTTCCTGGAACACCCTAGTTAATTTTTGGCACACAGCACACCCGGATCCCAGACCTACCACGGAACTGTGGGCTTTAGCTTATCAATTTAGTTCGAAAATGCCCCATTCGTATCGTTTTGCTTGTTTGACCACCTAAATGGCCTCACCCACCAAAACGAACCAAATAGGATGATCCCCACCCACCATGTCTTTCCTCAGTTGATTTTTGGCTCACAACACGCTCGGACACTGGTCCCAACCCCGAACCATAGGCAATAGCATACCCATTTTACTTGAAAATGCTCTATTTATGGTGTTTCGACTGTTTGACCACACAAATAACTCGTCCCATCTACAAGGACCATAATAGGACGCTCCCCAGCCTCCCTTCTATGCCTCAATCAATTTTTGGCCCACGGCACACCCTAACCCTGAGCCCACCCCAAAACCGCAAGCTATAGCATATCGATTTGGCCTGAAAATGCCCCGTTCACATTGTTTTGCTTGTGTGACAACCCAAATAGCCCTGACCACCCAAGTAAACACACTAGGATACTCGCCAGCCTCTATAGCATGCCCCGATCAATTTTCATCCGACAGATGGCTCAAACCCCAGGTCGACACCTGGAACCGTGGGCTATAACTCACTAGTTAGGCCAAAAAATGCGCCATTTGTGCCGTTTCACCCATTTGACCACTTAAATGGCCTTGCCAACCAAAACAAACCACACTACGATACTCAACAGGCTTACTGGCATGCCCCGATCAATTTTTGGCCTACAGCACGCATAAACCCCGAGCCCCCCCAGAACCGTGGGCAATAACATACCGATTTGGCCTAAAAATGTCCCATTTGCACTATTTTGCTTGTTTGACCACCCAAATGGCCCCACCCATACAAACGAACAACACTAGGATGCTCCCTAGTCTACTTGCCATGCCCCGATTAATATTTTACCCACAGCACTGTAACACCCCGTACTTAATTACGTGCATTAGTCATTGTTATATGTGTTGGAGTATATGTATTGATCCTAAGTTAGGTATATATGAGTTTAAGTATGAGTATTGATTATTTTGAGATGGTTTCAAGTGTGTAGTTTGATTATAGGTGTATAGGAATCGACTTTATTTATACCGGAATTTTCCCGTCAATGGTTCCATACGAAGGTTATTGAATAAGCTTTCCAACGATATAAAGATTTCCAAAAACGGATAAGTTTCGGATATAAGCGAGCTCGTTCGAAACTTTAAAACGGTGGCCGGGATGTGAACAGTAAATGTGCAGGAAAACTACTGAGGCCTGCCAGTTTTTTGGGTCAACTTTGAACGATCATAACTCCCTAAATATAATGAACTGGGAGAGCTACCACATATCAAAAGAAATATCTCTGCGTCTTCTTTCCAATGCAATTGGTTTCATCCAAATCCAACATCTGAGTAAGGAGTTATACTCGTTTTACTTCAGCCTCTCAAAACAGATTTTTAGGGTCAACTTCAAACGATCATAACTACTTGTACAGGACGAACTGGGTTTCTTAATTTATATGAAATGAAATACCTTTGAATTATATTTCTAACGATACCAATTTCACCCAAATCCGATATCGGAGCAAAGAGTTATGGCCGATTTACTTTAGCCTATCAAAACAGTCCACCATGGACAGATTCGGATTTACTTAAATTTTTAAGGGCAATATGGTCATTTTCCATCACCTCTTGAACGAAAATTGGTCATTATATACATATACTTAGCCTCATATCCATTATTTATCATCCATTATAGAAAACTAAGAAACCCTAGCCAAATTTCAACTCCAATTATCTTGTGATTCAACCGTAGAAAATCCAAATTGATTCCGTAGTTGTGTTCACTGTCTCAAGGGCTTCGAGAAGCACCCCTTATTTGTGCCAACAGGACTTCGAAATCAAAAGGGCCATTTTTTTGGTAAGGATGTAAATTATGTTGGTGTCATTTATATGGATATGTATATATATATATATGCATGTGAGCATAAGAAGTATGTTATTTGATTGTTGTTGAAAGATGATTGGAAATGATGTTGGATTATTCTTGTGCATGGTTGGATTATGTTAAATTGTGAAGGAATTTGGGGTGATGATGTGGTATTGATGATGTGGTATTGAAATGATGATTATATATATATACACACATAAACCTATTGTTCAAGTTGGTTTTTGGAATGTTTTGCAAATATTGGTAGTATGGAATTATGGAAGAGAATTGTGGTGTTGGGTTGCTAATACTAGATGCCAAACATTTCATTGTAGATAAGTGATTTGTAAAGGCGGGAAGTTGTGTTGAATTGGTATCTGAATCTACAACGAGGTATGTAAAGCATACTCTAACAATGTTCTTTGGCATGAAAACACCAATGTTCCATCAAGTAAGATTCCGAGGTTGTCCAAAAACATGTATTGTTCTACGTTACCAACGAAGTTGTTTCCATCCTATAATTGTCAAAATGTTTCATTGATAGACCAAAAGGCTCTTATTTCATTGTTGTGATATTGATGATTCTGAAACACATTGTTGATGTACCAATGAGTCTTTATTACATCGTTATTGTATAGAAGGTCTATTACTTGGTTCCTATTGATGTATCATTGTTTCAAAGTATTAAAATGTGGAGGCGACCGAAATAACAATCTCAAAGATTAATTGAACTAAGTGATGGAAGTTCTCTCTTATCGGGTGGTATCCCAGGGGCATAAGCCTAGCATGGGTCGATCCCTATTTCATGTGTTTATGGGTGGTATCCCAGGGGCATAAGCCTAGCACGGGTCGATCCCAGTTGATATGTACTGGAGGCATCCTAATGGTCACAGTACAGTACAGTAATGATTACAAAGACGATAAGAACGAAGGTAAAGTGATTGAATAAATACAATGTACAGGTTGTCACAAGTTCTAGTAAGTATGGTCCACTCCTATTACAACTTATTCACTTGTTTCTGATTTCTATTAAGCTCCTATATCATATGTGATTATTTACAGCTTTACATACTCAGTACATATTTCGTACTGACGTCCCTCACGGGGGACCTGCATTTCATGCTGCAAGCACAGGTACCTCAGCTCATACACCGCACAAGTAGGAGCCAGGTCATACAGCTATTGTTGGTGAGCTCCAGTTTGCTTCGGAGCTTTCCGAGTCGGTTCCTTATGTTTTGTTATTGTACATGAGTCATGTGTGGGCAGGGGTTTGTCCCGACCCTAGTTATGTCATATATATCCTAGAGGCTTTGTAGACATAAGGAAGGGTAAAGTCATGGAAGTTTATATAGTGATGTTATATCTGTATATGTGGTGGCCCCGACGGCCAAGTATTATATATATATATATATATATATATATATTTGCGCGTGTTGTGCTGATACAGGTAATTAGACCTTTCTATATGCAACGAAGTGCTGTCCAATTTTTTTGGTGACATGTAAGTGAAAGTACAGGTATTTGAACGGGTTCTCCCGGGCCTTCTCGGCTTCGGGTGCCAGTCCGGCCCAATGGGATTTTGGGGCGTGACAAGCACGCCCGAACCTCGGGCCCACCCCCAAAACCATGGCTATAGCACACCGATTTAGCTCGAAAATGCTTTACTGGTACCGTTTTCCCCATTTTACAACACAAATTCCCCACCAACCCAAATGGACCATACTAGGATGCTTCCCTACCTTTCAGGTATGCCCCAGTTGATTTTCGACCCACAACACACCTAGACCCCGGGCCCACCCATAGAATCGTAGGCTATAGCAAATTGATTTGGCACGAAAATGCCCCATTCACATCATTTTTCCCATTTGACCTCCCAAATGGACTACCCTAGGACGCTCCTCGGCCTTCCTAGCATGCCCTAGTCGATTTTCAATCCATAACACACTCGGACCCTGGGCCCACCCCCAGAACCGTGGGGCTATACAACACCAATTTGGCTAAAAAAATGCCTCATTCGTGTTATTTTACCCGTTTGACCACCCAAATGGCCCTGCCTACCAAGCCTTCCTGGTATGTCTCGATCAATTTTCGGCCCCCATCACGCTCGAACCTTGGGACTGGGGGCTATAGCACACTGATTTGGCTCAAAAATTCCTCGTTCATGCCATTTCACCGGTTTGACCATCCAAATACCCCCGCCCACCCAAACGAACCACACTAGGATGCTTTTGAGCCTCCCTAGCATTTCCTGATCAATTTTTAACCCACAACATGCTTGAACCCTTGGCCCACCCCAGAACCGTGGCTATAACACTGATTTGGCCCAAAAATGCCTTATTTGCATTGTTTTTTCAGTTTTACACCCAAATGGTCCCGCCCTCCAAAACGGACAACACTAGGATGCTCCCCAACCTCCCTGACATACCTCGGTGATTTTTTGGCCCACAACATGCTCAAACCCAGGGGACACCCCCAGAACCATGGGCTATAGCACATCAATTTGGCTAAAAAATGCCTCGTTTGCGTCATTTTTCCTGTTTGAATACCCAAATGGCCCCACCTACAAAAATGGACCATACTGGGTGCTCACCATCTTTTCTGGCATACCTCGATCAATTTTTGACCAACATCATGCACGAACCTGAGAACCTTGGCTATAACACACCGATTTGGCCCAAAATTCCCCGTTCATGCCGTTTTGCCTGTTTGACCACCCAAATGGCATTGCCCACCCAAAAAACAACACTAGAACATTCTCCATCCTCTCTTGTATGCCCTAGTCAATTTTTGGCCCACAGAATGCCCAAACACCGGGCCCACCCCTGAAACCATAGGCTATAGCAAATTAATTTTTACCAAAAATGCCTCGTTCGCATCGCTTCATCCGTTTGACACCCAAACAGGCCATACTAAGATGCTCCCCAGCCTCTCTGGCATGCCCCATTGATTTTTGACCCACAACACACCCGGACCTAGAGCCCACCCCCAGAACCGTGGGCTATAGCATACCAATTTTGCCCAAAAATTCCCCATTCACGCTATTTTGCTCGTTTGACCACTCAAATAGACCCGCACACCCAAATAAAACACACTACGATGATTCCCAGCCTTTCTAGCATACCACGATCAATTTTTGACCTATAACAGACCCGTACCCTGGGCTCCCTGGAATCGTGGTCTATAACACACAAATTTGGCATGAAAATGCCTCATTCTCGCTGTTTCGCCCGTTTGACCACCCAAATGGCCTCTTTCACCCAAAAAAATCAATAGGATGCTTCTATGACTCCCTGGTATACCCAGATAAATTTTTGTCCCATAGTACGCCCGGACCTCGGGTCCATGCAAGGTACCACGGGCTATAGTACACTGATTTAGCCCAAAAATTTCTCGTTCATGCTGTTTCGCCCGTTTGACCACCCAAATGGCCCTGTACACCCAAATGGGCCACCCTAGGACACTCTCTAGCCTCCCTTCTATTCCCCAATCAAAATCTGACCAACAGCACACTCGGAACCTGGGTCCACCCCCCAGAATTATGGCTATAGCTTACCGATTTGGCATAAAAATACCCTGTTTGTGCCGTTTTGCACGTTTGACCAACCAAATGGTCCCACTCATCCAAACAAACTATACTAGGATGCTTTTCAACGTCTCTGTCAAGCCTTGGACCATGGGCTATAGCAAATCGATTTAGCCTGAACATACCTCGTTCACACTGCATAGCCCATTTGACCACCCAAATGGACCCGCCCACCTAAACGGAGCACACTAGGATGCTTCTTAGCCTTCCTGGCATACCTCGATTGATTTTTAACCCATAACACGCCTGTACCCTGGGCCTACCCTTGGAACGCTGAGCTATAGCACACCAATTTTGCTCGAAAATGCACTATTTGCGTTGTTTCACCCGTTTGACCGCCAAGTGGACCTGCCCACCCAAATGGACTATACTGGGACTCTCACCAGCCTCTCTGTCACACTTCGGTCAATTTTAAGCCCATTGTATGCCCGGTCCCCGATCCCACCCCCAAAACTGTGAGCTCTAGCACACTGATTTGGTTAAAAATGCCCTATTTGCACTGTTTTGCCCGTTTGACAACCCAAATGGCCCAGACCAACTAAACGGCCCATACTAGGTTACTAACCTACCTCTCTGGCATGGACCGATCAATTTTCATCCCATGACATGCTCGGAACCCTAGCTCACCCCCAAAACCATAGGCTATAGCATACCGAATTGGCCCGAAAATGGCCTCGCCTTCCCAAATGGACCATAATAAGATGCTCCCCATCCTCTCTGCTCACCCCAATTGATTTTCGGCCGACAGCACGCCCAGAACCAGGGCCTACCCCTAGAACCGTGGCCTATAGCACATCGATTTTTGCCCAAAAATGCCCCGTTTGCGCCGTTTCATCCATTTGACAATCCAAATGGCCTCTCCCACCCAAACGATCACGTTGTTACACCCGTTTGACCAAACGAATGGTCACTCCTAACCAAACGTGCAATAAGAGGATGCTCCCCAACTTCCTTGGCAAAACTCAATCAATTTTTGACCCATAAAATGCCCGGGCCCCGGGTCTAACTACAGATGCATAGGATATAATACATTGATTAGGCTAGAAAATACCTCGTTCGTGCCGTTTTTCCCGTTTCAACACTGAAATGGCCCCGTCTACCCAAATGGACCACACTAGGACGTTTCACATCCTGCTTGGCATGCCCCAGTCTATTTTCAGCCCACAGATTATCCTGACCCCAGGCCTACCTTCTAAATTGTGGGCTATAGCATACCGATTGACCAAAAAATGCCCCATTTGTGCTGTTTCGCCCGTTTGACTCCCCAAATATCCCATCCCACCTAAATGGACTACACTAGGATGTTTCCCAACCTCCCTGCCATGCCTCGGTCAAAATTTCACCAACGAAATGCTCGAACCCCAAGCCTACCCCCGAAACCATCAACAATAGCACACTGATCTGGCCCAAAAAATGCCCCATTTGCATAGTTAGACCCGCTTGACCATCCAAATGGCCCCTTCCGCCCAAACGAACCATACTAGGATGCTTCCTATCCTCTCTGGCATGCCTTGGTCAATTTTTGGCCCATATATGGCCCAAACCCTGGGCCTACCTCTGGAATTGTGGGCTATAGCACACCGATTTGGCCAGAAAATGCCCCATTTGTGTTGTTTCGCCCATTTGACTACCCAAATATCCCCGCCCACCTAAAATAACAATATTAGGATGCTATCGAGACTTCCTGGCATGACCTAAATGATTTTTGATCTACAACACATATGAACCCTGGGCCCACCTCCAGAACCGTAAACTATAGCACACCAATTTGGCGTGAAAATGCCCCGTTCGCGCTGTTTCACTCTTTTGACAACCCTGATGGCACCTCCCACCAAAAGTACTATACTAGGATGCTCCCCAGCCTTCCTGGCACTCCCTAGTTGATTTTTGGCACACAGTACGCCCAGACTCCAGGCCTACCCTGGAACTGTGGTCTTTAGCTTATCAATTTAGTTTCTAAAATGTCCAATTCACGCCGTTTCTCTTATTTGACCACCCAAATGTACTCATCCACCCAAACGAACCATACTAGGATGCTCCCCAGCCACCTTGTCTTTCCTCAGTCAATTTTTGACTCATAACATACTCGGACCCCGATCCCAACCTAGAACCGTGGGCAATAGCATACCGATTTGGCCCAAAAATGTCCCATTTACATTGTTTCACCTGTTTGACCATCAAAATAACCCCTCCCACATGAACAGACCATAATAGGATGCTCCCCATCCTCCCTGGCATGCCTCAATCAATTTTTGGCCCACGGCACACCCGAATCTCGAGCCCACCCCCAAAACTGTGGGCTATAGCACATTTATTTGGCCTGAAAATGCCCCATTCACATTATTTTGCCTGTGTGACAACCAAATGGTCCTACCCACCCAAGTAAACACACAAGGAAGTTTCTAGCCTCCCTGGCCCACCTCGGTAAATTTTCAGCCACAGATGGCTCAAACCCCAGGCCCATATCTAGAACCGTGGGCTATAACTCACCGGTATCCCCCATTTGCGCCGTTTCACCCATTTGACCACCCAAATGGACCCTCCAACCCAAACGAACCACACTAGGATACTGCCCAAGCTTAATGGCATACCTCGATCAATTTTTGGTCTACAGCACGCACAAACCCCGAGCCCACCCTCAGAATCGTCGGCTATAATACACCGATTTGGCTAAAAATGTCCCATTCGGACCATTTCACTCGTTTGAACACCCAAATGGCCCCACCCATACAAACGAACAACACTAGGATGCTCTTCGGTCTACCTGGCATGTCCCGATCAATTTCTTGCCTACAACATGCCCAAACCCCGGGCCCACCCCAAGAATCGTGGTTATAGCATATTGATTTAGCTCGACAATGCTTTGTCGGTCCTGTTTTTCCCCATTTGACAACAGAAATGCCCTTATCGACCTAAACAAACCATACTAGGATGCTTACCTACCTTTCTGGCATGCCCCAGTCGATTTTTGGCCCATAACATACCCAGACCCCGGCTCACCCCTAGAACCGTAGGCTATAGCAAATTGATTTGGCACGAAAATGCCCCGTTCGTATCATTTTGCCCATTTTACCTCCCAAATGGACCACATTAGGATGCTCCCCGGCCTCTCTGGCATGCCCTCATCGATGTTTGATCTACAACACACTCGACTCCCGGGCCCACCCCGAAATTGTGGGCTATACAAATCTAATTTGGCTAAAAATGCCCCATTCGCATCATTTTGCTCGTTTGACCACCCAAATGGCCCTGCCTACCCAAACGAACATTACTAGGATGCTCCCAAGCCTTCCTGGCATGCTTCGATCAATTTTTGGCCCCCATCACACTAGAACCTCGGGACAACCTCAAAACCAAGGGCTATAGCACACTGATTTGGATCGAAAATTCCTCATTCACGCCGTTTCACCCGCTTGACCATCAAAATACCCCCGCCCTTCCAAACGGACCACACTAGGATGATTTCAAGCCTCCTTAGCATGTCCCGATCAGTTTTCAACCCATAGCACACTCGGACCCAAGGCCCACCCCTAAAACCGTGGCAATAACACACTGTTTGGCCCAAAAATTCCCTGTTTGCATTATTTTTCCTGTTTAACCCCCAAATGGCACCGGCCACCAAATTGGACCACACTAGGATACCCCCCAACCTCCCTGGCATGCCCTGATTGATTTTTAGCTAACAGCACACTCAAACCCTGGGCCCACGCCCAGAACCATGGTCTATAGCACACCGATTTGGCTAAAACAAATGCCTCGTTCGCATTGTTTAGCCTGTTTGAATATCCAAATGGCCCCGCCTACCAAAACGAACCATACTGGGATGCTCACCAGCCTTCCTGTCATGCTTCGGTCGATTTTTAGACAACAGCACGCCCGGACCACGGTCCCAACCCCAAAGCCTTGGGATATGGCACACCAATTTGGTTCGAAAATGACCCATTTGTGCCGTTTTGCTCGTTTGACCACCCAAATTGCCCAGCCCACCAAAACGGCCCACACTAGGATGCTCCCCAGCCTCTCTTTCATGCACCAATCAATTTTCATCCCACGGCACGCCTGAACTCTAAGCCCACCCCTAGAACAGTGGCCTATAGCACTCCGATATAGCCCAAAAATGCCCTATTTGTATTGCTTGACCCATTTAACCACCCAAATAGACCATCCCACTAAAATGGACCATACTAGGATGCTTCTTAGCCTCCTTGAAAGTCCCCAATCAATTTTTAGCCCATAGCAAGCCCGAAAGCTAGGATCCACTACTATAACCGTGGGCTATAACACACCGATTTGATCCAAAAATGCCTTATTCGCGCCATTTTACCCATTTTACCACCCAAATGAACTCATTCACCTAAACAGACCATACTAAGATGCTCCCCAGCTTCCCTGGCATGCCCTAGTAGATTTTTGACCCATAGCCCACTCGAACCCCAGGTATACCCCAGTACCATGGGCTCATCGACTTGGCCCAAAACAATCTGTTTGCGTCGTTTCACCTGTTTGACTACCCAAATAGCCCAACCAACCCAAATGGACCACAGTAGGATGCTCGCAGCTTCTCTGGCATGCCTCAATCAATTTTTGGCCCACAACACGATCGAACCTCGAACCCACCCCCATAACCATGGGATATAGCACACCAATTTAGTTCGAAAACACCCCATTTGTACCGTTTCACTCATTTGACAACCCAAATAGCCCCACCCACCCAATCCGACTATACTAGAATGCTCCTCAACCTCCCTGGCTAGCCCCAATCATTTTTCAGCCTACATCATGCCCGTACCCTAGGCCCACCCTCGAAATTATGGGTTATAGCACACCAATTTGGCCTAAAAATGCCCCATTTGCTTTGATTTTCCTATTTGACCACTCAAATAGCCTTCCCACCTAAATTAACCACAATAGAATCTCCCTAGCCTCCCTAGAATTCTGTGATGGATTTTTGGCCCATAACACGCCCGAACTCCAGGCCCACCCCTGGAACCGTGGGCTATAGCACATTGATTTGGCCTGAAAATGCCCCGTTCATGGTGTTTCACCCATTTGACAACCCAAAAAGCCCCTCCCACCTAAACGAACCATACTAGGATGCTCCCCAGCCAACCTATCACACCTCAGTCAATTTTTGGCCCACAACTGGCCTAGACCCTGGGCCCACCCCTAGAACCGTGGGCTATATCACACCAATTTGGCCAAAAATGCCCCATTTGCTTCGTTTTGACTATTTGACCACCCAAATGGCCCCGCCCACCCAAACGGACCACATTAGGACTCTCCCAGCCTTCCTGGCATGCCCGATCAATTTTTGACCAACATCACTCACGAACTCCAGAACCTTGGCTATAACACACTGATTTGGCCCAAAAATTCCCCGTTCATGCCGTTTCACTCGTTTGACAACTGAAATGGCATCTCCCACCCAAACAAACCACACTAGAACATTCTCCATCCTCCCTTGCGTGCCCTAGTTGATTTTCGGCCCACAGCACGCCCGAACACCGGGCCTAACCCCGAAACCATGGGCTATAACAAATTAATTTTTACCGAAAATGCATCATTCCCATCATTTCATCCGTTTGACACCATAAATGGCCCCACCCACCCAAACGAGCCATACTAGGATGCTTCCTATCCTCTCTGGCATGCCCCATAGATTGTTGACCCACAGAACGCCCGGACCCCGAGCCTACTCCCAGAACCATAGGTTATTAGCACACTGGTTTAGCCTAAAAATTCCCTATTCACGTTGTTTTGCTCGTTTGACCACCCAAATAGACTTGCCCACCCAAATAGAACACTAGGATGATTACCAGCCTCTCTGGTATGCCTCGATCAATTTTTGACCCACAACACCCCCGTACCCTGGCCCCCCCCAAAATCATAGGCTATAGCACACCGATTTGGCATGAAATGCCTCATTCTCACAGTTTCGCCCGTTTGACCACCTAAATGGCCCCTTCCATAAAAAAAATTAATAGGACACTTCTCAGACTTCCTGGCATGCCCTGATCGATTTTTATCCCACAGAACGCCCGGATCTTGGGCCCATGCCAGGTACCATGGGCTATGTACACTGATTTAGCCCAAAAATGCCTCGTTCATGCTGTTTCGCCCGTCTGACCATCCAAGTGGCCCTGCCCACCCAAACGGACCACCATAGGATGCTTTTCAGCCTCCCTTCTATGCCTCGATTGAATTTTTACCAATAGCATGCCCGAACCCTTGGTCCAACCCCAGAATTATGGCTATAGCTCACTGATTTGACATAAAAATGCCCTGTTTATGCCATTTTGCCCGTTTGACCAACTAAATGGCCCCACTCATCCAAACAAAACACATTACAATGCTTCCCAGCCTCTCTGGCAAGCCTCGAACGACTTTTGGCCCATTGTACACCTGTATCCCGGGTCCATCCTCTAGAACCGTGGGCTATAACAAATAAATTTAGCTTGAAAATAACTCGTTCTCACCGTATAGCCTGTTCGACCACCTAAATGGATCCGTCTACCCAAACAGAGCAATCTAGAATGCTTCTTACCCTCCCTGGTATGCGTCGATCTATTTTTGACCCACAGCACATCGGGACCTCGGGCCTACTCCCAAAACCGTGAGCTATAGCATACCAATTTGGCTTAAAAATGCTCTATTTGCGTTGGTTTACCTGTTTGACCCCCAAGTTGCCCCTTCCACCTAAACGGACCACACTAGGATGCTCATCAGCCTCCCTGACATGCTTCGATCAATTTTAAGCCCACTACACACCTGGTCCCCGATCCCACCCCTAGAACTGTGGGCTATAGCACACTGATTTTGTTCGAAAATGTCCTATTTGCACTATTTCGCCCATTTGACCACCCAAATAGCCTAAACCAACCAAACGGCCCACACTAGGCTGCTCCTCTGCCTCTTTGGCATGCCCCGATCAATTTTCATCCCACGACATCTTTGGAACCCTAGCCCACCCCCAGAATCGTGGGCTATAGCACACCGATTTAGCTCAAAAATGCCCCATTCGAGCTGTTACGTTCATTGGACCACACAAATTTCCCCACCTACCCAAACGAACCACACTAGGATTATACCCAGCATCCATGGCATGCCTCGATTAATTTTTGGCCCACAACATGCTTGGACCCTGAGCTCACCCTCAAAATCGTGGGCTATAGAACATCGATTTGGCGTGAAAATGCCCCGTTTGCATTCTTTTGCCCTTTTGACTACATAAATGGACCACCCACCCATACGAATAACACTAGGATGATCCCAAGCCTCTCTTCCATATCCTGGTCTATTTTTAGACCATAGATAGCTCGAAACCTGGGCCCACCCCTGAAACCATGATAATAGCACATCGATTTAGCCCAAAAATACCCCATTCACACCGTTCACCCATCTGACTACCTAAATGGCCCCACCAACTGATGTGTGAGCAGATGCTAACATATTTGAGGCTTTTAACTGAGAATAATTGCAAAGTCCTGAGCAACTTTTGTCGTTTTTGATTGTTTTCTCTTTGATATTGCAGTAAAAGTTGAGATACAAGAGAATAAAAAATTATTGGAGTAAAAGAGTAGATTTTTGAGCAAGTAGGGGAGGAAGAATAGATGAAGACTTGTTTGATAAGACTTCAGCCTTGTGATAAGCTATCAAAGTTGTCGTCAGGCTTAGACAGAGAATAACCTACAGCTAGAATGTGTGACTACATCTATGATAGGCCTTCAGAAGTTTGATAAGCCGTTAGGCTTATCATCAACCTGAGGTACTGATTATCAAAGTGAAGAGGAGCTGACGATATTTCTGATACGCCATCAGAATCCTGATAAGCCGTCACACACGTCATCACCTGTCCAAGAAAATACTATGATCTATGGTTTATTTGTATAATTAGACTGAAGTATTTAAAGCATGTGTTTGGGTTTTCATTGATGATCTTGGACATTTGGAACTCACGTTTTGAGCACTTTTCTCTCTATTTTTTGACTTTAATTCTTTGGAGAGATTATTATAATTGTTTTGGGATTTTCTACTGGATCAAATCTGACAAACACTCGGTTCTATTCATCTTGCTGTAAGATCATCTATCTAACTATGAATTCAACTTGTTGTCTTGTTTATTTTACTATGTGTAGTCAAGTTCCCTTAACCTTAGTTGTGAGATCTGTGGGTTTGGGTTTGGGTTTGTAATGTAACTAAGTATTCAAGATTCTAACGGTGGTAGGAATTTCTTGTAAATTCCATTATTTTACATGCTGAATATTGGTTGTAAACAATAGACTTTGCTTATAGGTGATTTGCTTGAGATAAGAAATCAACCCTAGTAAGAAGTGAATTATCAACGGGGACATGGAAGCATTAAAATTTCATTTAATAATTAATGTAATAACAAGATTAATTAACTTGGGATAAGATCCTGTTATGAAATATAAATTCCCTAAGTTTGGGAGAATTAGGTAATTAAATGTCTAAATAGGCTGAAAAACATTTAGACATAACTTCCATAGAGATAGTCTGTTGTTCCTACCTACCACAAGAATCTTGAACCATTACTAGCATCTCTCAAATCCCAATATCCATAGTGAACATAACTCTGGTTTTCCTTATCATATTGATTTCAAACACTGAACTGAGAAGTAATTATTTGTTATGGTTCCAAAAACCCCCATTCATAGGAAACTGGTAACTATCAGTTGATTAACCCATAGATAACTCAAATTCAGATAGTATTCCCCGTGGGAATCGACCCCAACCTAGTTGGATTATATATTGACAAAGATCTCCTACATTCTCATAAGAGAGGTATAGTTTGAGCATTATCAAAAATATCGCCGTTTCCAGGGAATACGGTTGTAAATTGGAGTTTGTGTGTGCGAATTGACTGTTATTCAAGTTTCCTAGTTTTACATTTATTTGTTTTTTTTGTTTTCTGCAGGAATTTTGTGGTGTATTCCAAGAACCAAAAGTTTCGGAGGACCATTATTACCATTTAATATAAAACCACAACTAATCGGCAGAATGGCAGACCAGAAGGAGGCTGACAGGTTAGCAACCTTATCTAGAGCTCAAGTAAATGTGCAGAATGTCGGTCAAAAAGTACGACATCCAAATACTGAGGATGAAGATTTGGGAGATGAGGAGTTGTTGAACCCTGGTAACCTAAGGCGTGCAGAGCAAATAGCTGCACCAGTACAGAGTAATGCTAACAAGAATCGTTTATTCAGAGGAAGGCAAGATCACCAGCCGGTCCAGTATGACCTTAATGATAATGATGATGGAATGGATGGAGCAGGTGCAACGGGTGCAATTATTCCTCCACCGTTAGCACCTGGGGAAAAATTCAACATTACGACTACTATGATTCAACTCATTAATCTAAATGGGTTGTTTGGTGGCCTTCCTGGGGATGATTCCAACTTGTATCTGGTGAACTTTGTCACCATCTGTAAATCTTTTGATAACCCAGGAGTGGGTCAGAATGCTATCTATTTGAGATTATTTCCATTGTCTCTGTCTGGGGAGGCAACATTGTGTCTTAAGTAGCTGACACCCTATTCTATCACCAACTGGAGGTAGTTGAAAGGAGCTTTTAGAGAAAGGTTATTTCCACCTTCCAGGAGGGTACAATTAAGGGATAAGATCAGTAACTTTAGACATCTCCCAACTAAAGCCTTGCATGAAACTTGGGAGACATTAAAAAAAAAGCTAACGCAGTGTTCGCACCACAATATGACGTACATACACTTGAGGGAGACTTTGTACAGGGCTCTTAACTCTGTGACAAAACCAATTGCATATAATGCTGCTGGTGGTTCATTTGTTGATCCTAAATTTCCAGAGGCTTCATAAATACTAGGGAGAATGACTAAACAGAGTCGGGGATGGCATACCAGAGACTCTGTGGTAGCAATGCCTACTGTTTCTATGGGTATAACTATGGAACAACACAAAAGAGATGAAGAGTATGATCGAGACATGGCTCACCTAAAATAAAAAATGGACTTGCTAACCAAGCATTTACTATCAGGTAAAACTGAGAAAGTGAAGGCTGTGGGATCGCAGGGCAAAGTGGAGTCTGACTCAGAAGAAGAGGTAAAAAATGTAAACAATCAAGGGGGTTTCTAAGGCAATAGACAAGGAAATTAATGTCAGAATTACTATGAAAAGGCTAGATATAAGAATCAGGAGCACAAAAATTGGAGGAGCAATAATGATAGGAGCGGGCTAAATGTCCCTCTTTGAAATTGTGATACTGCTACAACAAGTTTTAAAAAGATGTCCATGGAGGACATGATGACTAAATTGTTAAAACGAGTAGAGGCTACAAACTCATGGGTGACTACAATGGATACCGATCTTTTCTCTATTAGTCAATTGGTAAAATCGCACTACACTACAATCAAATAGCTGAAACAATAAATGAACCAACTCTCCACAGCGCTGAACCAGAGGAAGTGTGGAACATTACCTAGTGATACCATCCAAAATCCGCGGAATGATGGCTCATGTATGGCGATTAGCACTAGAAGTGGTAAGATATTACCTGGCCCTTTTATGGGCAAAAAATATAGTTGATGAGGTAGTTGATGATGAACCAGAAGAAGGTGGTCCAGTGGAGGTTAAGAAACTGAACAACCCTGCTGATTCTTTAGAAAAGGGAAAAGAGAAGGAGAATGAGGTAGCGGTTACCACTATTCCAAAACCATAACCTCCCTTTCATCAATGATTGATGAAAAAACTGATGATGTAAAATTCAGCAAGTTCATGGCAATGCTCAAGCAATTGACAGTGAATGTGCCATTAGTTGAGGCACTGGAGAAAATACCAGGATATGCTAAGTTTATGAAGGATCTGTTGACAAAGAAAAGGGCAGTAAGCTATTAGTCGGTGGATAATCTCCAACGTTGCAATGTCATTTCTATATGATCCTTAGTGCAGAAGAAGGCCGACCCTGGAGCATTCACTATTCCATGTACAATCGAGCCTCTCAATATTGCTAAGGCCCAATGTGATCTGGGGGAAAGCATAAATTTGATGCCACTAGACGTGTATAGAAAGCTGGGGTTGGGAGATCTGACCCCGACAAACATGTGGATGGTGATGGCGGATAGGTCTGTAAAGAGACCAATAGAAATACTACATGATGTATTGGTAAAGGTGGCCGACTTTATACTTCCTGCTGATTTTATAGTCCTTGACTGTGATGTGGACTTTAAAGTACCCATTATTTTTGGTAGACCATTCTTTGCAACTGGGAGAGTGATAGTATACATGGAGATAAATGGGCTGAAGTTCAAGATCAATGATAAAGAAGCAACATTTGCAATACACTCACCCATGGCACAGCAAAAGGAGATGAGTGTTTTCTCAATCGTAGATGTATTCTATGAAGATAGTAAAGAGGTATCAGCAGGTTATCTTGACGAAGTCTGAGTATTCAAGATAACTGAGTCATGTCGCGACACTAAATCAGGCGCTATTGGGAGGCAACCCAAAATTTTTATGTTTTCAAGAAAAGTGTTTTTATTTTTATAGTTATTTAGGTTCTAGTACAAAGAAGGTAAAACTGATATAGTCAACTCAAGAAAGTTGAGACATGTTCTGTTAAGGCTAACGACATTTATAACGGGCTATCACACCTGTGATAAGCCGTCAGAGAATTTAAAATGAGGTAATATACTACCTTGATATGAAGACATCATCGATGACTTATCAGACATCTGATAAGCTGTCAGGTGAAATTTGGGCCCAGAATTAAAAAAAGAACCAACTCGGCCCAGTCAACCTTTTCACCTTCCCGCGTACTTTTTTTTCTCTTATTTATGTTTTATTTCCTTCCATAGATAGTTTATTAGCTTTATTTTTCAAAAATATTTCCAAGTAAAATAAGAAAAATATCCTTTCTTGTGAGAGTGGGTTTGAATTCAAACAAATCAAGGATCCTCTTTCATCTGCGAACTCTTCTTCACTCAAGTAACCAAGTGAAGGTTGTTCATCAGGTATGCTCAAAACTTAAATCTTCAATTCATTTGGTAAGTGATACAACTAATGTAAATCTTAGTTTCAAAGGGATTGAGGCAAGCATAACTTGCCATTGTGTGAAAAATGGCATCTAGGATTTATAGCGCTGCATTGTACGAAAGAACCCAGGGCTTAGATCAAGAACACAACTCCATGCGATTCTAAAAAGAAAATGGTTTGATAATCAAGACTAAAACTAAGCTGGAGGTTGTATTTTAAGCTGACAAAGTGTTTGATAAGTTATCACTCATGTGATGGCTTATCAAACTATGTCGTCAAAAGCTGGGAAAAATAGGCCTGTTCTGTTTAAGGCTGACGATATGCCTAATAAGCTATCACGAATGTGACAGCTTATCAGACTATGTCATCATAAGTTATGAAAAATAAGCCTGTTCTATTTAAGGCTGACGACACGCCTGATAAGCTATCACATTTGTGATGACTTATCAGAACATGTCGTCACAACTTTGCTCTAATACAATTGTGAACCTCTTTTGAGGGATGTGGAAATATAATAACTAAACTTCTTAAGTTGTATGATCATGAGTGCTAAATGATTTCTTTCTTTTGCTACAGGTTTTATAATGGCACCCAAAGAAAAGAGCACCAAACCTACAAGGAAAGGTAAGGGTAAGAAGGAGAGGCCCAATAGAAATGAAGAAAGAAAAATAGGGAAAAGGGTGAGAAAAAAGGCTGAAAAAAGGAGACAAAGAAGGTGATGATCCAGTCCTTAGTTGATAATGAGAAATGAGAGGCAACCATCTGAGCGAGGGCCATAGGTGCCCCCGACAACTGCTGGGCCAGATGAGTCAGAACAGAGAGAGACTCCCGATGGAGATAAGGCAGTTGAAGATGCAGCAGCAAGGTCAGGGACCCATGATCCCCGTGATTGATCTACTCCAGGAATACCCTAACCCTTAGTTCAACCTTTCTTTAATTTTAAGTTGAGGGTGTAGGGTGAGTTGTTATTGTAACATTTTGTAGTTGACTAGGAGAAATACAAGTACCTGAGGCAGTTAACATGGTTTTGTTATTTTATGAACACCTCTCAAATGGTCTAATTCTTTAACTGTGTGATTTGCATCTAATTGTGACCACTGTGCATCTTTGTATGGTATTAGTTATAGTGACTTGATAACCATTGCTAAACAAAGCATAAACTAGATGAGTAGTCACTTGTGATATACTTGTGTGAAATGTGAGATTTTACTTAGTTCCCTTTGTATGTTAAATCCAGAACTTGCTCTGTTAGTCTTACCTAGGTTGAAGGATAGGGGTTAGGAAAGGATCATAGGCCGTTTTGATGTTAGCCCACTTTAGCCTCAATGGCATTCCCTATATGCATAATATCCCTTGATCCCTGATTTAAGCCTGAATAGCCTATTTCTTTTTATGACACCTATCACCGTCCCATTTATATCATAATGAATCCGTTTTGGCCCTGGTACTCATTGGACATTGTGCACCTTGACTTAGGCAAATAGCCTAAGTTAATGGTGGATATCATAGGGGTGCGTTATGTAAATGAGTATGAAGAAAGGTATAATAAAACAAAAAAAAACTGGGTGCGGTGGAAAGAACAAGAAAAGAAAAGTTGTGAAAAATAAGAAGTGATTGTAGAAAGGACCGCACCTATCCTGAATATGTGTGAACAAGAAAAGAGAAGAATAGAAAAAGGCTAATGAGTGAGACCCCAAAATCTAGTGTAGTGTCAAGGAGGCTTAGTCACTTTAAATATCATCGAGTATCATACCAGCCCCTATCCTACATTACAAGCCAAAGACAAGACCTATAGTGATCCTAGCGGACCTGTCTGGAAATCTTGGTAATGAAAATAAGGGCAACCCTATGGTATTCGGCATACACTGATTGGAACCTCATTTTGAGAGTGAGTGTCTTTCTATTGTCCCCATGGTTACATAGGTAATGTCTGATATAAGTGAAGTGGGACTTCTTTGTAGTGAGGGCACACTGGTTAAATTTCTAAGTGCTAACTTGTTTGGATAGTGTAGTCTTGGTACATGCATGGTTGTTGTTGCTAGACTGATGTCATATCTTGATTCCTGCATGTCAGATTGTTGTTCTTCAATAACATACACATTTGTTTTTAAATTGATTAACCTTGGAGATAGTGAAGATGTTTTGAAATAATATGGGTGGTTGACTGCCGAATGCACTTTCTATCCTTTTTGTTGTGTTTTAGTTACTTGAGGACAAGCAATTGTTTTAAGTTGAGGGTGTTGATGTGTGAGCAGATGCTAACACATTTGAGGCTTTTAACTGAGATAATTGTAAGGTCTTAAGTAATTTTTTTTGCTTTTGGTTGTTTTCTCTTTGATATTGCAGTAAAAGTCGAGATATAAAAGAATCAGCAATTATGAGAGTAAAAGAGTTGATTTCTGAGCAAGTAGAGAAGGAAGAATAGCTGATGACTTGTCTGATAGGTCGTCAACCTTGTGATAAGCTATCAAAGTTGTCGTTAGGCTTAGATAAAGAATGGCCTTCAGCTGAAATATGTGACGACATCTGTGATAGGACGTTAGAAGTGTGATAAGCCATTAGGATTATCGTCAGCCCAAGGCAGAGATTATCAAAGTGAATAGGAGCTGACGACATTCCTGATAAGCCATCACACATGTCGTCACCTGTCCAAGAAAATACTGTGATCTATGATTTTGTTTCCATAATTAGACTGAAGTACTTAAAGCATATGTTAGGGTTTTCATTGATGATCTTGGACATCTGGAACTCACGTTTTGAGAACTTTTCTCTCTATCTTTTGACTTTAATTCTTTAGAGAGATTATTACAATTGTTTTGGGATTTTCTACTGGATCAATTCTGAGAAACACTCATTGCTATTCATCTTGATGTAAGATCATCTATCTAAGTATGAATTCAACTTGTTGTTTTATTATGAGTAGCTAAGTTCCCTTAACCCGAGTTGTGGGATATATGAGTTTGGGTTTGTAACGTAACTAAGTGTTCAAGATTCTAATGGTGGTAGGAATTTCTTGTAAATTCCATTATTTTACATGCTGACTATTGGTTGCAAATAATAGACTTTGCTTATGGGTGATTTTCTTGAGATAAGAAATCAACCCTAGTAAGAAGTGAATTATCAACAGGGACTTGGAGGCATTAAACTTTCATTTAATAATTAAAGCTGTAACAAGATTAATTAACTTAGGATAACATCCCGGTTATGAAATATAAGTTCCCTAAGTTTGAGAGAATTAGGTAATTAAATGTCTAAATAAATTAAGAAACATTTAGACATAACTTCGACAAGGATAGTTTGTTGTTCCTACCTACTACAAGAATCTTGAACCATTACTAGCTTCTGTCAAATCCCAATACCCATAGTGAACATAACTCTGGTTTTCCTTATTATATTGATTTCAAACACTGAACT
This sequence comes from Capsicum annuum, assembly GCF_002878395.1. Classification (NCBI taxonomy): domain Eukaryota; kingdom Viridiplantae; phylum Streptophyta; class Magnoliopsida; order Solanales; family Solanaceae; genus Capsicum; species Capsicum annuum. The sequence continues at coordinate 6,110,165 of NC_061120.1, read as the reverse complement.
GGGAAGTAATTATTTGTTACACTTCCAAAAACCCCCATTCATAGGAAATTGGTAACTATCAGTTGATTAACCAGCAGATAACTTAAATTCACACCGTATTCCCTGTGGGATTCAACTCCAACCTAGTTAGGTTATATTGACAACGATCGCTTACATTCTCATAAGAGAGGTGTATTTTCAGAATTACAACCAACCAAAATGGACTACAATAGGACACTTCAAGCCTCCCTGGCACACCCCAGTCTTTTTCTGACCCATAACGCGCCCGGACCCCAGGCCCAACGAGGAACCGTAGGCTATAGAACTTTGATTTGTTCCAAATATGCCTCGTTCGCGCTGTTTTGCCTGTTTGAACACCCAAATGGCCCCGCCCACCTAAACGGACCACACTAGAATGCTCCCCAGCCTCTTTGTCATGCTCTAATTAATTTTTGGCCCACAGCATGCCCGAAACCTACGCCCACCCCTGGAACCGTGGGCTATAGTACACCAATTTGGCAGGAAAATTCCTCATTCTTGCCATTTTACCCATTGTACCACCTAAATGGCCCGGCCCACCCAAACGTACCATACTAGAATGATACCCAGCCTCTCTGTCACGCCTCGGTCAATTTTTGGCTCACAGAATGCCTGAACCCTAGGCCCACCCGCGAAACCATAGACTATAGCATACCGATTTGGCCCAAAAATGTCCCGTTCACACTATTTCACCCATCCCACTACCCAAATGGACCTGCCCACCTAAACGGACCATAATTGGATACTCTCCAACCTCCATGGCATGCCTCGGTTAATTTTTATTCCATAGATAGCCCGTGACCCCAGGCCCACCCCTAGAACTGTGGGTTATAACGCACTGATTTGGCCTGAAAATGCCCTGTTTGCGCTGTTTCTCCTGGTTGACCACCAAAATATCCCCGCTCACCCAAACGGACCATACTAGGATACTCTCCAACCTCCCTGTCATATGCCAATTGATTTGGGGCCCACAACATGCCCGAATCCTTGGACCACCCAAGAACCGTTGGGTATAGCACACTGATTTACATCGAAAATGACCAATTCATGCTATTTCGCCCGTTTGACCATCCACATTGACCTATCCACCCAAATGGACCACAATAGGATTCTCCCAGCCATCCTGGCAAGCCTAGATTGATTTTTGGCCCATAACATAGCCAAACCTCGAGCCCACCCCCAGAACCATGGGCTATAACACACTAATTTAGCCAAAAAATTCCTCGTTCGCGCCGTTTAGCATGCTGTACCATCCAAATAGCACCACCCATCCAAACAGACAACACGAGAATGCTCCCCAGCTTCATTGGCATGTGCCAATCAATTTCCAACCAACAAAATACTCGAACCCTTTTCCCACCCCTACAACCGTGGGCAATAGCACACTGAGTTGGCCCAAAAACACCCGGTTCATACCGTTTCACCCATTTAATCACCCAAATGTCCTCTCCAAAGAAAACAGACCTCACTAGAATGCTTCTCAGCTTCCCTGGCATGCCCCAATCAATTTTTTACACAAAGCACGCCCGGACCCCAGGTCCACCCCCGGAACCGTGGCTATGACACATCAATTTGGCCAATAAATGCCCCGTTCTTGCTGTTTCACAAATTTGACCAACCAAATGATCCCACCCACCCAAACGGACCATAATAGGACACTCTCCAGCCTCCTTAGCATGCCCTGGTCAATATTTGGTCCACATATGGCTCGAACCCCGAGCCCACCCCTCAGAACAATAGGCTCTAGGACAACAATTTGGCTAGAAAATGCTCCATTCATGCTGTTTTGCTTGTTTGACCACTCAAATGTCCCTACCCACCCAAACATACCATATTAGGATGCTCCCCAGCCTCCCTAGCATATCCCCATCAATTTTTGGCTAACAGTACACCCGGACCCAAGGCCCACCCCAGGAGCAGTGAGCTGTAGCAAAACGATTTGGACCGAAAATGCCCCATTCATATAATTTCACCTGTGTGACTACCCAAATGGCTGTGCACATATAAACAGACAACACTAGGATGATCCCTAGCCTCCTTGACATGCCTAGTCAATTTTCTGCCAACAGTATGCCTAGACCCCTAGCCTACCGCAGGAACCGTGGGCTATAGCACTTCGATTTGTCCCAAAAATACCCCGTCTATGTCAATTTGTCCATTTGACAACCCAAATTTCCCTGCCCACCAAAACAGACCACATTAGGGCACTCCTCAGCCTACTTGTCATGCCCTATCAATTTTCGGCCCACAACTGGCCCGGATCCTACGACTACCTCCAAAGCCTAGGGCTATAACACTCTATTTGGCTCGAAAATGCATCGTTCGTGCCATTTCTCCTATTTAACCACCCAAATGGACCATACTAGGATGCTCCCAGCCTTTTTTGCATGCCTCAATTGATTTTGCACACATAGCATGCTTGGACCCCAAGCCCACGGCACACCTATTTGGTTCGAAAATGCCCAATTCGAGCCGTTTTGCCTGTTTGACCACCCAAATATCCCCGCCCGGCCAAACAAACCACACTAGGATGCTCTCCAGCCTCTCTGGCATGCCTCTATAGATTTTTTTCCCACAGCAAGCTCGAAACCTAGGCCCACCCCCAGAATCATGGGTTGTAGCAGCCCAATTTGGCTCTAAAATGCCCTGTTCGCGCAGTTTCGCTTTTTGTACCACCCAAATGGACCCTCTAACACATAAAGACCATACTAGAATGCTCCCCAGTCACCCTTGCATGCTATAGTTGATTTTTGACCTACAACACACCCGAACCTCAAGCCGAACTCCAGAACTGTAGGCTATAGTACACCGATTTTGCTAAAAAATGCCCTGTTTGTGCTGTTTCACCCGTTTGAACACCCAAATGTCCCCTGCCACCCAAATGGACCATACTAAGATGTTCCCCAGCATCCCTAGAATGCCCCGTAGATATTTGTCACACTGTACACTCGAACCCCGAGTTCAGCCCTGAAAACGTGGGCTATAGCACACTGATTTTGCCTACAAAGGCCTCTTTCGAATCGTTTCGCCTGTTTAACCACCCAAATAACCCCGCTCACCCAAACAGACCAGGCTAGAATGCTTCTCAACCTCCATGGTATGCCCCGGTTGATTTGGGGCCCACTGTACACTCGAATACCGAGACTACCCCTGAAATCGTAGGCAATAGCCTAATGATTTAGACCAAAAATGTCCTGTTCACGCGGTTTCACCTGTTTGCCTATCCTAATGGAACCGCCCACCCAAATGAACCATACTAGGACGCTCCCTACTAGCCTTCCTGGCATGCCTCAATGGATTTTTGGCCCATAGAACAAGCAAACCTCGATCCCACCCCCGAAACCATGGGCTATAGCACACCAATATTTCCCAAAAATGCTTCGTTTGCGCCATTTCGCACGTTGTACCATCCAAATGGAACCACCCACCCAAACGGACCACACTAAGATGCTCTTCAACTTCCCTGACACGCCCTAAATGATTTTCAGCCCACAGAATGCCCGAACCCCGGAGCCATCCCTGGAACCGTGGGCTATAGCACACCAATTTGGCCCTAAAACACCCCGTTTGGGCCGTTTTAACCGTTTGACCACCAAACTTTCCCAGCCCACCCAAACGGACCTCACTAGGACACTCCCTAGTCTCCTTGGCATGCCCCAATCAATTTTTAGCATATAGAATACCTGGACTCCGGGCCCACCCCCAGAACCGTGGGCTATAACACACAGATATGGTCCAACCAATCCCATGAGCTATAGCACACCAATATGGCCCAAAAATGCCCTGTTCGTACTGTTTCACCCGTGTGACTACCCAAATGTCCCTGCCAACTTAAACGGACTACACTAGGATGCTCCCCAGCCTCCCCGACATGGCCCAAATGATTTTTTACCCATAGTATACCCAGAACCCTAGCCCACACCAGGAACTGTGGGCTATAACACTCCGATTTGGCTCGACAATGCCCCATTTGCGCTCTTTCAATCGTTTGACGACCCAAATTGCCTCTCCCACCCAAACTAACCAAAATAGGAAACTCCAGATCCTCCCTGGCATGCCTTGATTAATTTTTATCCCACATTCCACTGGGGCCCATCCCCAGAAACGTGGGCTATAGCATAGCGATTTGGTTAGAAAATGCGTTATTGGTATTGTTTTACCCATTTGACCTCCCAAATAGCCTTGTCAACCCAAACGGACCATACTAGGATGCTCCACAGCCTCGCTGGTATGCCCTAGTTGATTTTTGTCCAACATCACGCATGAACCCCTGTCCCACCCTCAGAATCGTGGGCTATAGCAATTCGATTTAGCCTGAAAATGCAACGTTCATGTTGTTTCGCCCGTTTGACAACCCAAATGGCCTCTCCCACCCAAATAGACCAAACTAGAATTCTCCCCAGCCACTATGGCATGCCCCGATCAGTTAACGACCCATAGAACGCCCAGACCCCAGGCCCACACCCAAAATCGTAGGCTATAGCACACTAATTTGGACCAAAAAAGCCCCGTTCCCGCTGTTTCTCCTATTTGACGTCCCAAATGACCTCTCCCACCTAGATAGACCTCACTAGGATGCTCTTCGGCCTCCCTAGCATGCTACGATCAATTTTTGGAAAACAGCACTCCCGGAACTTGGGCCCACCCCCAAAACCGTGGGTTAAAGCACACCGATTTAGCCTGAAGATCTCCCATTCGCACCATTTTGCCCGTTTGACCAGATAAATATCCTTACCAACTAAAAAAGACCATACTAGGACACTCCCCAGCCTTTATGGTATGGCCTGATCAATTTTTGACCCACAGCACACTCGGACCCCAGGCCCACCCCCCAGAACCATCAGCTAACACACTGATTTGGCTCAAAAATTCCCCATTTGCATTATTTCACCCATTTCACCACCCAAATGGCCCCTCTCATGCAAACATACCATACTAGGATGCTTTCTAACCTCCCTAGCATGCCTCAATTGATTTTTGGCCTATAATACGCTTGGCCCAAGGCCCACCTCCATAACAATGTGTAATAGCACACCAATTTAACCCGATAATGCCCTGTTCGCCCCGTTTCACCCATTTGGCTACCTAAATAGACCTTCCCACCTAAATGGACCTCACTAGGATTTTCTCCAGCCTCTCTAGCATACCACAGTTAATTTTCTTCCCACAGGATGCTCGTACCCCAGACCCACCCAAAACCACGGGCTATAGCACATCGATTTGGCCTTAAAATACTTCGTTCGCATCATATCTCCCGTTGGACTGCCCAAATTTCCTCGCCTACCCAAACATACTATACTAGGATGCTCCTAGCCTCCTTGGCATGCCTCAGTCAATTTTCATCCTACAATACACCTGAATCCTAGGCCAACCCCTGTAACCATGGGATATAGCACACCAATTTAGCCTGAAAACACCCCGTTTAGGCCGTTTAATTCGTTTGACAACCCAAATGGCCCGGCCCAACCTAACAAACCATACTAAGATTCTTCCTAGGCTCTTGGAACACCCTAGTTAATTTTTTTCCCATAGCATGCTCAAACTCTAGGCCCACCCCCAAAACCGTGGGCTATATCACACCTATTTTGCCAGAAAATACCCAGTTTATGCTGTTTGGACAGTTTGACCACCCAAATGGCACCGCCCACCCAAATGAACAACACTAGAACTTTTTTGACCCTTACTATCACACCTTAATTAATTTATAGCCCACAGCACGCCCGAACCTCGAGCCTACCCTCGGAACCATGGACTAAAGCAGACTTATTTGGCCTTAAAATTCTCCGTTCGCGTCATTTCGGCCGTTTGACCACCCAAATTGCCCTGTACACCCAAAAGACCCACATTAGGATGCTCCTCAGCCTCCCTGGCATGCCCTGGTTGATATTTTACCCAGAGCTGTCCCGGATTCTGGGTCCACCCCCGAACCCATGGGCAATAGCACTCCATTTGGCCCAAAAATGCCTCGTTAGTGCCGTTTCGCCTATTTGACCGTCCAAATGGCCCTACCAACCAAAATGAATATTACTAGGATGCTCCCAACCTCCCTATAATGGTCCATTCAATTTTTTGCCCACAGCACGCTCGGACCCTGAGCCCACCCTCGAAATCGTGGTTTATAGCACACCGATTTATTTAGCCTGAAAATGCCCCGTTTGTGCCGTTTCACCCATTTGACTACCTAAATGGCCCTGCACACCCAATAGGACCATACTAGGATGCTCCTTGGTATCCCAGGCTTGCCCAGTCAATTTTTTTCCACCATTACGCTCAGAACCCGGGCCCACCCCCAGAAATGTAGGTTATAGCACACCATTTTTTCCTGAAAATGCCCCTTTCATGCCGTTTCACTCGTTTGACCACCCAAATGGCCTCGCGTATCCAAATATACTAAATAGGATTCTCCCCAGCCTCTCTGTCATGCCCTGATCAATTTTCAACCTAAAGCACACCCGAACCCCTGGCCTACCCCCAAAATCGTGGGCTATAGCTCACCAATATGGCTTAAAATATCCATTTGCATTGTTTCACCTGTTGTACCACCCAAATGGCCTCTCACACACAAACAGACCACACTAAGACTCTTCCCAGCCTCCCTAGCATGCCCTGATTAATTTAGGCCGACAGCACACCTGTACCCCAGGCCCACCCCAAAACCGTGGGCTATAGCCCACTAGATTAGCCTTAAAATACTTCGTTCAAGCTGTTTTTCTTGTTTGACAAACCAAATAGCCCCGTCCATCCAAACTAACCACACTAGGATGCTCTCTAGCCTCCCTAGCATGCCCTGATCTATTGTCGACCCAAAGAATGCCCAGACCCTGGGCCCACCCTTGGAACCGTAGGCTCTAGCACATCGATATAGCCCGAAAATGCCCCATTTGCGCCATTTTACCCGTTTGACAATCCGAATGGCCTCACCCACCCAAACAGACCAAACTAGGAAACTCCCAAGACTCTATGGCATGCTCTGGTCATTTTTTTGCCCATATATGGCCCAAACTTTGGGCCCACCCTAAAAATCGTGGGCTATAGCTCATTGATTTGGCCAAAAAATGCCCTGTTCATATAGTTTTGCCCATTGTACCGTCGAAATGGCACCGGCAACCTAAATGGTCAACACTAAGATTCTCTCTCCCCAACATTACTGGCATTCCCCGGTCAATTTTTGACCAATAGTATGCCTGAACCCGAGGATCACCCCCGGAACCATGGGCTATAGCACTCTAATTTGGCCTAAAAAAGCCCCGTTTGAGCCATTTCTCCCGTTTGACTACTTAAATGGCCCCACACACCTAAAAGAACCACACTAGGATACTCCCCAGCTTCTCTGCCTAGCCCCGATTAATTTTTGGCTCACAGCACGCTCGTACCCTGGGCCCACCCCTAGAATCATGGGCTATAGAACACCGATTTGGCCCAAAAATTCCATGTTCGCGCTATTTTGCCTGTTTGATCACCCAAATTTTCCCTCCCAACTAAACGGACCATACTAGGATGCTTCCAGCCTCTCTGGCATACCCCGGTCGATTTTCGTCCCATGACATGTCCGGACCCCGGGCCCACCCCCAAAACCGTGGGCTATAGCACACCAATTTGGCTCAAAAATATTTGTTCACGCTGTTTTGCCCGTTTGACCACCCAAATGTCACCGTCCACCCATACAATCTATACTAAGATGCTCCCCAGCCTCCCTAGCATGCTATGGTTGATTTTCAGACCGCAGATGGCACAGACACCAGGCCTACCCCTGTAATCGTGGGCTATAGCACACTAATTTTGCTTGAAAATGTCTCGTTCGCACCGTTTCGCCCGTTTGCCAACACAAATGGCCCTTCCCACCCAAAAGGAACATAGTAGGACACTTCCAAGCCTACCTAGCATGCCCTAGTTAATATTAGACCCACAACACGCCCAGACCTTGGGTCCACCCACGGAACCCTAGGCTATAGAACACCGATTTAGTTTGAAAATGCCCCGTTCACATCGTTTGGCTCATTTAACAACATAAATGGCTCCGCCAACCCAAATGGACCATACTAGGATGCTTCCCAGCTTTCGTGATATGCCCCGATCAATTTTCAGCCTATAGAACACCCGAATCCCGGGCCTACCCCCAGAACCATCAGCTATTGCTCACTAATTTGGCTCAAAAATTCTCCGTTCACACTGTTTCACCTGTTTGACCACCCAAATGGCCTCACCACCATAAACGGAAAATACTAGGACGGTCCCCAACCTCCCTAACATGTCCCGATCGATTTTTGGCCCACAGCATGCCCAGACCCCTGGTACACCCCTAGAACCATGGGCTACAACACATTAATTTGGCCCAAAAACCCCTCATTTGTGTCGTTTCTCCAGTTGTACCACCCAAATAGCCTTAACACCTAAACATACCATATTAGGATGCTCTCCAACCTACCTGGCATGCCGCAATAAATTTTTGGCCCACATAACACTCAGACCTTGGGCGCACCCTCGGAACCATGGGTTACATCACACCGATTTAGTCTAAAAATGCCTTGTTCACACTGTTTCGCCCGTTTGACCACCCTAATGGCCCTTCCCATTCAAACGGACCATACTAAGATGCTCTCTAGCTTCCCTGGCATGTATCAATCAGTTTACGGCCCACAGAACACCCGAAACCCGAGCCCACCCCAAAAACCGTGGGCTATATAGCACATCGATTTGGCCATAAAATGCCCATTCTAGCTATTTTGGCCTTTCGACCACCCAAATGGCCCCGCTTACTAAAACCGATCATGCGAAGATGTTTTCCAGCCTTCCTGGCAAGGTCCTGTCAATTTTTTGCCCAAAGTACACTGGGACCTGGGGTCCACCCCTAGAACCGTGGGGTATCGCACACTAATTTGGCCCAAAAATGCCCTGTTAGCCCTATTTTGCTCGTTGTACCCCTCAATGGACCTACTCTCGTAAACAGACTATAGTAGGAAGCTCCCCAGCCTCCCTAGCATGCCCCAATCAATTTTTGGCCCATAGCACACGCAGACCTCGGGCCTTCCCCTTGAATCGTGGGCAATAACACACTGATTTTGCTTGAAAATGCTACATTCGTGTCGTTTCTCCCGTTTGACCACTAAAATTGCCACAAACACCTAAACGCACCATACTAGGATGCTCCCCAGCAGCTCTGGCATGCCCCATTCAATTTTTGGCCCACAACACCTTCGGAACCCAGGCCCAACCCCAAAAATGTGGGCTGTAGCTCATCGATTTGGCTCGAAATACCACGCTTGCATAGTTTTGCTTGTTTGACCACCCAAATAGCCCCGCCCAGCCAAACGAAACCCACTAGGATGGTCCCCAACCTCCCTGGCATGCGGCAGTCAATTTTTTGCCAATAACAAGCTCTAATCCTGAGCCCACCCCAGAACCGTGGGCTATAGCACATAGATTTTGCCCAAAAATGCCCAGTTCATGCTGTTTCGCCTATTTGACTACACAAATGGCCCATTACACCCAAAAGTACCATAATAGGACACACCCTATCCTCCTTGGCATGCCCTTATCGATTTTCGGCACACAGAATGTTCAGACCGCTGGCCCACTCCTTGAACCGTAGGCTTTAGCACACCGATTTGGCCCAAAAATGTCCCATAATTGGTTGTTTATTCAGTTTGACTACCCAAATGGACGTTACCACCAAAAAATACTACACTAGTATGCTCCCTAACCTCCCTGTAATGCCTCGGTCGATTTTTGACCTACTACACACCCGTACCATAGGCCCACCCCCGGAAACATGAGCTATAGCACACCAATTTGGCCAAAAAATGCTTTGTTCGTGCTGTTATTCTCATTTGACCACCCAAACGGACCACACTAGCCCACATATTTCCTGGACCAGGGCCAACCCTCACAACTGTTGCTTATAGCACATCAATTTGGCCCAAAAATGCCTCATTTGCACCATTTTGCCCGTTTGACCACCCAAATGGCCTCGTTCAGCCTAACGAACAACTCTAGGATGCTCCCCAACATCCTTAGCACGCCTGGACCCCAGGACCAATTCTGAAACTATCAGCTATAGCATATCTATTTGGCTTGAAAATGCTTCATTTACACCATTTTGCCCGTTTGACCACCCAAATAGCCCCATGGGTACTCAAACAGACCACACTAGATTGCTCCCCAGCCTCCCTGGCATGCCCCAGTCAATTTTTGGCCCACAGCACACCTGGACCCCGGGCCCACCCCAGAACCATGGGCTATAGTATACTGATTCTGCTCAAAATCTCCTCTTCGTTCGCCTGCTTGACCACACAAATAGACCCGCCCACCAAAACATACAACACTAGGACCCTCACAAGCATCCCTGGCATGCCCCGATCAATTTTCAGCTCACAGCATACCCGGACCCCGGTCCTACCCCAGAACTGTAGGCTATAACACACCGATTTGGCTAGAATGCCATGTTCATGCCGTTTTGCCCGTTTGACCTCCCAAATGTCCCCGCCCACCTGAACAGACCATACTAGGATGTTTCCCAGCCTCACTGATGTACCTTGGTAAATATTTGGCCTACAACACGCCCGAACCCCAGGCCCACCCTAGAACCATAGGCTATAGCACACTGATTTGGCTCAAAAATGCCCAGTTTGTGCTGTTTTAATCATTTGACCTCCCAAATGGGCCCGCCCACCCAGAAGGACCATACTAGGATGTTCCTAAGCCTTCCTGGAATGCCCCAATCAATTTTTGACCCACAACACGCCCATACCCCAGGCCCACTCCAGAATCGTGGGAGATAGCACACTAAAAATGCCCCATTTGCATTGTTTTACTGTTTGACAGCCAAATAGCCCAGCACACCCAAACAGACAACACTAGTATGCTCCCCAGCCTCCCTGGCATACCCCATTTGATTTTTGATCTACAGCACGCTCGGACCCCAGGCCCACCGTAGAACCGTGGGCTATAGCGCACCAATTTAGCTTGAAAATGCCCTGTTCATGCCGTTTCGCCCATTTGATAACCCAAATGGCCCCACCCACCCAAACAGATCACACAAGGATACTCCCAGCCTCCTTAGCATGCCCCAGTTGATTTTTGGACTACAGCACGCCTGGACACCTGGCTCACCTTCTAAATCGTAGGCTATGACACATCCATTTGGCCCAAAAATCCCTTATTTGAATCGTTTCACCTATTTGACAATCCAAATGGCCCCACCCATCCAAACGAACAACACTTGGATGCTCCTCAGCCTCCCTTTCATGCCCCGGTTAATTTAGGGTCCATAGTACACCCGAACCCCGAGACTACCCCCGTAATTGTGGACTATAACATACCGATTTGGACCGAAATGCCCCGTTTATGCCGTTTCACCTATTTGACCATCCAAATGTCCTGTCCTACTCAAACGAACCACACTAGGATGCTCCTCAACCTCACTAGCATAGCCCAATCTATTTTCAGCCCACAACATGCCTAAACACTGGGCCCATCCCCAGAACCGTAGGCTATAGCCCACTGATTTAGCTAAAAAATGCCCCGTTCATGCTGTTTCACTTAATTAACCACCCAAATGGCCTGTCCCACCCAAACGGACCACACTAGGATAATCCCCAGCCTCCATGGCACGCCCCAATTGATTGTTTGGCCACAGCACGCCCGGACCCCGGATCGACCCCAAGAACTGTGGGCATAGCACACCAATTTGGCTCGATAACACCCCGTTTGCAATATTTCACCTGTTGTACCACCAGAATAGCCTTTCCCACCCAAATGGACCATACGAGGAAACTCCCTAGCCTTCTTGGCATGCCTCGGTAGATCCTCAACATATTACACGCCCAAAACCTGGGCCTACCCTAGAACCGTGGGCTTTAGCGAACTAATTTGGCCTGAAAATGCCCCATTCACATCGTTTAGCCTATTTGACCACCCAAATAGCCCCTCCCACCCAAACAGACCATACTAGAATGCTCTCTAGCTTTTCTGGCATGCTCCAATCGATTTGGGGCCCACAGGATACCCAGATACTTGGCCCACCCCAGAACCGTGGGGTATAGCACACTTATTTACATAAAAAATTCCCAGTTCGTGTTAGTTATAGATCTATCCACCCAAACGGACCATACTAGGATGCTCCCATCCTTCCTGATATGCCTCGATCAATTTTTGACCCACAACACAGCCAGACCTCGGGCTCACCCCCAGAAACATGGGCTATAATACACTAATTTGGCCTAAAATTTCCTCGTTCGCGCCGTTTAGCACGTTGCACCATCCAAATGGCACCACCCATCCAAACGGACAATACTAGGATGCTTCGCAGTTTCCCTGGCATTCCCCAATCTATTTTCGGCCCACAATACACTCGAACCCTCTTCCCACCCCTACAATCGTGGGCAATAGCACATCGACTTGGCCCAAAAACACCCGCTTCATGCCCTTTCACCCATTTAACCATCCAAATGTCCCTGCCAACCAAAATAGACCTCACAAGGACGCTCCCTACTCTCTCTGGCATGTCCAATTAAATTTTTGCCACACAGCACTCCCGGACCCTGAGCCCACCCCCGGAACTGTGACTATGACACACCGATTTGGCCCAAAAATGCTTCGTTCTTGCTATTTTTCTCATTTGACCACCCAAATGATCCCGCCCACCCAAAGGACCTATCTAGGATGCTCTCCAACCTCCTTGGCACGCCCTGGTCAATTTTTGGTCAATATATGGCCCGGACCCAGAGCGCACCCCTTGAAACGATGGGCGCTAGCACAATAATTTTGCTAGAAAATGCCCCATTCATACTGTTTTTCCTGTTTGACCACCCAAATGTCCTTTTCCGCCCAAACAAACCACACTAGAATGCTCCCCAGCCTCCCTTTCATGCCCCGGTTAATTTTTGGCTAACTGCACACCCGGAACCAAGGCCCACCCCCAGAACCTTGAGCTATAGCACACCGATTTGGCCCGAAAATGCCCCATTCGTGTAGTTTTACCTGTGTGACTACCCAAATGGCCACACCAATATAAATGCCCCACACTAGGATGTTCTCCAGTCTCTCTGATATGCCTAGTCAATATTTTGCCTACAGTACGCCCAGAATCCTTGCCTACCCCAGGTATCGTGGGCTATAGCATTTTGATTTGTCCCAAAATTGCCCCGTTTGCATCATTTCGCCCATTTGACAACCCAAATTGCCCTGCCTACCCAAATGGACCATATTAGGGCACTCCTTAGCCTACTTGTTATGCCCTGGTCGATTTTTAGCCCACAGATGGACCATATCCTAGGCCTACCCCCAAAACCTTTGGCTATAGCACTCTATTTGTCTTGAAAATGTATCGTTCAAGCCGTTTCGCCTGTTTCACAACCCAAATTGGGCTGCTAACCCAAACAGACCATACTAGAATGCTCCCAGCCTCTCTTGCATGCCCAAATTGATTTTTATCTGAAATAATGCCTGGCCTCCGAGCCCACCCCCGGAATCGTGGGCTATAGCACGCCAATTTGGCTCAAAAATGCCCTATTCGAGCTATTTCGCCCGTTTAACAATCCAAATAGCCCTTCCCAGCCAAACGAACCACACTAGGATAATCTCTGGCCTTCCTATCATACCTCAATAGATTTTTGGCCTACAGCATGCTCGAAACCTGGGCCCAACCTCGGAATCGTGCGCTGTACCATACCAATATGGCTCTAAAATGCATCGTTTGCGCTAATTCGCTCTAGAATGCTCCCCAGTCATCCTAGCATGCTACAGTTGATTTTTGACCGACAACATGCTCGGTCCCCGAGCCCAACCCAAGAATGTGTGCTATAGTACACTGATTTTTTCCAAAAAGGCCCTATTTGCGCTGTTTCATCTGTTTGAAAACCTAAATGTCCCCGCCCACCCAAACGGACCACACTAGGATGTTCCCTATCATCTCTGGTACACTGCATAGATATTTGTCCCACTGTACACTCGAACCCAGGGCTCACCCCTGGAAACGTGGGCTATAGCACACCGACTTTGCCCACAAAGGCTCCTTTCGCGTCGTTTTACCTGTTTGACCACCCAAATGACCCCGCCCACCCAAATATACCATACTAGGATGCTACCCAACCTCAATGGTATGCCCCAGTTGATTTGGGTCCCCCAGGATGCCCGGATCCCGGGACCACCCTCGAAATAATGGGCAATAGCACAATGATTTGGACCAATAATGCCCCACTCGCGTTATTTCACCCGTTTGACTATCCTAATGGAACCTCCCACCCAAAAAAACAATAATAGGACATTCCCCAGCCTCCCTAGCATACCTCAATGAATTTTTGGCCCACAGCACAGCCATACCTCGAGCCCACCCACGAAACCATAGGCTATAGCACACCAATTTTTCCCAAAAATGTGTTATTCATGTCGTTTCGCACGTTGTACAATCCAAAATGGCACCGCCCACCCAAACGGACCACACTAGGATGCTCCCCAGCTTCCCTGACATATCCTAATCGATTTTCAGCCCATAACACGCCCGAACCCTGGACCCATCCCTGGAATCGTATGCTCGTCTAACCACCCAAATTTCCTAGCACACCCAAACGGACCTCACTAGGACAGTCCCCAGCTTCCTTGGCATGCCCCAATCAATTTTTGTCATATAGAATGCCGGTACTCCAGGTCCACCCCCAGAACCGTGGGCTTTAGCACACAGATTTTGTTCAAAAAAGCCCCATTTTTGCTGTTTCGCTCATTTAACCACCTAAATGGCCCTGCCAACCTAAACAGACCACACTAGGCCAATCCCCAACCTCCCTGTTATGCTTTGGTTGGTTTTTGGTCCACATCTAGCTCGGTCCTTGGGTCCACCCATGGAATTATGGGCTCTAGCACGCCGACTTGGCTCGAAAATTCCTTGATCGTGCTGTTTCGCCTGTTTGACCATACAAATGTCCCTGCCTACCCAAACGGACCATACTATAATTCTCCCTAGCCTCCCTAGCATGCGTCAATCAATTTTTGGCTCACAGCACACCGGACCCAAGGCCCTCCTCCGGAACCATGATCTATAGCAACCAATTTGGCCCAAAAATGCTATGTTCATACCGTTTCACCTGTGTGACCACCCAAATGAACCTGCCCACATAAACGGACTACATGAGGATGCTCCCCAGCCTCCCCTCCATGCCCCAGTCGATTTTTATCCAAAATTATGCCCAGACCCCTAGACCACCCTAGGAACCATAGGCTATAGCACTCCGATTTGGCCCGATAATGCCCCATTCGCACTATTTCAATTGTTTAACGACCCAAATTGCCTCTCCCACCCAAACAAAACAAAAGAAGACACTCGATAGACTTCTTGGCATGCCGCGATCAATTTTTAGCCCATATCCCACTGGGGCCCATCCCCAAAAATATGGGCTATAGCAAAGCAATTTGGTAAGAAAATGCCCCATTCGCGTCGTTTTGCCTATTTGACTACCCAAATGGCCCTGTCCACCCAATCGGACCATACTAGGATGCTTCAAAGCCACCCTGGCATGCCCTAGTCAATTTTGACCAACATCACGCCCGAACCCCAATCCCACCCCCGGAATCGTGGGCTATAGCACTCTAATTTAGCCCGAAAATGCCCCATTCATGTTACTTCGCCTGTTTGACAATGGAAATGGCCTCAACCACCCAAATGGACCAAAATAGGACACTCCCCAACCTCTCTGGCATGCTTCGGTCAATTTACGGCCCATAGCACGCCCAGGCCCCAGCCCCACCCCCAAAATCGTGGGCTATAGCACACCAATTTGGACCAAAAATGCCCTGTTCGCACTGTTTCTCCTGTTTGACATCCCAAAAGGCCCCGCCCACCCAAATGGACCTCACTAGGATGCTCTTCGGCCTCCCTATTATGATCCGATCAATTTTTGGCATATAGCATGATCAAAACCTGGGCCCACCCCCAAAACCTTTGGCTATAACACACCAATTTAGACTGAAGATATCCCGTTCTAGCCGTTTCTCCAGTTTGACCACCCAAATAGCCTCGGTCACTCAAACTGACCATACCAGGACACTTCCTAGCCTTCCTGGCATGGCCCAATCAATTTTTAACCCACAGTACGCCCGGACCCCAAGCCCACCCCCAGAATTGTGGGCTATAACACACTAATTTTGCTTGAAAATGCTCCGTTTGCACTGTTTCACCCGTTTGACCACCCAAATGGCCCCTCCCACCCAAACATACCACAGTAGGACACTCCATAGCCTTCCTGGCATGCCCCAATTTATTTTTGGCCCATAACATGCTGGACCTTGGGGCCCACCCCCATAAAAGTGGGAAATAACACACCGATTTAGCCCAAAAATGCCCCGTTCACGCCGTTTCACCTATTTGGCCACCCAAATATACCCTCCCACCCAAATGGACCTTACTAGATCTTACCCAGCCTTCCTACCATGCCCCAGTCGATTTTCTTCCCATAGCATGCTCGGACCCCAGGCCCACCCAAAACTATGGACTAAGCATACCGATTTGGCGTTAAAACACTTCGTTCGCATTGTTTCGCCCGTTAAACTATCCAAATTGCCTCTCCCACCCAAATTGACCACACTAGGACACTCCCAACCTCCTTGGAATACATCAATCAATTTTCATCCTATAACACGCCTAAACCCTGAGCCAACCGCCATAACCGTCGCATATAGCACACCAATTTAGCTCGAAAATACCCAGTTTGGGTTGTTTCATCCGTTTGACAACACAAATGGCCTCGCCCACCCTAACAAACCATAATAGGATCCTCCATAGGCTCCCTATCACACACCAGTTAATTTTTTACCCACATTATTCCCAAACTCTAGGCCCAGCCCCAAAACCGTGGGCTATAGCACACCTATTTGGCCAGAAAATGCCCCATTTACGTCGTTTGGACAGTTTGAGCACCCAAATGGCACCTCCCACCCAAACGAACCACACTAGGATGTTCCTCATTCTTTATATCATATCCTGATCAATTTATGGCTCACAGCACGCCCAAAAATGGAGCCCACCCTCAGAACCATGGACTATAGCACACCAATTTGGCCCTAAAATTCTCCGTTCGCGTTATTTCTCCCGTTTGACCACCTAAATTTCCACGTCCACCCAAAAGACACACATTAGGATGCACCTCACCCTCTCTGGCATGCCCTGGTTGATATTTGGCCAACAGCTGTCCTGGATCCTGGGTCCACCCCCGAACCCATGGACAATAGCACTCTATTTGGCCTAAAAATTCCCCGTTATTGCTGTTTCACCTATTTGACCACCCAAATGGCCCTGCCAACCAAAATGGACATTAATAGGATGCTCCTAGCCTCCCTGTCATGGACCAATCAATTTTATGGCCACGGCACGCTCGGACCCTGAGCCCACCCTCGAAATCATGGGTTATTGCACACCAATTTAGCCTAAAAATGCCCTGTTTGTGCCGTTTCACCCGTTTGACCAGCCAAATAGCCCAGCCCACCCAATAAGACCAAACTAAGATGTTCTTTGGCATCCCTGGCATGCCAGTTGATTTTTGTCCAACATTACATGCAAAAACCGAGCCCACCTCCAAAACCGCTGGCTATAACATACCAATTTTGCTTGAAAATGCCTTTTTCGCATCCTTTCTCCCGTTTAAACACCCAAATGGCCCCGTCCACCCAAACATACCAAATAGGATGCTCTCCATCCTCCCTGGCATGTCCTGATAAATTTTTGGCCCACAGCACGCCTGAACTCCTGGCCCAGCCCCGTAATCGTGGCCTATAGCTCACCAATATGGCTAAAAAAATCTGTTTACGTCATTTTGCCCGTTGTACCATCCAAATAGACTCACACACCTAAACAGACCACAATAAGACTCTTCCCAGCCTCCCTGGAATGCCCCGATATATTTTAGGCCCAGAGCATGCTCGTACTCTGGGCCCACCGCAGAACCGTATGCTATATAGCCCACCAAATTGGCCTTAAAATACTCTGTTTGAGCTATTTTTCCTGTTTGAGCACCCAAATAGCCCCGCGCACCCAAACAGACCATACATGGATGCTCCCCAGCCTCACTAGCAAGCCCTGATCAATTTTTGACCCAAAGCACTCCTGAACCCTGGGCCTACCCTTGGAACCGTAGGCTGTAGCACATTGATATAGCCCAAAAATTCCTTGTTCGCACCATTTTTCCTGTTTGATCACCCAAATGGCCCCGCCCACCTAAACGGACCATACTAGGATTCTCCCAGCCTCTCTGGCACACCTCGATCAGTTTTTGACCCACGGTAGGCTAGGACCCTGGGCCCATCCTCGATTTGGCTAAAAATGTCTGTTCGCATTGTTTTGCCCGTTTGACCACCCAAATGGCCCCCCTACCCATACAGTCTACGTTAGGATGCTCCCCATCCTTCCTTGCATGCTCTGTTTGATTTGCAGACCTCAGATGGCGCAGACCCCAGGCCTACCCCTATAATCATGGGTTATAGCTCACTGATTTGGCTCGAAAATGCCTAGTTCGCGCCGTTTCGCCCATTTGACAACACAAATGGCCCTTCCCACCCAAAAGGACCATACTAGGACACTCCTAAGCCTACATGGCATGCCCTAGTTAATATTCCACCCACAGCACGCCCGGACCCTTGGTCCACCCCTGGAACCGTAGGCTATAGAACACCGATTTGGCCTAAAAATGCCCCATTCGCGTCGTTTGGACCGTTTGACCACCCAAATGGCTCCGCCCACCTGAATAGACCATAATAGTATGCTTCCCAGCTTCCCTGGCATGCTCCGATCAAGCTTTAGCCGATAGAATGCCCGGACCTCAGGCCTACCCCCGGAACCGTCGGCTATTGCTCACTGATTTGGCTCAAAAATGCCCTGTTCATACTGTTTCACCCGTTTGACCACCCAAATGGCCCCACCCACACAAACCAATTACTCTACGATACTCCCTAGCCTCCTTGGCATGCCCCAGTCGATTTTAGGCCCACAACACGCCTGCACCCCGGGTACACCCCTAGAACCATGGGCAAGAACACACCAATTTGGCTCGAAAACCCCTCGTTCGTACTATTTCTCCAATTGTCCCACCTAAATGGCCCTGACACCCAAACAGACCACATTAGAATGATCCCCATCCTCCTTTGCATGCTCTTATAAATTTTTGGCCCATAGCACACTCAGACCTTGGGCGCACCCATGGAACCGTGGGTTATAACACACCAATTTAGTCCAAAAATTCCCTATTCACACCGTTTCACCCATTTAACCACCCTAATGGACCTTCCCATCCAAACAGACCACACTAGGATGCTCTTTAGTTTTCGTGGCATGCCACGATCGATTTTTGACCCACAGAACGCCCGAACCCTGAGCCCACTCCTGAAATAGTGGGCTATAGCACATTGAGTTGGCCATAAAATGTCCATTCTCATTGTTTTTCCCTTTCAACCACCCAAATGGCCCCGCTTACCTAAACCGACCACACTAGGATGCTTTTCAACCTTCCTGGCAAGCCCCTGTCTATTTTTAGCCCAACGCAAGCCTGGACCTCAGGCCCACCCCCAAAACCGTAGGCTATAGCACACTAATTTGGCCAAAAGATGCCGTGTTAGCGCCATTTCACCCGTTATACCCCTCAAATGGCCCCACCTACCCAAAACGACTATATTAGGACACTCTCAAGCCTCCCTAGCATGACCCAATAGATTTTTGGCCGACAGCACGCCCGGACCTTGGGCCTTCCCCTAGAATCGTGGGCTATAGCGCACCGATTTTTCTAAAAAATGCTACGTTCGCGGCGTTTCTCCCGTTTGACCATGAAAATTGCCCCGACCACCTAAACGGACCACACTAGGATGCTCCCCAAAAGCTCTGGCATGCCCCATTCAATTTTTGGTCCACAGCACATTCGGACCCCGGGCCCACCCCAAAAAATGTAGGCTATAGCTCACCGATTTGGCCCGAAATGCCACGCACGCATAGTTTTGCCCGTTTGACCACCCAAGTTGCCCTGCCAACACAAACTCACCATACTAGGATGCCCCCAACCTCCCTGGCATGCGCCTTCCAATTTTTTTGCCCATAACAAGCTCTGACCCCGGGCCCAACCCCAGAACCTTGGGCTATAACACACAAATTTAGCCCAAAAATGCCCCATTCGTGTTCTTTCACCTATTTGGCCACCCAAATGGCCAGTTCCACCCAAACGGAACAAAATAGGACACTCCCTAGGCTCCCTGGCACGCCCTTATCAAATTTTAGCGCACAGAATATTCGGACCCCTGGGCCACCTTTGAACCGTGGGCTTTAGCACACCAATTTGGCTCGAAAATGTACCATTTGGGTTCTTTAGCTATTTTGACAACTGAAATGGCTCTGCCCACCCAAACAGACTACACTAGTACGCTTCCCAACTTCCCTGTAATGCCTCGGTCAATTTTTGTCCCACAATATTCTCGGACCATTGGCCCATCCCAGAACCGTGAGCTATAGCACACCAATTTAGCCCAAAAATACTTGGTTTGCGCTGTTATGCTCATTTGACTACCCAAATGGACCACACTAGCCACATATTGCCCGAACCCTGGGGCCACCCCCGGAACCGTGGCTTATAGCACATCGATTTGGCCTGAAAATGCCTCATTTATGCTGTTTTGCCCGTTTGACCACCGAAATGGCCCCGCCCAGCCTAACGGACCACACTAGGACGCTCTTCAATGTCCCTAACACACCAGAACCCTAGGAACAACTCTAAAATTGTCAGCTATAGTACACTAATTTAGTTTAAAATGCTCCATTTACGTCGTTTTGCCCGTTTGACCACCCAAATAGCCCCGCAAACTCAATCGGACCACACTAGGATACTCCCTAGCCTCCCTAGCATGCCCCAGTCAATTTTTAGCCCACATCACGCCCGAACCCCAGGCCATTGTGGGCTATAGTACACTGATTTGGCTCAAAAACTCCCCTTCGTGTTGTTTTCCCTATTTGACCACCCAAATGGCCTCGCCCACCTAAACAGACAACACTAGGACCCTCACAAGCCTCCCTGACATGCCCCGATCAATTTTTGGACCATAGCATACCCAGACCCCGATCCCACCCCCGGAACCATGGGCTATAACACACTGATTTAGATTAATACCATATTCACGCTATTTCACCCGTTTGACCACCCAAATGGACCCGCCCACCTAAACGGACCACATTAGGACTTTCCCAGCCTCCCTAATGAGCTGAGGTAAATTTTTGACCCACAATACGCCCGAACCCCGAACCCACCCCCAATTGCGCTATTTTACTCGTTTGACCTCCCAAATAGGCCTGATATCATGACCCAAACCAGGGCCTGGCTATAATAAGTATTTCAAACCATGGAGGCCTGAAACACCCCTATCTGTCTAATAATCATACACATAATTCATATGATCAAAGTAATACGGAAGAAACACAATATAGCGTAAACATGGTCAAGAATCACATGAAAACAAAAATGGGGAATAGTGTCCCAAAATCTAAATCAACACCTTTAAAACTGTCTGCGAAATCTCTACTACATGACTGAAACAATGTCTATCTGAAAACTGGGACAAGTCCCCCAGCAGACCCCCAAAACTGAGTATAAGATAAAAGGATTGCAAGACACCTTTCTCATGTAAAATCAATGCATTCAAATTTTATCTTATTCAATCGCATATCGTATTCTATAGGGTATCTTCATACCCGACTTGTAATTCATCAATATCACATCCACATATGCATAATCATGTAAAAACCAAGGTTCTTCATTATTTACAAGTGGTTAACAATATTTATTTCAAATTCATGCTCTCTTTTGTTGATCACAATATAATATGGAGTATCGAAACATTATCAGGGGAATTTGAAAACAATTTATCATTCATATTTATCAACTTCCATGGAAAATCTCAAATCACATATGCATGGTTTCAACCATTGAAGTATATAGGCAAACAATTCCCATGACATAAAGAAAATGACTAAGAAATCATATTGAAAGCAAGATATTAGCATTTGATTGAAAACCCCCATTTTAAAGCATGCATGTTCATAAAAACTACACCCATGAGATTTTTGGATAACCCCACGTACCTCTATTTCCAAGGATAATAGGTGTTTCTTGAAACTTGCGGATTGGTGATTCCAAATATGTAATTATCTTTGAAAACCTATGGTCAAATATTGAACTATTTGGGTTTTTATTTTGAAACCCTAAGGAGAGTTCTTGAGCACTTTTGATGAAAGAATAAGTATTGTAGGGTCATTGGAACTAAATCTCGTGTTTTAGGGCTAAGTAAGGGTGGAAAAGGACCACTTTGTCCTTAACACGGAGTGTTTAATTCACCAGAATTCCTTACATAGGCGCCCCCATCCCATCGCCTATGTTCACATAGGCGCTGCCTATCCCATTGCCTATCTTCACATAGGCGCCGCCTAGGCTATCGCCTATGTTTACATAGGCACCACCTAGGCTATCGCCTATGTTCACATAGGCGCCGCCTAGGCTATCGCCTATGCTTTCCAGTGGCCATGGCCGATTGGTTAGGCGTCGCTTATCACTTTGAAGGGCCATAACTTCTTGCTTGGGTGTTGGATTTTAGCCAGATTGGTATCATTGGAAAGCTAACTTGAATACCTATCATTTGACACATAGTAGGCTTCCTAATTCAACATACACGGAGAGTTATGATCGATGGAATCTGACACACTTTACAATGTCTAATAAACTTAGTCGGTCGAAATAGTTTCAACTCGTCCTTGAGTTGAAGGACCTCTATGGTCTAAATTCAAACTTGAGCAGATTCACATGCTACACAATAATTAACAAGCCGTATTGGCATAGGATTTTATGGCTTCGAGATTAGCAATGCATCAAAATCATGGTTTTTATTCTATCCCAAAATAGGGGCGTTACACCCGGCCACCCATACGGACCACACTAGGATGCTCCTAAGCCTCCCTGGCATGCCCCAATTAATTTTTCACCCACAACATGCCCATACCCCAGTCTCACTTTAGAATCGTGGGAGATAGCACACTAAAAATGCCCCGTTTGCGCTGTTTTACCTATTTGACCACCCAAATAGCCTCGCCCACCCAAACAGGCCATACTAGGATGCTCCCCAGCCTCCCTAATATGCCTCAGTTGATTTTTGATCTACAGCACACCCGGACCCCGGACCCACCCTAGAACCGTAGGCTATAGCACACCAGTTTAACCCAAAAAAGCCCTGTTCGTGCCGTTTCGCTCATTTGACCCCCTAAATTGAACCCCCCACCAAAAAGGATCACACTCGGATGCTCCCAGCCTCCTTGGCATGCCCCAGTCGACTTTTGGCCCACAACACGCCTGGACACCTGGCCCACCTTCTAAATCATGGGCTATAGCACATCGATTTGGCCTAAAAATGCCTTGTTTGCGTCGTTTTGCCTATTTGACCACCCAAATGGCCTCGCCTACCCAAATGGACCACACTTGGATAATCCCCGACCCCCCTTTCATGCCCGATCAATTTTTGGCCCACAGTAAGCCCGAAGCCCGAGATCATCCCCAGAACCATGGATTAAAACATACTAATTCAGACCGAATTTCCCCGTTCGTGCCGTTTTGCCCGTTTGACCACCCAAATGTCCCCGTCTACCGAAACGGACCACACTAGGACGCTCCCCAACCTCTCTGGTATACCCCGATCCATTTTTGTCCCACAACATGCCCAGACCCTGGGCCCACCCCTAGAACCGTAGGCTATAGCCTACTGATTTAGCTGAAAAATGCCCCATTCACGCTGTTTCACATGATTGACCAACCAAATGGCCTAGAACACCCAAACGGACCATACTAGGATGCTCCCCAGCCTCTATAACATGCCCTAATCAATTTTTAGGCCTCAACACGCCCGAACCCTGGATCAACCCCCAGAACTGTGGGCTATTGCACACCAATTTTGGTCGATAACACCTCGTTCGCATCATTTTGCCTGTTGTACCACCCAAATAGCCCTGCCCACCCAAACGGACCACACTAGGATGTTTCTAGCCTCTATGGCATGCCTCGGTAGATCCTCAACCAAATGCACGCCCAAACCTTGGGCCCACCCTAGAACCATGGGCTATTACACACTGATTTATGTTGAAAATGCCTCGTTCACACCGTTTCACCTATTTGACCACTTTAATGGACCCTCCCTACTAAACGGACCACACTAGGATGCTGCTTAGCCTTCCTGAAATGCCCCGATTAATTTTTGTCCCAAAGTACGCCCAAACCTCGTCCCACCCCTAGAACCGTGGGCTATAGCTTATTGATTTGGCCCGAAAAAGCGTTGTTTGCGTTGTTTCACTTGTTTGACCACCCAAATGGCCCCTCCTACCTAAACGGATAATACTAGGATGATCCTCAGCCTCCCAGGCATGCCCCGATCTATTTTTGACATATAGCATGCTCAGACTCCAGACCCACCCTTTAAATCGAGGGCTATAGCAATAGATTTAACCTTAAAATGCCCTGTTCACGCTGTTTTCCCATTTGACCATCCAAATAGCCCCGCACACCCAAACAGATCACATTAGGATGCTCCCCAGCCTCCCTGGCATGGACCGATGGATTTTAGGCTCTCAAATTTTTTGGACCCCAGGCCCACCTTTGGAACCATGGGCTATAGCACACCAATTTGACCAAAAAATGCCACGTTCGCATCGTTTTACCCGTTATACCACCCACATGGCCCCATATCCAAACAGACCACACTGGGACACTGCCCAGTCTCCTTGGAACACCCCAATCGATATTTGGCTCACAGCATACCCGGACCCTGGACCTACCCCAGGAACCGTGAGCTATAGCAAACATCGATTTGCCCAGAAAATGCCACGTTCGCACCATTTTGCCTGTTGTATCACCCACATGGCCTCTCCCACCCAAACATACCATATTAGGACACTCTCTTGCATCCCTAGCATGCCTCGGTCGATTTTCAACCCACAGATGCCCTGGACACCGGTCCCACCCCCAAAATTGTAGGCTATAGCACATCGAACAGACTATGCTAAGTCTCTCCTTAGCTTTCTTGGCATGCCCCGATTAATTTTTAGCTCACAAAACCCCGTACCCCAGGCCGACCCCTAAAACCGTGGGCTATAGGGCACCAATTTGGCCTAAAAATGCACAATTCATGTTGTTTCGCCCATTTGACCACCCATATGGCCCCGTCCACCCAACCGGACCATAATAGGTTGCTATCCAGCCTTCTTGGAATGCCCCAGTTGATTTGTTTTCCACAGCATGCCCAGAACCCAGGCACACCCCTGGAACCGTGGGCTATAGCACATCGATTTGGCTTGAAAATGCCTCATTCCCACCATTTCGCCTGTATGACCACCCAAATATCCCTGACCACCCAAATGAACATAATAGGATACTCCCCAGCCTCCCTCACAAGCCCCAATCAATTTTTGACCCACAGCACACCCAGACCCCGGTCCTACCCCCGAAACTATGTGCTATAGAACACTAATTTGGCCCAAAACTGCCTCATTCACATGCTGTTTCACCCGTTGTACTACCCAAATGGACCAGCCCACCCAACGGACCACGCTAGGAAACTCCCTAGCTTTCCTGGTATGCCTCGATCGATATTCGGCCTACAGCACACCCGAACCTCAGGTCCACCGTCAAAATCGTAGTCTATATAACACATTAATTTTTTCTAGAAAATGCCCCATTCGTGCTGTTTGCACCTGTTGTACCATAAAAATGGCTCCGCCAAAAAAAAATAGACTATACTAGGACTCTCCCCAGCCTCCCTGACATGCCTCGATTGATTTTTGGCCCACAGCACGCCTGAACCCCATGCTCACCCCTGGAATCATGGGCTATAGCACTCTGATTTGGTCCAAAAAACCCCTGTTCTAGTCGTTTCGCCCATTTGACTACCCGAATGGCCCCGCACACCCAAACAAACCATATTAGGATACTTCCAGCCTTCCTAGCCTGCGCTGATTGATTTTTGTATCACAGTACACCTGTACCCCGGGCCCACCCCTAGAACCTTGGGCTATAGTACACCAATTTGGCCTAAAAATTCTCTTTTCGTGTTGCTTCTCCCATTTGACCAGCCAAATAACCCCGCCCACCCAAAAGGACTATACTAGGACTCTTTTCAGCCTCCCTAGCACACACGAATTGATTTTTATCCCACAGAATGCCCGGACCCCAGGCCCACCCCTGGAATCGTGGGCTATAGCAAACCAATTTGGTTCAAAAATGCCTCGTTCGAGGTGTTTCGCCTTTTTGAACACCCAAATGTCCCCGCCAATCTATACAGTGGACACTAGGATGCTTCCTAGACTTCTTGGCATGCCCTGGTTGATTTTTAGCCCACAAATGGCCCGAACCCCGGTCTATCCCCCAGAATCGTAGGCTATAGCACACCGATTTTGCCCAAAAATGCCTCGTTCACACCATTTCGCCCATTTGACCATGCAAATGCCCCCACCCACTCAAACAGACCATACTAAGATACTCTCCAGGTTTCCTAGCACCCCTGGAACCCTAGGCTATAGCACAACAATTTGGCCCAAAAACACCCTGTTTGGGCCAATTCGCCTGTTTGACCATCCAAATGGCCCTGCGCACCCAAACGGACCTCAATAGGATGCTCCCAGCTTCCCTGGCATGCCCCGATCTATTTTTGTACCACATCACACCCGAACCCTAGGCCCACCCCTGGAATCGTGGGTTATAGAACACTAATTTATCCTAAAAATTCTCGGTTCGCGTCGCTTCGCCTGTTTTACAGCCCAAATAGCCCACAGTAGGATATTTCCCAGCCTCCCTAGGAACCCCCGATCAATTTTTAGCCTACAGCATGCCTGGACCTTAGGCCCACCCCAGTAACTGTGGGCTATAGCACACCGATTTGGCCTGTATATGCTCCGTTTGCACTATTTTTCCTGTTTGACCATCCAAATGGCCTCTCCCACCCAAACAGACCACACTAGGATGCTTCATAGCCTCTATGGCATGCTTCGATCAATTTTTGGCACACACCACACCCAAACCCCGGGCCTACCCCAAGAACCGTGGACTATAGCACACTGATTTGGCATGAAAATGCCTCATTTGCGTCGTTTCACCTGTTGTACCACACAAATGACCCCGCTTACCCAAATGGACTATAATAGGATGTTTCCCAACTTCCCTAGCATGCCCTGGTTGATTTTTGGCCTACAGCACGCCTAGATACGAGGCACACCCTCGAAATTGGGGGTTATAGCACATCAATTTAGCTTAAAAATGCCCCGTTCATGCTATTTCGCCTGTTTGACCACCTAAATGGCCCCACCAACCTAAACGAACCACACTAAGATGCTTTCCAACCTCCCTGGTATGCCCCAGTCGATTTTTGGGCAACACAATGCTTGGACCCCAGGCCCACCCCCTAGAACCATGGGCTATGCACACTGATTTGTCCTGAAAAGGCTCCGTTTGAATCGTTTCCCCCGTTTGACCGCACAAATGGCCCCACAAACCCAAATGGACCACACTAGGATGCTCCTCAGCCTCCCTGGCATGCCCCAATCAATTTTTAACCCGTAGCACATAGGGACCCTGGGACCTCTCCTAAAACTGTGGGCTATAGCACACTGATTTGGCCGAAAAATGCCCCATTCATGCTATTTTTCCCATTTTAATACCCAAATGGCCCTTCCCAGCCAAACGGACCAAACTAGGGTACTTCCCAACCTCCCTGTCATACCCCAGTTGATATTTGGGCCACATCAAGCTCGAATTTTGTGCCCACCTCCAAAACCGCACGATATAGCACACCGATTTTGCTCGAAAATGCCCCATTTGAGATGTTTCACCCGTTTGACCACCCAAATGGACCCGGCCACCCAAACAGACCACACTACGATGCTCCTTAACCTTCATGGCACTCCTCGGTCAATTTTTGGCTGACAACATATTCGGACCTCGGGCGACCCCCAGAAACGTGAGCTATAGCACACTGATTTGGCCCGAAAATGCCCCATTTACATCGTTTCGCATGTTTGACCACCCAAATGGCCTCACCCACCCAAACGAACCACACTAAGATTCTCCCAATCATTTGTGGCATTCCTAGGCAAATTTTGGACCATAGGATGCCCGAACCACGGGCCCGTTGGCTATAACACAGTAATTTTACCCTAAAATGCCCCGTTTGCGTTGTTTTATATGTTATACCACCTAAATTTTCCTATCCCTCCCAAACAGACCATACTAGGACACTCGCCAGCCTTTCAGATTTGATTTATTTTTGGCCAACAGCACGCCCAAACCCCAAGCCTACCCCTAGAACTGTGGGCTATAGCACATCGATTTAGCCCAAAAAATGCCCCGTATGCACCGTTTCGCCAGTTGTACCAACCAAATAATCCCTCTTACCCAAATGTACCATACTAGGAGACTCCCCAGCCTCCCTGGCATGCCACAATCTATTTTTAGTGCACAAGACATTCATATCCCGGGCCTACCTCCGAAACTGCGGGCTATAGCACACTTATTTGGACCAAAAATGCCCTGTTTATGCTATTTCGCCTGTTGGACCACCCAAATGGACCCACCAACCCAAACAGACCATACAAAGATGTTCCTTAGCTTCCCATGCATGCCTCGATCGATTTTCAGCCAACAGAATGCCCAGACCCTGAGCCCACCTTCAAAACCATGGGCTATAGCACATCGATTTGGCCAAAAAAATGCCTCATTCGCTCGTTAAACCACCCAAACATCCCTGATCACCTAAAAGGACCACACTAGAACTCTCTTCAACCTCCCTGGCAAGCCTCAATTGATTTTCGACCTACAGCTCGCCCGAACTCTGGATCCACTTCATAACCGTGTGCTATAACATATTGATTTGGCTTGAAAATGCCCTGTTCTTGCTGTTTTGCCTGTTTGACCACCCAAATGGCACCGTCCACCCAAAAAGATCACACTATGATGCTCTCCAGCATCCCTGGCATGCTTAGGTCATTTTTTGGCCCACAGCACACCCAGATCCTGGCCCATCTCTGAAACCGTAGGCTATAGCACACTGATTTAGCCTGAAAATTCCCCATTCATACTAGTTTTCCCATTTGACCATCCAAATGTACTCGCCCACCCAAATAGACCACACTATGATGCTTCCTAATAGGCCTAAATTACACCTCTCTTAGGAATGAGTGTGCGGTTGTCGTCAAATATATAACCCGACTATGTTGGGGTCGAATCCTATAGGGAATATGGTTTTAATTAAAAATATTTGTGATTCAATAGACTAATAGCTAATAGCTTCCTTTAAATGGGGGTTTTTAGAATTCAAAAACTTGTTATAATTTACGTTGTTTTAGTGACCCAAAATCGATGCTTCAGTATTTCAAACTATTGATGTGGTAAAAACCATAGTGTTCGCTATGAGTATTGACACTTATTGGACATTAGTTGTAACAAAGATTCTCATGAAGTTTAGTAAATAGTAGATTATCACTATAAATGTTTTATCTAAATGTCTTTCGACCAATTTAGATATTAGATTACCTAATAATTTCAAACTCATGAAATCCTTTTGTTCAACTTGATTTCATATCAAGTTGATTACCTTTGTTATGGTGTTAATCATTAGATGGAAATTTAACGTTTCCAAATGCCCATTGATAATTCACTTCCTCTAATTGATTTCTTAGTTCAAGCAAACCAATGTGAGGTTTAATCTATTTTTTGTAACATACAGATAATACTTATTACAAAAGAATTATCAAGAAGTTCCTAAAGTACTTCCAATCTTAACAAACTAATGAATTTGTAAGGCCAAACTCATAGATCCCACAACTCCGGTTATGGGAATTAATTACTCATGAGATAGAGAGAAAAAATATATATTAGATTCATAAGTTTGGAATAGTTAATGAAGAGAATATAAGATTGTTCTTCTTTCCAAATCATAAGAGAAATCCAAAAACCAAAACAATAATCCCCAAAAACTTAATTCGAAAATCAAAAGTTGCTGCTAAGGATAAGTTCAAGATGCCTATGGAAACCTAAGATTTTTTCCCATAAATACTCCAGATCTTTTCTGATTTAAAATTCAAATTCCAGAGTTTTTGCACCGTTTGGCCCGATTTGAGTTATAGCACACCAATTTAGTCTGAAAATGTCCTGTTTACACTATTTCACCTGTTTGACCACCCAAATGGCCCTACCCACCTAAATGGACCATACTAAGACACTCTCCATCCTACCTAGCATGCCTCGATCAATTTTTCGACCACAACACGCCGAATCTCGGGCCCTTTCCCAGAACCATGGGCAATAGCACACCAATTTGGCCCGAAAATGCCTCATTCATGCAGTTTTTCCCATTGTACCACCTAAATTCCCCTCATCCACCAAAACGGAGGATACTAGGACACTTCCCAGCCTCCCTGGCATGCCCCGATTAATTTTCGGCTAACAAAAGGCCTAGACCTTGAGCCCACCCCTAGAATATTGGGCTATTGCACACTGATTTAGCCTAAAAATGCCCCGTATGCATTGTTTCACCCGTTGTAACAACCGAATAGCCCCGCTCACCCAAATGGACCACACTAGGACACTCCCCAGCCTCTATGGCATGCCCAGACCCTGGGTCTACCCCCAGAACCGTGGGCTATAGCGCACAAATTTGGCAGAAAATGCCATGTTCTCGCTGTTTTGCCTGTTGTACCACCCAAATGGCCCCATCCACCAAAACAAACCACACTAGGATACTCTTTGGCATGCCTCAGTTGATTTTCATACCACAACACACCTGAAACCTGGGCCCATCCCTAAAACCGTGGGCTATAGCACACCGATTAGGCCCGAAAATGCGACATTTATGCCGTTTCGCCTGTCTCACTACCCAAATAGCCCCGCCCACCGAAACTAACCATAGTAGGATGCTCCAAAGCCTCTCCGGCATACCTTGGTCCACTTTTGGACCACATATAGCTTAGACCTCGAGCCCACCCCTAGAACTTTGGGCTATAGCACACCGATTTAGCCTAAAAATACCTCGATCAAGCTGTTACGCCCGTTTGACCACCCAAATGGCACCTGCCACCCAAACAGTTCATAATAGGACATCCCCGGCCTTCCTAGAGTGCCCCGATCAGTTTTTGAACTGTAACATGCCTGTAACTTGGGCCCACCCCCAGAACCGTGGGCATAGCACACCAATTTGGCTAGAAAATGATCCGTTTGTGCTGTTTTTCCTTTTTGACCACCCAAATGGCTCCGACCACCAAAACAGACCATACTAGGATTCTCTTCATCCTCCCTAGAATACCCCGGTTGAATTTTTTCCCATAGCACACACGGACCATGAGACCATCCCCAAAATCGTGGGCTATAGCACGCTGATTTTGCCCGAAAATGTCCCGTTCGTAATGTTTCACCTATTGTACCACCCAAATGGCCCCGCCTACCCAAATGGACCACTCTAGGATACTCCCCAACCTACCTGGCATGCCTTGGTAAATGTTTGGCCAATAATATGCTCAGAACCTAGGCCCACCCCCAGAATCATGGGCTAGAGCATACCGATTTCACCCAAAAATGCCCCGTTCATGCCTTTTCGCCAGTTTCACACCCAAATAGCACCGCCCACCCAATAGACCACACTAGGATTCTCCCTAGCCTTCCTGGCATGCCCCACTCAATTTTCAGACCATAGATGGCCCGAACCTCGGGCCCACTCCCAGAACCGTGGGCTATAGCATATTGAGTTGACTAAAAAATATCTAGTTCATGCCGTTTTGCCTGTTAGACCACCTAAATGGCCCCGCCCACCCAAACGGACCATACTAGGATGTTCCCCAGCCTCTCTAGCATGCCCTAGTCAATTTTTAACCTACAGCACGCCCGACCTCTGAGCCCACCCCAGAACTGTGGGCTATAGCACATCGATTTAGCTCGAAAATGCCCTGTTTCCCCCTTTTTCTTTCATTTGATCACCCATATGGCCTCGACAACCTTAACGTACCATACTAGGATGCTCTCCAGCCTCCATAGCATGCCCTAGTCAATTTTTAGCACACAACACGTCTGGAGCCCGGGCCCACCCCAGAACTGTGGGCAATAGCACATCAATTTTGTTCAAAAATGCCCCGTTTGCATTGTTCGCTTGTTTGACCATCCAAATGGACACGCCCACCCAAAGAAATAACCCTAGGATGCTTCCCAACCTCTCTAGTTTGTGTCAATCAATTTTTGACCCATAGCACGCCCGAACCTCAAGCCCACTCTCGGAACCATGGGCTATAGCACACTGATTTGGCTCGAAAACTCCCATTTATGCCATTCTGCCTGTTTGACTACCCAAATAGCCCCGCCCACCTAAATAGACTATACAAGGATAATCCCCTACCTCTCTGCTACACCCTGGTCAATTGTCGGCATATGAAATGTCCGAACCCTAGGCCCACCCTCAGAACCATCGACTATAGCACACTTATTTGATCTAAAAATGCCCCGTTTACGCTGTTTTGCCCTTTTGACACCCCAAATGTGCCCGCCCACCTAAGCGAACCACACCAAGATGACGCCAAACCACCCTGGCATGCCCCGATTGATTTTTGGCTGACAATAAGCCTGGACCCCGCCCCGCTAAAATCATCGGCAATAACGCACTGATTTGCCCTGAAAATAACCCCATTCGCGCTATTTTTCCAATTGTAATACCCAAATGGCCCTGCCTACCTAAATAAACCATAATAGGAGGTTCACCGACCTACCTAACATGCCCCGATTATTTTTGGCCCACAGCACGCCCGAATCCCAGGCCCATATCAAGAATCGTGGGCTATAGCACACTGATTTGCCCCAAAAATGCTCCGTTTACTCTATTTTTCTTGTTTGACCACCCAAATGGACCCGCCCTCCAAAAGAGACTATATTACGATGTTTCCCAGCTTCCCTAGCATACCCCAGCCAATTTTTGGTGCACAACACACCTGGAACCCAAGCTCACCCCTGGAAACATGAGATATAGCACATCGATTTGGCCATAAAATGCCCATTTATGCCATTTCAATCGTGTGACCACCCACATGGCCCTGCCCACCCAAAAGTACCATAGTAAAATGCTCCCCAGCCTCCTTGGGATGGCTCGATTAATTTTTGGACAACAGCATGCTCGAACCATGAGCCCACCCTTAGAATTATGGGCTATAGCACACCGATTTGGCTCGAAAATGCCCCGTTTGCGCCGTTATTCCTATCGTAACACCTAAATGGCCCTTGACCACCCAAAAGGACCATACTAGGATACTTCTTAGCCTCTCTGGCATGCCCTAATCAATTTTTGGCCAATAACATACCTAGATCCTGAGCCCACCCCAAAAATTGTGGGCTATTCCATACTGATTTTGCCTTAAAATGCTCGGTATGTGATGTTTTGCCCGTTGTACAAACCAAATAGCACCCAGACCCAAATGGACCCCCTCACCCAAATGGACCACACTAGGATGATCTCCACCCTCCCTGGCACGCCTAAACCCTAGGCCCACTCCTAGAACCGTGGTCTATAGCATACTAATTTGGCAAGAAAATGCCCTGTTCTCACTATTTCGCCCATTGTACCACCCAAATATCTCCGCCTACCCAAATAGACAACACTGGGATGCTCTTCAGCCTCCTGGCATGCCTCAGGCAATTTTTAGCCCACAGAACGCTTGGACCCTGGTCCACCCCCAGAATCGTGGGCTATAGCACACCGATTTGGCCTGAAAATGCCCCGTTCATGCCGTTTCTCCAGTCTAACCACCCAAATGGCCTCGCCCACCCAAAAAGACCATAGTAGGATGCTCTGAATCCTCTCTGGTATTCCTTAATTAATTTTTAACCAACAGATGGCCCAAACCTTGGGCCCACCCCCTGAACCGTTGGCTATAGCACACCGATTTGGCCCAAAATTGCCCCGTTCATGCCGTTATGCCCATTTGTCCACCCAAATAGCCCTGCCCACCCAAACAGTTCATAATAGGATGTCCCCAGCCTCCATGGCATATCCCAATCAATTTTTGACCCACAACACGCCCGGAACCTGGGCCCACCCTTGGAATCGTGGGCTATAGCACACCGATTTAGCCAGAAAATGCCCCATACGCACGCGTTTTGCCTTTTTGACCACCTAAATGGCCCCGCCCACCAAAACAGACTATACTAAGATACTCTCCAGCCTCCTTAGAATGCCTCAATTTATTTTTTACCCATAGCATGCTTCGACCCCAAGCCTATCCCCGAAATCATGGGTTGTAGCACATTGATTTGGCACGAAAATGCCCCGTTTGTGCAGTTTCACCCATTGTACCAGGCAAATGGCCCCTCTTACCCAAACGGACCACACTAGGCTGCTCCCTAACCTACCTGGCATGCCTTGGTCGATTTTCAGCCAACAACATGCTCAGACCTCGGACCCACCCCCAAAACCATGGGCAATAGCACACAGATTTAGCCTAAAAATGCCCCGTTCGCGCCATTTCCCCATTTCACCACCCAAATAACCACGCCCACCCAAATGGACAACACTAGGACACTCCCCAACCCCCTTGGCATACCTCAGCTGATT
Source organism: Capsicum annuum (assembly GCF_002878395.1). NCBI lineage: Eukaryota > Viridiplantae > Streptophyta > Magnoliopsida > Solanales > Solanaceae > Capsicum > Capsicum annuum. Next base: position 6,075,530 of record NC_061120.1, on the reverse strand, counting down.
TTCTACCCACAAATAGCACGAACCCCGAGCCTACCCCCAAAACCATAGGCTATAGCACACCGATTTAGCCCAAAAATGCCCCGTTCATGCCGTTTTGCCTGTTTGACCACCTAAATAACCTCGTCCACCCAAACGGACCATACTAGGACACTCCCAAGTAGTGGTGTTCACGGTTTGGTTAAAAAACAAATCAAACTGTGAACCAAACCAAATCGATTAAAAAAACTGGCATTTGGTTAGGTTTGGTTTGGTTTTAAATTTTTAAAAATGATACTTATGTGGTTTGATTTTGGTTTTACTCTAAAATAACCAACAAAATAACCAAACCAAATCAATAAAAAATACGTATATATATGTATATATATATGCATATATATGTATGTATATAAATACATGTATATGTATGTATATATATGCATGTATATTTATGTATATATATATATGCATATATATTTATGTATATATATGCATATATATGTATACACACACATACATATGAATATATAAATTACTTATATATTATTCATAAATAAAATATAAATATTTTTTATATTTTAAATTTTAATCATGAATTTAACTTTAGTCATAGCACTTTTAGTCATATGTCTCCATCTAGTTTATGGTGCATTATAAGATTCTATATGATTTTCGCACTTTGAATGGTAAATGATACTAATTGTGAAAATTATCTTGTTGTCGATGGAATTTTATAGGTGAGTTTTATTTGACTATCGATAATCACTTGTTTTGAACTTTCTTTTTGGTCCCTATTGAGCAACAAAATCATGTGTTTACCTTTTGGGGGGTTTATCATATCATTCTCTTATATGTAGTTTCTAACTACTTTTGTAGAAGCGTTCATATGGTGTTGTTCATGGCTTTGCTTAAGTATAACACTAAATTGACATCTTAGTTTTAAGGATGAGTAACAACACTCGGTTGTATCTCATGTGTTGGGTTGGATTTTTTTAAGAAAAATTTTAACTTTTATCATTAACTAAAGTTATAAACTTAAAAACCGGACAGAACTAAACCGACAAGAACCAAACCAACAGTTATTTTTTTTAAGTTGGTTTGGTTTGGTTTTAGAAATTTAAAAACCCACTAAGTTGGTTTGGTTATGATTACGACTAATAACCGACCCAAACCTATCCATGAACAACCCTACTCCCAAGCCTCCCTAGCATGCCCTGATCGATTTTCGACCCACAGCATGCCCGAACCCCAGGCCCACCCTAGAACCGTGGGCTATAGTACACCGATTTAGCCCCAAAATGCCCTGTTTGTGCCGTTTAGGTTGTTTGACCACCCAAATGGCCCCGCCAACTAAAAAATACCATCCTAGGATGCTCCCCAGCCTCCCTGGAACGCCCTAGTCAATTTTTGGTACATAGCACGCCTGGACCCCGGGCCCACCCCCAGAAACGTGGGCTATAACACATTGATTTGGTTTGAAAATGCCTTATTCGCACCGTTTTGCTCGTTTGAAAACCCAAATGGCCCCATCCACACAAACAAAACACACTAGGATTTTTTACCCACATCACGCCTGAACCCTGGGCCCTCCCTCAGAACCGTAGGCTATAGAAGGACGATTTGGCCCGAAATTCCCAATTTGTGCCATTTTGCCCGTTTGACAACACAAATAGCCCCACCCACCTAAATGAACCACTCTATGATTATCCCTAGCCTCTCTGTCATGCCCCAATTAATTTTTGACACATAAAATACCTGAAACATGGGCCCACTGAACCATCGGCTATAGCACATCGATTTGGCCAAAAAATGCCCCGTTCGCGCTGTTTTGCCCGTTTGACTACCCAAATGGCCCCGCCCACCCAAACAAAACACACTAGGATGCTCCCCAGCCTTCCTGATATGCCCAAGTCAATTTTCAGCCCATAGATGGCCCGAACCCCAGGCCTATCCCTTGAACCGTGGCCATAGCACACCGATTTGGCTAGAAAATTCCCCATTCACGCCGTTTCATCCATTTGACCACCCAAATGGCCCCGTCCACCCAAATGGATCACACTAGGGCACTCCCTAGCCATCATGGCTTGCCCTGATCAATTTTCAACATACATCACGCATGAACCCCGAGCCCACCCCCTAGAACCGTGGGCTATAGCACACCAATTTGGCCTTAAAATGCCCCGTTCTCATCGTTTCACCCATTTGACCACCCTAATGACCCTGCCCACCTAAACAGTACACCCTAGGATGCTCCCCAGCCTCTCTGCCATGTCATGGTTGATTTTTTTCCCATAGCACGCTCGGACCCCGAGCCCACTCACGGAACCGTGGCTATAGCACACCGATTTGGCCTAAAAATGTCTCGTTGGTGCCGTTTATCCCATTTGACCATCCAAATAGCCTTTCACACCCAAACGGACAAAACTAGGGTGTTCCCCAGTCTCCCTGGCAAGCTTCAATCAATTTTTGGCTAATAGCACGCCCAGATTAATTTAGCCTGAAAATGCCTCTGGAATTGTGGGTTATAGCACACTAATTTAGCTCGAAAAAGCCTCGTTCGCATTGTTTCACCCATTTGACAACCCAAAGGGCCCCACCCACCCAAACGAACCATACTAGGATGATCCCCAGCTATCCTAGAATGCCCCGGTTGATTTTTGTCCCACAGCACACTTGAACCTCTGGCCCACCCCAGACATTGGGCTATAGCAAAACTGATTTGGCCCGAAAATGCTCTGTTCGCACCGTTTTACTCGTTTGACTATACAAATGGCCCTGCCCCATCCAACTGGACTACACTAGGATGTTCCCCAGCCTTCTTGGCATGTTCCGATTTATTTTTGACCTAAAAAATGCCCCGACCTGGGGACCACCCCTTAAATCGTGGGCAATAGCATATCGATTTGGCCTGAAAAATGCTTCGTCGTGCCTTTTTGCCCGTTTGACAACCCAAATTGCCCCACTAACCCAAACAGACATCTCATGGATGCTCCTCAGCCTCCCTAGCATGCCTCGAGCAATTTTTGACCCACAGCATACTCGAACATCGGGCTCACTCCTAGAACCGTGGGCTAGCACACTGATTTGGCTCGAAAATGCCTCGTTTGCATCGTTTCACCCATTTGACAACCCAAATGCCCCCGTGCACCCAAACATACCATACTAGGATGCTCTCTAACCTCTCTGGCTGCCACGGTCAATTTTTAGCCCACAAAACTCCCGGACCCCGAGCCCACCCCCAGAACTGAGGCTATAGCACATCAATTTTGCATAAAATATCCTATTTGCCTGTTTAGACCGTTTGACCACCCATTAGCCCTGCCTATCTAAACAGACCATACTAGGATGCTTCCCAATCTCCCAGGTATACCCTGATTAGTTTTTGGCCTATAAAATGCCAGGACCCCAAACCCACCCAGAACTGTAGGCTATATAGTAAACTGATTTGGCCTGAAAATGCCCTATTTGCGGCATATAGCCTATTTGACCACGCAAATGTCCTCGCCCACCCAAATGGACCACACAAGGTTTCTCCCAAACCTCCCTATCATGATCCAGTTGATTTTCAACCCATATTACGTTCGAACCCCGAGCACACCCCCAGAACCGTGGGCTATAGCACACCAATTTAGTTCAAAAATGCCCTGTTTGCGCCATTTCACCTGTTTGAATACCTAAATGGCCCCTCCCACCCATACAGACCACACAAGGATGCTTACCAGCCTCCCTGGCACGCTCCGGTTGATTTACCGCCCACAGCATGCTCGAACCCTAGGCCTACCCCCAAAACTATGGGTTATAGCACACCAATTTTGCTCGAAAATGCCCTATTTACGCCGTTTTGCCTGTTTGACCAGCCAAATAGCTCACTCTACCCAAAAATCCTACACTAGGATACTTTTCAACATTTATGACATGATCCGATCAATTTTTATCCCACAGTACGCCCAGAACCAGAGCTCACCCTCAGAACTATGGGGTATAGCACACCAATTTAGCCCAAAAATGCTCCGTTCACGCCAATTCGCTTGTTTGACCACCAAAATGGCCCCTACCACCCAAACAGATCACACTAGGATAATCTCAAACATCTATGGCATGCCCCTATTGATTTCAACCCACAACATACCCAAACCCCGGGCTCACCCCAGAAATCGTGGTCTATAGCACACCAATTTGGCCCGAAAATACTCCATTCACATTGTTTTGCCTGTTTGACCACCCAAATGGCCCCGCCCATCCATACGGACCACATTAGGATACTCCCCAGCCTATCTGGCACACCGTGGTTAATTTTTGACCTACAAATGGCCCAAACCCTGGGCCCACCCCCAGAACCATGGGTTATTGCACACTGATTTGGCCCAAAAATGCCCCATTTGCTCTATTTCGCTTATTTGACCACTGAAATTACCCTGCCCGCCCACCCAAATAGATCACACTAGGATACTTCGTAGCCTCCCTGGAATGTCCCGATTAATTTTTAACCCATACCATGCTCGGACCTTGGGCCCACCCCTGGAACCATAGGCTATAGCACTTCGATTTGGCTGAAAATTGTCTCGTTCGAGCCGTTTCGCCTATTTGACCGCCCAAATGGCCTCTCCTACCCAAAAATACGATACTAAAATGCTCCCCAGCCTCTGTGGCATGCCTCGGTAGATTTTTGGCCCACAGCACGCCCAAACCCTTGGCCCACCCTTGGAACCGTATGTTATAGCGCACCAATTTCGCAGGAAAATGCCCCATTCTCATTGTTTAGCTTGTTGTACTACCCAAATGGGCCCTCCCACCCAAAAAGACCACATTAGGATGCTCTTTAGCCTCCCTGGCATGCCTCTGTCAATTTTTGGCCCACAGCAAGACCGGACCTCAAGCCCAGCCCGGAACCGTGGGCTATAACACACCGATTTGGCCTAAAAATACCCCATTTATGCCGTTTCGCTTGTTTGACCATAAAAATAGCCTCTCCCACCCAATCAAACCATACTACGATCCTCCCCAACATATCTGGCATACCTCAGTCAATTTAGTACCCACGGCAGTCCTAGACCCAAGGCCCACCCCAAAAACTATAGGCTATAACACATCAATTTAGCCTGAAAATACCCCATTCACGTTGTTTTACTTGTTTGAATACCCAAATGGCCCCGCCAACCCATACAGACCATATTAGGATACTCCTCAGCCTCCCTGGCACACTGTTGTCAATTTTTGACCTACAAATGGTCTTAACCCTGGAAGCTATTACATACCGATTTAGCCCAAAAATGACCTGTTCGCATCGTTTCGCTTATTTGACCACCCAAAAAGCCCTGCCTTCCACCCAAATAGACCACACTAGGATGCACCCACACCTAGAACCATAGGCTATAGCACTTTGATTTAGCCCAAAAATGCCTCGTTCGCATCGTTTTGCCTGTTTAACTGCCTAAATGGCCCCTCCTAAACAAACAGACCACACTAGAATGCTTCCTAGCCTCCCCGGTATGTCCCGATAAATTTTTGACCCACATGATGCCCGAAACATTGGCCCACCCCTGGAACAGTGGGTTATAGCACACCAATTTGGCATGAAAATGCCCCATTCTCGCCGTTTTGCCCATTATTCCACCTAAATAGCCCAACCCACTCAAACGGAATATACTAGGTTGCTTTCCAGCCTCCCTGGCATGCCTCAATTAATTTTGGGCCCACAACAAGCCCACACCCCATGCCCAGCCCAAAACCATGGGAAATAGCTCACTAATTTGGCCAGAAAATGCCCCGTTCGCACCAATTTGCTTGTTGTATCACCAACATGGCCACGTCCATCCAAACGTACCACACTAGGATGTTCCCCAGCATCCTTGGCATGCCCTGGTCAATATTTGACCCACAGATATCCAAGGCCCCGGGCCCCGGGCCACCCCTAGAACCGTAGGCTATAGCACACCGAATTGGCCTAAAAATGTCTGGTTTGCACCGTTTCACCTGGTTGACAAATCAAATATCCCCGCACACCCAAACAGACCACACTAGGACACTCTCTTGCCTTCCTGGCATACCCCGGTCGATTTTCAATGCACAACACACCCAGACCCAGGCAAACCCCCAGAACCATGGGCTATAGCACACTGAATTGGCCCGAAAAATACCCCATTCGTACACTTTTGCTCGTATGACCATCTAAATGGCCTCGACCACCAAAATAGACAATAATAGGATACTCCCCAGCCTTCCTGGCAAGCCCTAGTCAATTTTTGAATAGCAGCACGATCGAACACCTGGCCTACCCCTAGAACCATAGGCTATAACACACAAATTTGGCCCAAAAATGCCTTGTTCACGTGCTTTTTCACCCGTTGTACCATTCAAATGGAATCTCCTACCCAAACAAACCATACTAGGATGATCCTCAGTTTTTTCCACATGCCCCGATTGATATTTGGCCCACAGCATGCCTGAACCCCGGGCTTACCCCCGAAACCGTGGGCTATAACACTTTGATCCGAAAAGCCCTGTTCAAGTTGTTTCATTCATTTGACTACCCAAATGACCCTGCACACCCAAACGAACCATACTAGGATGCTCCCCATCCTCCCTGGCATGCCCCAGTTGATATTGGTCTCACAACACACCCGTATCTCGGGACCACCCCTAAAATCATCGGGTATAGTACACCAATTTAGCTTGAAAATGCCTCATTCATGCTGTTTTGCCCATTTAACCACCTAAATTGCCCCGCCCACCTATAGATTCAACTATAGGATGCTCCCCAGTCTTCCTAGCATGCCACAATTGATTTTTGGCCAACAGATGGCCTGAAGCCCAGGCCCACCCATTAAATCATGGGCTATAGCACAAAATTTTATCTCTGACCATCGGCGAACCCCAGAACTGTAGGCTGTAGCACACCAATTTGGCCTGAAAATGCCCTGTCGCACTATTTTTCCTGTTTGACCACCCAAACAAACCACACTGGGATGCACCCCAGCTTCCATGGCATGCCCCAATCGATTTTTGACTCACATCATGCCCGAAACCCGAGGCCACCACTAAAATCATGGGCTATAACACACATATTAGGCTAGAAAATGCCCATTCTCGTCATTTTACCGTTTCAACCACCCAAATGCCTCCCCCAACCCAAACCGACCATACTAGGACGCTCCTCAGACTCCTTAGCAAGACCCAATCGATTTTTAACCCAAAGGACGCCTGAACCCCAGGCTTAATCCTAGAACCATGGGCTATAGCACACTATTTTGGCCCAAAAATGCCTTGTTCATGCCGTTTCGCCTGTTGTACCCCTCAAATGGCTCAGCTGCCCCAAACGGACCACATTAGGATGCTCCGATCAATTTTTGTCTCACAATACGCCTGGACCCCGGGCCTTCCCCTGAAATTGTGGGCTATATCACACCGATCTTGCTTGAAAATTCTATGTTCACATTGTTTCTCTTATTTGACTACCTAAATTTCCCCAACAACCTAAACGGACTATACTTGGATGTTCTTCAGCCTCCCTATAATTCCCCAATCAATTTTCAACCTAAAGCATGCCCGTACCTCGGGCCTAGCCCAGAACTGTGGGCTATAACACGCAAATTTAGCTCAAAAATACCCCGTTCGCACTATTTTGCCCGTTGGACCACAGAAATGGACCCACCCAACCAAACGGACCACACTAGGATGATCCCAAGCATCCTTGGCACACAACGATCAGTTTTCAACCCACAGCATGCCCGGACCCCAGGCCCACCCCCGAAACCGTGGGCTATAGGACATCGATTTGTCTAAAAAATGCCCCATTCATCCCGTTTTGCCTATTTGACCACCCAAATGGCCCTTCCCATACAGACGGACCATACTAGGATGCTCCCCATCCTCCCTAGATTTTTGGCCCATAGCACACCCTAACCCCAAGCCCGCCCCCAAAGCCGTAGGCGATAGCACACCGATTTGGCTTGAAAATGCCCTGTTTGATCGTTTCGCCTATTTGACAACCCAAATAGCCTATCCTACCCAAACAGACCATACTAATATGCTCCCAAACCTCCTTGACACACCCCGATTGATTTTCGGGCTACAGAACACCTGGACCCCGGGCCTTCTCCTAGAACCATGGGCTATAGCACATAAATTTAGCTTAAAATGGCTTATTTTTGTTGTTTTGCTCATTTGACCATCCAAATTGCCCCGCTCACCTACTCGAACCATAGTAAGATGTTCCCCAGCTTCCCTAGCACCCTAATTGATTTTCAACCTAGAGCATGCCTAGATACCAAGCCCACCCCAGAACCGTGGGAGATAGCATAAAATTTTGCCCAAAAATGTTGCGTTTGCATCATTTTGCCTATATGACTACACAAATTGCCCGAAAATGCTCCCGAGCCTCCATGACATGCCCTAGTTGATTTTTTACCTACAACACGCCCGAACCCCGGTCCCACCCATAGAGTCGTGGGCTATTGCACACTAATTTAGCTTGAAAATGCCCTATTCATGTGTTGTTTCCCGTTTGACCATCCAAATAAACCCACCCACCCAAATAGACCATACTACAATGCTCCCAACCTCCTTGACATACCCCGATCAATTTTTGTCCTACAACACGCCTGGACCCTAGGCCCACCTTCTAAAACATGGGCTTTAGCGCATTGATTTGGCTTAAAAATGCCTCGTATAAGCCATTTTTCCCATTTGACCATCAAATTGCCCCAAACTTCCAAACAAACCACACTTGGATGCTCCCCAGCCTCCTTGGCATGCCCTGATTGATGTTCAACCCACAACATGCTCGGATCCCAGGCCTACCCTCAGAACTGAGGATTATAGCAAACTGATTTGGACTGAAATGCCTCATTCGCATTGTTTTTCCTGTTTGACCACCCAAATAACCCTTCCCACCTAAACATACCATAATAGGATGCTCCCCAACCTTTCTGGCATGCTCCGGTGGATCCTTGGCATATTACACGCCCACGTCCCTATCCCAACCCCAAAACCGTGGGCTATAGCACACCAATTTGTCTTAAAAAATGTCCTATTTACATTGGTTTACCATGTTGACCACCCAAATGTCCCTACACACCTAAAAAAATCACACTAGAAAGCTCCCCAGCCTTCCTGGCATGCCCCAATTGATTTTCATCCCACAACACGCCCGGACCCCAGGCCCACCCTAGAATCGTGGGTAATAACACACTAATTTAGCCAAAATATGCCTGTTTCACCCATTTGATAACCCAAATGGCCCCGCCCACCCAAACAGATAATACTAGGATATTCCCCAACCTATCTCGCATGCACCAATTGATTTTTGGACCATAATACATCAGACCCCTAGCCTACTTCAGAACCGTGGGCTATAACACATCGATTTGGCCTAAAAATGTCCTGTTTCCATTATTTTGCTAGTTTGACCACCCAAATGGACAAGAATACTTAAATAGACCACACTAGAAATCTCCCTAGTCTATTTATCATGACTGATTGATTTTTGTCTCAATACACGTCTAGACCCCGGGCCCACCCTCGAAATCGTGGGCTATAGCTCACCGATTTAGCCCGAAATGCCCTATTCACGTTGTTTACTCGTTTGACTATCCAAATTCCTGCCACACTCAAACAGACCACACTAGGACGCTCCCCAGCCTCCATGGCACTCCCCAATTAATTTTTTGCCCATAACACGCCTGGACCCAAGCCCACCCCGGAACTGTAGGCTATAGCACATTGATTTGGCCCAAAAATACCCCATTCATGCCATTTTTCCCATTTGACCACCCAAATGGCCCCACTTACCCAGACGAACCATACTAGGATGCTCTCTAGCCTCTGTGGTATGCCCAGATTGATTTTTGTCCCACAACACTGATACGTCCAAATTACGCCTCTCTTACGAGATAGTAAGCGTCCACTATCAAATATATAACTCAACTGGGTTGGGTGTCGACTCCCATAGGGAATACCATGTTCACTAAGTATTGTGAGTTTTATTAGACTGTTGATCTAAGGTTCTGAAAGAAAGGGGGGTTTGAAATGTTAACAGTTCTTGTTCGTATCTGTGTCACACAAAAGTCCAGCTACTGAGAGTTAATGTAGATGTAATTTCAATGAGAATAAATTAACTAGGGTTATGCTCACCAACATGTTCAAACAATTAGTGTTGTGCGTTTGTGTTCGAATTCTAACTTATGTATTCATTTGCAAGAATTATTGAATTCTAAGAATTACCCACATGTTTCTCAACCTAATGAGTGTTTTACCATTTACTTCTCTCTAACTTAAGGGATTCATGCATTATTCAATAATACTCTCCTAAGGGTTAATCCTGTTAAGTCATCAACCCATTAACCCAAATAGTAAACCTATGGAGTTCATGTGAATCACTTCTTTTCCCAACATTGATGTGTGAGCAAATGCTAACGCATTTTATGCTTTAAACTATAAATAATTATGAAGTCTTAAGCAAATTTTGTTGTTTTTAGTGTTTTAATATAGATATAAGTGATCGGGGAGGAAACTAAAGGAAAGAAGAATAAATCAGTTGAAATCTGGTGCAAATAAGCTGAAGTAGAGAATCAGCCCGTACCCCAAGGCCATGATTTGTGAGCAAATGCTAATACATTTTATGATTTAAAATATAAATAATTGTGAAGTCTTAAGCAACTTTTGTTGTTTTTGATTGTTTTTAGTGTTTTAATGTAGACATAAATGATCGGGGAGGAAACTAAAGGAAAGAAGAACAAATCAGATAAAATCTGGTGCAAATAAGCTGAAGTAGAGATGATGACATATTTGATGCACCGTCAGACCTAGGACAGGCTATCAAAGTTGCCGTCAAGCTTAGACAGAAGCTAAAGAATTGAAGTGAAGTTTGACGACATTTCCGAAGTGCCATCACAACTTTGACAAGGCATCAAAATTGTCATCAACATGAAGCAGATCATGCTAATTTCTAGTGAAGATACGACGATATTGTTCACACGCCGTCATATGTTTGACACGCCATCAGATTTTCTGTTAGTAGAATCAGAAGATAATAATTCAATGGAATCTTTGACGACATCTCGCGCACACTGTCAGATGTTTGACGCTCCATCAAAATTGTCGTCACCTATCCTGAAGAAAATCACATATTTTAATTTTATTTCCTTATTTAAAGTTGACTATTTAAAGACTTGTTTTAAGGTTTTATTGGGTGGGCCGCATATCTGAAACTACACATAGTTGGAGAGAATTCTATCTCGAGGTTTTCCCTGTAAACTTTACAATTTTTGAATTTTCTCATGTGATCTAATTGGAGAGACACTTTTCGCTATTCATCTTACTGTAAGTTTAACTATCAACTTATGAATTTAACTTGTTGTCTTGTTCTTTTTATCACGAGCGGCTAAACTTCGTAGCTCGATTTATGGGATCTGTGGGTTAGGTTTACTTCATGCTAGGTACTTGAAAAATTCAATAGGTGTTAGGATTTCTTTATAATTTATAATCTATGTCTGTTGGTTACAAATAGTAGGCGTACCTACTTTGGTTTGCTTGAGAAAGAAATCATAAATAGTAGGAAGTGAATTATCAACAGGGACTCGGAAGCTACCAACCTTCTGTTTAATGATTGATGTCGTAATTGGATTAATCTACCTAAGATAAAATCCTATTGAAAATAGATATGTTATCTAAGTTCGATAGAATCAGATAATAAATTTTCTAGTGAGGTTGAGAGATAAATCAGATAGTATCATCGTCAGGGATAGTCTGCTGTTCCTACCTACTTTAAGAGTCTTAAGTATTACCTAGTATCTGTCAATTTCCAAAACTCATGGTGAACATAACTCCGGTTTCCCATTTATCTTGGTTACAAACACTAAAATATTGAAAGTGACAATTGACTCTTTATGAAACTCAAACCCCCATTTTAAGTTATTTTCATGTCAATTATTTGAATTGGACTTGTAGCTTTAGTTTCAAACTAGTTTAATCACCACTCACATTGTTCCCTATGGATTCAACCCCGACTCTAATATTGGGTAAATATATTGACGATGATCGCCTTGCACTAAATTGAGGTGTAAGTTAAGCATTATCAAAAATGGCATCTTTGCCGGGGAACAATTTGGCGTATTGAGTTGGGTTAGAATTTTAGCCTACTTGCTTGAAATACAAAATTGTAAATATTTGTTTTTAGTTTTCTTTTGTTTCTTGTGTTAGGTAGATTTTCTTTATTTTTGTTTATTTCCTAATATGGCATCATGGAATGAATCTGATTTTGATGGTTGGAAATCTTATCTGGATGATCCATGTCCATATTGTGATGGACCCCACTTTTGGCAAGAGTGTAGATATGCTCCTCGGAGAGAGATGTGTACACCATCTCCATCCTACCGGGAGTATAATTGTTCTTTATATGGTGGTCAAGATGGACATTGGAGTGATTAACCAAATTCCCCCTAGCCCTATTGCGCTAACCTAAGTTGTAGTTCTTCTTATGAGTATGACAGGTCTTATGGACAAGAAAAGGAAGAACGAAGCACTGGAAAAAGTGACATTGAAGCTTTACTTCAACTAATGTTGGATCGAATGATACCATATATGACATACGTCAAGACATTAGGGCATTTACCGAGGGAAGAGAAAGGATAGAAGAGATGAATATCGAGGTCAATCATCTAAAATACTTTTCGACATTATGTCTAGATGATATCTTGTCTGTAGAATTATTTAAAATAATGGAAGAGTGTGAGGATGAAGAGCAAGAGTCCGATGTTGATGATGAGCTTGATGTAGAGCAACCCTTAGTGATTTCCCAACCAACCAAACTATTTAGGAATGAAGATGCCAAGGATGAGGAAATGGTATTAGAGTCAAAAGAAGAAATCAAGCATAATCCTCGTGAAGACTCTAGTCTATTTCGGGGTAAATATACTATTATGGATGCTACTTCAGAATTTGGAGTTAGTCCTCATTCGAACCACTTTTCAACATTATGCTTGGTGGATGTGATGAAAGTAGAATCACCCAAGCAAATGATGAATTTTGAAAATAAGAAGATAGATTCTTACATTTTGGAGTTTGTCCTTCCAAAAAGTTATACTATAACCCCAATCTTGAAGGCTAAGAAGCTTAAAGATCGATGTTCATTTAGTGGATGTTTAAGATTCTTATAGTTGCCAAATGATCCCACACGAAAGTTTGATACAAAATTAGGCAAGCAGTTTAAGTCTTCGAAGTGGCGTGATAGAACATTCCTCATCATACCCTCACATTTGCCCAACACACCCCGAAGATGTGTTGATCAAAATTTGGGTCGACATTTCAAATCCTCCAAGTGGAGACATAAATAATCATCAACAAGGTATCTTGATAAAGTCTGAGTAGTCAAGATAACTAAGTCGCGCTGCGATGCTAAACCAGGAGCTTCTTGGGAGGCAACCCAAGGTATTTTGTTGTTATATTTGTATTATGTGATTGACATCAGATCTTTGCACCCGTGGTGCCACAGGTATGTTTCTAACTCTCTTGTTTTGGTTTGACGCATTGGAGACATTGCATGATTTTAAGTTGAGGGTGGGTCTACTTGTGGGTATTGATGTCCTCTATGGGTTTTGTTGTTGTGCCTCTTCTCCCCGGAGTCTTATTCATAGTAGAGCCGACATGTTTAGTCATATTGTGTTTGTTTTGTGATCTGTTGTGGTTAACTGGGAGAAAAATAAGTATCTAGGACAGTTGACATATTTTTGTTGATTTTCCTTGGAATGATAAATACCTCTCCAATTGTTTATCTGGTAACCGTGTGATGAGTATCTATATGTGACTATTGTGAATCTCTTTATGGAATTAGTATTAGGCACATGATAATAGCTGCTAACAATTGCATGAATCGAATGAGTAGTAGCTGGTGATATACCTTTGTGCCATGTGTGTGTGAGATGATACCTAGTTCCCATTGTGTGTTAAATCTAGAACTTGCCCGGTTGGTCTTGCCTTGGTTGTAGGATAGCGGTTAGGAAAGGATCATAGGCTGTTGTTGATAATAGACTTCTTTTAGCCTAAATGACCTTCCATATGCGAATAATATCCCTTGATCCTGTTTTTGAGCCTAAATGCCTATTCTTTTTTAGCCTAAATGCCTATTCTTTCCATTATACCTATCACATTCCCATTTGTATCATAATGAACCTGTTTTGGCCTTGGTCCTCCTTGGACACTGTGCACCTTGACTTAGGAAAATAACCTAAGTTGATGGTGGCTATCATAGGGGTGCGTGATGTAAATTAAGTATGAATAGAGGTAGAATAAAATAAAAAAAATAAAAAGTTGGGTGGTGTGATAAAAAAGAATGAAAAAAGAAAAGTCACATCCATCTTGAAAATGTGTGATCAAGAAAAGAGGAAAAGGGAAAAAGAGAAAAAGGTTAATAAGTGAACCCCAAAAGTTAAGGTAGTGCCAAGGAGGCTTAGTCACTCTAAATGTCCTTGAATATCATACCAACCCTTAACCTATGTTACAAGTCGAAGAAAATACCTATAGTGATCCTAGCTTACCTGTCTGGAAACCTTGGTAGTGAAAATAAGGGTAAGCATATGGTATTTGACATGCATTGAATGGAATTTCTTTCTGAGAGTGAGTGTCTCTTTTCCGTCCATGCATTAACATGATTGATTTCACACATGATTAAGGAGGGACTTCTTTGTTGTAAGAGTACACAGTTGCATCACCAGGTGCCTACTTGTTTGGGAAGTGTAACTTGTATAGATGCATAGTTACTGTTTCTAATTTGATGTCATATCTTGATTCCTTTATGTTACCTTGTTAGATCTTCATTTATATACACAATTGAATTTATAAGTAATTGAACTTGGAGAGTGTCATGTATTTTGAGCTAAACTTGATAATCAAATGTCATAGGTATCTTATGTTTATTTTGGTTAAGCATTATAGTGTTGTGTTATGTTGTTGGTTGAGGACAAGCAATTGTTTTTAGTTGAGGGTGTTGATGTGTGAGCAAATGCTAACACATTTTATCCTTTAAACTTCAAATAATTGTGAAGTCTTAAGCAACTTTTGTTGTTTTTGATTGTTTTTAGTGTTTTAATGCAGATATAAGTGATCGGGGAGAAAACTAAAGGAAAGAAGAACAAATCAGTTGAAATCTGGTGCAAATAAGCTAAAGTAAAGATGATGACATATTTGAAGCGCCGTCAGACCTGGGACAGGCTGTCAAAGTTGCCGTCAAGCTTAGACAAAAGCTGAAGAATTGAAGTGAAGTGTGACAACATTTCTGAAGAGCCGTCCAACTTTGACAAGGCGTCAAAATTGTCGTCAACATGAAGCAGATCATGCTGATTTCCAGTGAAGATATGATGACATTTTTCACGTGCCATCATATATTTGACACGTCGTTAGATTTTTTGTCAGAAGAATCAGAAGATAATAATGCACTGGAATATTTGACGACATCTCGCACACGCCGTTAGATGTCTGATGCACCGTCAAATATGTCATCAGCTCTACTTCATCTTATTTGCACCAGATTTCATCTAATTTGTTCTTCTTTTCTTTAGTTTCCTCCCCGATCACTTATATCTGCATTAAAACACTAAAAACAATAAAAAAACAACAAAAGTTACTTAAGACTTTACAATTATTTATAGTTTTAAGCATAAAATGTGTTAGCATTTTCTCACACATCAAACATCCACTTTCTTGTCAGACAAGTGGAGTTCATGGGCTTACTTCTCAAGTATTCAACCAAGAGATGTCGTTATAGTGAAGAAATATTCATGCAATTTTGATAGATGTTAGGAATCAAACCAATTCACAACCCCAAAGTAGTTCTCTATATCAAGGCTCCCATAACCCTAGTTATGGGAGTTTAGCTACTCATCTCCATATAAGAAATCAAAGATATAATGATGTTCATAAATGGCTTCAAGAGGGAACTTACAAAAGTAAAAATATTTTTCTTTACAATAGTCAATGGAAAATATCAAAACGAATAATCAGATCTTAATCTCTAAATTCAAATCTCAATGAAAAGTGTACACCGCTCTCAATAAAGGAGAAAGTATGTAACTAATGATAAAAGATACGGACTAAACCCTAATACTTGATATTTATATGATTCCAGAACTGGGGTTTTAAATTTCAAACTTAGATTTTTTGCTTTATGGTCGACGGGTCAAGCGACGGTTCATCGCAGGTCCGATGGTCCATCGCCTGCACCGTCACTGGGTCTCCAGTGACTCCATTCTATGCTTTTGGCAACGGGTAGTGCAAAGCCGTATCACAAGGTCGATGGTCGATCTCCTGGATCATCGCAGGGCTTCCAGTGATTACGTGTTCTGTATCTTAGCGACAGTTCAGACCAGTGGTTCATCGTAGAGCTGACAATCCGTCACCTAGAAAGTCACAGGATGTACAGATTCTATGACTTCTGCTTTTGGCAAACGGTTCAGACCGAAGGATCGTTGCAAGGTTGAAGGATCGTCGCAAGGTTGACGGATCATCGAAAGGTCGATGGTCTAGATTCTATTACCTCTTTTTTGCTCAAATTGTCCAAGTTATCTTTCACACTCAGTTCTTATCCTAAAAGCACCAAAATACCATGTTAAATGCAATAATGGCTACTTGAAAACACACAATTATCCTAAGAAAAAGGTAAAAAATGTTCCGTCAAAAGCTGGAACATAAAGCACGCCCTGACCGCAGGCCCAACCCAAAAACCAAGGGCGATAGCAGATTGATTTGGCACGAAAAAGCCCCATTCGCGTTGTTTCACCCATTTGACCACCCAAACTACCTCGCCCACATAAAAAGACCATACTAGGATGCTACCCAGCCTCCCTGACACACCCCTATTAATTCTTTACCTACATCACGCCTGGAGACCGGGCCCACCCCCAGAACCATGGGCTATAGTACACCGATTTGACCCAAAATGTCTTATTTGCATTATTTTATTTATTTGACCACACAAATGGCCTCGCCCACCTAAATGGACCATACTAGGAAGCTCTCCAGGATCCCTAGAATGATCCGATTGATTTTCAGCCAACAACACGCCCAGAACCCATGTCCACCCTAGAATTGTGGGCAATAGCACACTGATTTAGCCAAAAAAAATGCCCTATTCGTGTTGGTTCACCCATTCGACCACCCAAATGGCCCCGCCCACCTAAACGGACTATACTAGGATGCTCCCCAGCCTCCCTTGCAGGCCCTGATTGATTTTTATCCCATAACACGTCGGAACCCTGGGCTACCCCCAGAACCGTGGGTTATTGCACACCGATTTAGCCCGAAAATGTCCCATTTGCGTTATTTCTCCAGTTTAACCACCAAAATCTCCCCGCCCACCTAAATGGAAAACACTAGAAAGATCCCCAGACTCCCTGGCATACCTCAATAAATTTTTTTCCTAACTTATGCTTGAGCCCTGGGCCCACTCCTGGAATTGTGGGCTATAGCACACTGATTTGGTTTGAAATGCTCTGTTAACGTTGTTTCACCTGTTTGACCATCCCAATTCCCCGCCACACCCAATTCGACCACACTTTGATGCTCTCCAACATCCATGGAACTCCTCAGTCAATTTTTCGCCAACAGCACACCCAGACATGAGCCCTCCCTATAATCGTGGGTTATAGCATATCGATTTGGCTCTAAAATGCCTCGTTCACCCTGTTTTGACCGTTTGACCACCCAAATGACCCCGCCTACCTAGAAAGACAATACCAGAATGCTCCGTAGCCTCCATGGCAAGTGTCCATTGGTTTATGGCCCATAGCACGACCTGACCCAAAGCCCACCCCCGGATCTGTGGGTGATAGCACACCGATTTGGCCCGAAAATGCCCCATTCGCATTGTTTCATCTATTTGACCTCCTAAATAACCCATCAAACCCAAACGGACCATACTAGGATGCTCCCTAGCCTCCCTGGCATGCCTCGGTTGATTTTTTGCTAATAGCGCACCCAGACCCCGGGCCCACCCCCGGAACTGTGGTCTTATAGCACACAAATTTAGACCAAAAATTCCTCATTCATGCCATTTTTCCCGTGTTCCCACCTAACCAAATGAACCACACTAGGATTCTCCCAAGCCTCTTTGCATGCCCCAGTCGATTTTTGGCCCACAACGCACCCGAACCCCAGGCCCACCCTCAAAACCGTGGGCTACAACACACCGATTTAGCCCAAAAATTCCTTGTCTGCACTGTTTCACCAGTTTGGCCACCCTTATGGCCCCGCCAACCCAAACGGGCCATACTAGGATATCCTCAGCCTCCCTGGCATGCTCCATTTAATTTTTGCCCTACAAAATGCCCGAACCCAGGCCTAGCCCGAAACCATGGGTTATAGCAGACCGATTTGGCCTGAAATTCTCCGTTCATGCCATTTTACCCGTTTGACCAGCCAAATGGCCCCACAACCCAAATGGACCACACTAGGATGCTCCCCAACATCAATGGAATACCCCGATTAATTTTTGGCCCACAGTACACCCAAACCCTGAGCCCACCACCAGAACCGTTGGCTATAACACATAGATTTAGACCAAAAATGCCTCGTTCATAGTGTTTTGCACGTTTGACAACCCAAATAGCCCAGACCACCAAACGGACAACACTACGATGCTTTCCAACTTTCCTTGCACGCCCTGATTAAATTTTAGCCCACGGCACGCTCGAACTCCTGCCCACCCCCGAAACCTTGAGCTATATCACACCGATTTGGCCTGAAAATGACCAGTTCGCATCATTTTTGCCATTGTAACAACTAAATGGCCCTGACCATCCAAATGGACCATAGTAGGAAGCTCCACAGCCTATCTAGTATGCCCCAATCAATTTTAAGCCTACAGCATACCCGCACCGTGGGTCCACCCCAAAACTGTGGGCTATAGCACACCAATTAGGTTTGAAAATTTCCCGTTCATGAAGTTTTGCCTGTTTAACCAACCATATGGCCGCGCCTACAAAACCAGACCATACTAGGATGTTCCCCAGCCTCCCTCGCATGCCCTAATCAATTTTTGGCCCACAGCGCGCTTGGATACTGGACCCACCCCCAAAACTCTGGGCTATAGCACATCGATTTGGCTTGGAAATACCCTATACGCATCATTTGGCCTGTTAGACCACCCAAATGGCACCTCCCACCAAAACGAACCATACTAGGATGCTCTCTGGCATGCCCATTTAATTTTCAACCCACAACACGCCCAGACACTAGGCCCACCTTTGAAATCGTGGGCTATAGCACTTCAATTTGGCTTAAAAATACCTCATTCGTGTTGTTTTGCCCATTGGCCCCCCAAATGGCTCCGCCCACCCAAATGGACCACTCTTGGATGCTCACCAGACTCCCTGGCATGCCTCGATCAATTTTTAGCACATAGCACGCCCGTACCCCAAGCCCAATAAGTCAGTAGCTTTTAATAAAGAATTTTTTTCTTTATTTATGTCTGCCATAAATTTTGTCCATTCTAAAGTCGGAAGATGGTTTTGGTGGATGGTTCTCCACTATTTGATTAATCAAGAATAATTTTGACTCTTCGAGTCTCTATCCTTACCCTTTTGATAATTTTGACTCTTTGAGTCTCTATCTGAGGGACTAATTATTTTAGTTTTTAATAACCTCAATAAGGATTAATCATAGAATGGGTCCATGTAACACTATGTTAAACCACATCATTTTAACATATCACCATTGTCATCGCTTTGCGATGAAGCTTCATCTAACAATTTCTTGACAACAACTTCATCTGGGTCGCTATCAATTTTCAATAGAGCCTTTGTAGCCTCTTCTTTAATTCATTCTTTGAGGGTGATTTTTCGGTTGGAGTATTCAGGGGGGACTTCGATGAATCCTTTTGAGTAGGAGACCATCCTTTTATAAAGACCTCCTTGGACAAGTATTTGATCCTGTCAAATTTATGAATGTAGAAAGTACAACTGATAATATAAGAAATTCTTTTTTGAATAAAACATTTACATAATTTAATGTGTTCTGGTAAAGTAGAAATATCTTGATGAATTTGAAATTGACCGAATTTTTCTAAAAATGTCTTTGGCAAGATATTTTGATTACCTCCAGAAAATTCCACCATTCGTAGAACCAGTAATTCCACCATTCGTAGAACGATCTTGGGATAACAGACTTTGCTAATTCAGGACTATAATTTACCAACCATGTATGTTTAGTAGGTCTTAAGTAAAGAAAATTAAACCATGCATATTTATAATCATGCCAGTTGAAAGTTTGAGGCCTATGTTTTCTTAAAAGATTAATATGTGTATGAAAATGGTCTACTTGCCATTCAAATAGGGTTAATGTTTTTTTGATAGTAAATTTGGAATATGCAATACTATCAGGATCTTTTTCACCACTTAATTTGTGCTCTATTTCAATAGAGCCGGTGTCAACCAAGATGAACTCGTAGTATTTAATGATTTTGAATGGAGTCTCAGTCTCCACATAATTCCGGTTGTTGTACAAAGGTCGTACCAGATATTTGATTCCATACTTCTCATACTCCTTATCAAAAGATAGGATTGGAGATACTTGCAGTGAAACATTGGTAAAGTTTTCTTTAACCTTTGGAGTCGTTATTGCTGAGGATGCAACTGCTGCTACAAAGCTTTCATGAGCTTTCACGGTGTAACTTTCTTTATTTTGTACTGATGAAAATCTAGGTTTTCCAGAAGGAGAATATGAATATGGTTCAGATTCTTTAGCAAACGACTTCTTCATCACCAAAAGGTTTAAAGAGGATGAGCTTGGTAAAGCTGGGAAAGAGTTTATGGTTAGGGCAGGGTTTATAGGTGGAAACTGGGTCAAAATCAAAAATTTATTATGGTTATTTATGACGGCCGAATGTTGAAAGATTGGCAGATGATTTTTTATCCTCTGCCTCTTTTTCTTTGGAAAGACCTTTGTTTGGCCTAACTCCTGTTGGCTTCATTTTTTTCCCTGCAAAAACTCACGAGTTAGAAAATCAAGAAGAGAGTTATTTTCTCCCTTCAGGAATTCTATCTGAAAATCAAAGCTAGATAATAAGGCTTGTCATCTAGCAAATATTTGTTTAGAAACTAAATTTTTAACATCTTTTTGCAAAATATCTTTGGTAGATTGACAATCTACTCTAAGCAAGTATTCTTTGTTAATCAAATCATCTTGAAATTTAGTAATGCATAAAACTATAGAAAGAACTTCCTTCTTTACAGTACTATAGTTTTTCTGGGCGGAATTCCAGACTCTAGAGGTATAACGAACTAATTGTTCAGCAGATTTGGGAGATTCCCTTTGCTTAAGAATTCTTCCATAACCGATGTCAGAGGCATCAATTTCTACTATCATAAAGAAGATCGGATTGGTGATTCCAAGGCAAGGAAAATGTTTGACCATTTCTTTAACCTTGATAAAGCCTTAGTTTGCTCTTCTTTCCAAGGAAGAGGATTTTTTTTTCAACCTGTCATAGCGAGGTTTACAAATTTGTCTTACCTTAGGGATAAAATCCGCAACATAATTAAGGCATCCTGAAAACCTCTGAAGTTGAATTTTTTCTATGATGACATCAAGGAATTTTTTTGAGAACTCAATGGCTCTGCAAATTGGTTTATAAGTACCTTGATACAAGTAATGTCCTAGAAATCTGATTTTTGTTTTAAAAAGCTATATTTTCTTAGAACTAACAACAAGGCCATTGTTCTTGACTATTTTGAAAAAAATATTTAAATTATTAAAATCAACAAGGACGCAGCATACCCGGACCCCGGGCCGACCCCCAAAACCGTGGGCTATAGCATATCGATTTGGCCCGATAACACCCGTTCACGTCGTTTCATCCATTGTACCACCCAAATAGCCCTGCCCACCCAAAAGGACCACACTAGGATACTTCCCAGCCTCCCTGGCATGCCCCAATCAATTTTGGGCCAACTGCACACCCGAACCCCGGTCCTACCCCAGAACCGTGGGCTATAGTAGACCGTTTAACCTTAAAATGCATTGTTCGCGCTGTTTCTCCGAATTGACCACCCAAATGGCCCACCTCACCAAAAAGGACCACACTAAAATGCACCCCAGCCTCCTTGGCATGCCCCAATCAATTTTTTGCCCACATCACGCCCGGACCCCGAACTCACCCCCGAAATCGTGGGCTATAGCACATCGATTGGCCTAAAATGCCCTGTTCACACTATTTTACCCATTGTACCACCCAAATGTCCCTACCCACCAAAACAAACCATACTAAGATTCTCCCCTACCTCATTGGCATGCCCCGATCAATTTTTTGGTCCACGACACAATTCGATCCTGATCCCACCCCTAGAACCGTGCGTTATAGCACATTGATTTAGCCTAAAAAATATCCTGTTCATACCATTTCATCTTTTGTACCACCTAAATGGCCTCTCCCACCCAAACGGACCATACTAGGATGCTCCCCAGCCTTCCTGGCATGCCCCGGTCAGTTTTTCGCTCACACTACGCTCGAACCTTGGGCCTACCCCCGGAATCGTGCTCTATAGCACAATAATATGGCTCAAAAATGCCCTGTTCGCACTGTTACACCCATTTGACTACCCAAATGGCCCCGCCCACCCTAACGAACAACACTGGGAAGCTTTCCAGGCTCCTTGGCATATGCTGATCTATTTTTGGCCATAGCATACTTGGACCCTGGAACCACCCCTAGAACCGTGGGTTTAAAACACTGATTTGGCCCAAAAAACCTCGTTCATGACGTTTCACCCATTTGACCCCCCAAATGGACCCGCCTACTAAAATGAACCATACTAATAAACTCCCCAGCTTCCCTAGTATGCCTCGGTTAATTTTTGGCACCCAGCACGCCGGACCCCAGGCCTACCCTTGGAACCGTGGGTTATAGCACACCGATTTGGTCTAAAAATTCCCCGTTCGCATTAGTTCGCCCGTTTGACCACCCAAATAGCCCATTCCACCTAAACGAACCATACTAGGATGATCCCCAACCTCCCCATCATGCCCCGATTAATTTTTGGCCCACAACACACTCGAGGCCTAGGCCCACCCTCGGAACTGTGGGTTATAGCACACTGATTTGGCCCGAAAATTCCTCATTCGCATCGTTTTTCCTGTTGTACCACCCAATGGCCCTGCCCACCCATACAGACCACACTAGGATGCTCCCCAGCATCCCTAGTATGCCCCTATCAATTGTTTTCCCACAGCATGCTCGGACCCCAGGCCTACCTCTGGAACCATGGGCTATATCACACCGATTTGGCCTAAATATGCCTTGTTCATGCTGTTTTCCTATTTGACCACTAAAATGACCCTGTACACCTAAACAGACCACACTAGGATGCTCCCCAGCCTCTCTGACATACCCAGGTTGGTTTTTCACCCACAGAACGCCCGAACCCCTGGCCAACCCCCAGAATTGTAGGCTATAGCACACCGATTTAGCCCGAAAATGCCCCGGTCGCATTGTTTCACCTGTTTGACCAGCCAAATAGCCCCTCCAATAAAAACAGATAACACTGGATATTTTCCAGCTCTCAATCATGCCCCAATTGATTTTCGGCCATAGAATGCTCGAACCCTAAGACCACCCCCAGAACTGTGGGCTATAACATACCATTTTGGCCCCAAAATACCCCATTCACACTGTTTCACCCATTTGACCACCCAAATAACCCCGCCCACTCAGACGGACCACACTAGGATGCTCCTAGCATCCCTGGCATGCTCGAGTAATTTTTGATACAAAACATACCGAACCTCGGTCCCACCTCGGAACTATGGTCTATAGCACACCTATTTTGTCCTAAAATGGCCCGTTAATGCTTGTTCCCCCGTTTAACAACCCAAACAGCCCAGTACACTTAAACAAACCATACTAGAAAGCTCCCAAGACTCCCTGGCATGCCTCGATTGATTTTTGGCCAATAGCACACCTGGGCCTAGCGCCTACACTCGGAACTATGGCCTATAGCACAACGATTTGGCTCAAAAATGCTCCATGTGCGTAATTTCACCTATTTGACCACCCAAACGCACCATACTAGGATTCTTACCTACCTTCCTGGCATGATTCAACCGATTTTTAGCCTATATCACACACGGACCCCAAGCCCACCCCTATAACCGTGGGCTATAGCATATCGATTTGTCCTAAAAATGCGCCATTCATACTATTTTTCCCATTTGACCACCCAAGTGGCCTCGCGCACCTAAACGGAACATAATAGAATTCTCTATAGCCTCTCTAGCAAGCCCTGGTAGATTTTTTTCCTATAGCACGCCTAGAAACTAGGCCTACCCCCAAAACCGTGAAAAATAGAACACTGATTTGGCTTGAAAATGCCCCATTTACATTGTTTAGCATGTTATATGACCCAAATGGCCCCTCCCACCCAAATGGACTACACTAGGATTCTTACCAGCCTCCCTGGTATACCCCGATTGATTTTTATCCCACAGCATACTCGGATCCCAAGGACACCCCCAAAACCGTGGGCTATAGCACACAGATTTGGCCTAAAATGCCCCATTCATATTGTTTTGCCTGTTTGACCACCCAAATTGCCTCACCGACCTAAAAAAACCACACTAGGAATCTTTCCATCTTCCTTGGCATGCCTTGCTTGATTTTTAGACCACACTGATTTGATCTGAAAATGCCCCATTCACATCGGTTCGCCCATTTGATTACCTAAATAGACTATCCCACCTAAATAGACCATACTAGGATGCTCCCAGCCTCTCTGACATACCCTGATTAATTTTTGGCCTACGAAATGCTCGAGCCCTGGGCCCTCCTATGGAACTGTGGGCTAGAACACACTGATTTGGCCCAAAAATACCCCGTTCGTACCCTTTCTACTGTTGTACCATCCAAATGGCCCTGCTCACTCAAACGGACAATGCTCCCCAGAATCCCTGGTATTCCCATGTCAATTTTTGTCCCACAGCATGCCTGAACCCTAGGTCCACCCCCAGAACTGTGGGCTATAGCACACCGATTTGACCTGAAAATGCCCCGTTCGTGCCGTTTCACCCATTTGATCACCCAAATGGTCCTACCAATCAAAAAGAACAACACTTGGTTTCCCCCAACCTCCATGGGATGCCTCGATCAATTTTAAGTCCACAGCACGCCCGGGCCCCACACTCACACCCGAAACCATGGGCTATAACATATTGAATTGGCCTAAAAATGGACCATTTATGCCATTTCGCTTGTTCTAATACCCAAATGTCCTTACCCACCCAAACGGACCATACTAGGATGCCCCCATCCTCCTTGGTATGCCTCGATAGATTTTTCACCCACAGTACACCCAAATCCCGAGCCTACCTATGGAACCATGGGCTTTAGCACACCGATTTGGCTGAAAATGCCCTGTTCGCATTGTTTCGCCCGTTTGACCATCAAAATGGACCCGCTACCCAAAAAAACCATACTACGATGCACCTCAGCCTCCTTGGCATGCCTCGGTTGATTTTTGGCCCACAACACAACCATACCCCGGGCCCACCCCTCGAAACATGAGCTATAGCACACCAATTTAGCCTAAAAATGCGTCCTTTATGCCGTTTCACCCTTTTGACCACCCAAATGGCTCCTCCCACCCAAACCAACCACACAAAAATTCTCCCCAGCCTCCCTGGAATGCCCCGGTAAATTTTAGACAACAACTCTCCCAAACCCTAGGCTCAACCTCAGAACCATGGGCTATTGCACACCGATTTAGCCCGAAAATTCCTCGTTCACACCGTTTTGCCTATTGTACCACCCAAATGGCCCTCGTCCACCAAAATAAACCACACTAGGATACTCTACAGCCTCCCTGGCATTCATAAATCGATATTCGGACAACAGCACGCCCAGACCCCAAGCCTACCCCAAGAACCGTTGGCTATAGCAGATCGATTTAACCCAAAAATGACTCGTTCGTGCTGTTTTAACTGTTTGACCACCCAAATAGTCCATCCCACCCATACGGACCATACTAGAATGCTACCCAGCTTCCCAGGTATGCTCTGATTAATTTTCAGTCAACAACACACTCGACCTCTATCCCACCCCTCAAAACTGTGGGCTATAGCACACCAATTTAGCCTGAAAATGCATCATTCATGCCTGTTTTACCATTTGACCACCCAAATGGCCCTGCCAATTCAAACGGACCACACTAGGATGCTCCCCAGCTTCCCTGGCATGCTTCAATCGCTTTTTGCCAAACAGCACGCCTAAACCCCTGGCCCACCCCTAGAACCGTGGGCTATAACAAACTGAATTAGCCCAAAAATACTCCGTGTGTGTCGTTTTGCCCTTTTTACCACCCAAATGGACCATACTAAGATGCTCTATTGCCTACCTGGCACACTCTAATCTATTTTTGACCCACTGTACGCCTCGACCCCGGGCTCACCCCTGGAACTGTGGTCTATAGCACATCAATTTTGATAAAAAGTGCCATTTTTGCATCGTTTCACCCATTATACCACCCAAATAGGATCTACTACCCAAAAGGACCATACAAGTATGCTCTCCAGCCATCCTTACATGCCCCGATCAATTTTCAGCACACAACACACTCGAACCCTAATGTTCTGGCTTTTGACGGAATATTTTGCATCTTTTCTTGGGGAAATTGGATGTTTTCAAGTAACCAAGGTTGAATTTGATGCTTTTTTTGTGTTTCAGGGAAAGGAGTTAACTAAAGAAAAAGACTCTGGAAAGTGGCAAAAAATTACTTCTAACAGTTGAAATGTTGGACCGTCACACCTTCGATAGACCACCAACCTTACCGTTACATCTTAAGCAGAACCCAAGGTTTCAGAACTTGGCCATCAATCTTATCCAGAACATTGCCTTCTAAAAGACTCAGCGATAGACCAAATGGTGGACTATTAGATCTACGACGGACCACCATCTTGGACGTTAGTCTTATCCAGAACACTGCCTCCTAAAATACTCAAAGACGGACCAAATGGTGGACCGTTAGTCTTTTGACGGACCACCATATTTGGCCGTCAGTTGGGACACGATTTTCTAAATTTAAATTTTAGATTCTTTTTACATGGGAACATATAAATACCCATTTTAGGTTTTATTATTGGACATCTATATTTTTTTTTTCATATTTTATCATAGTCTCCATACTTGAAACTCTCTAAAGGTAGTATTTTTGGGAATTAAGCAAATCTTATAGATCTAATCAGTCCATCGCTATTGAAGATTGAAGAAAAAATTCTTGTAACCTTTGTAAGTAAATCTTGAATTAATTTACAAATAACACAATGATTTCTTCTCTTTTTATTATGGAGATATGTGGCTAAGCTCCCATAACTAGGGTTATGGGAGCCTTGATGTGAAAAGCTGAATTGGGTTGTGAATCTAGTAGATTCCTATGATTAGTTGATATTGCATATACCCTTCTTCACTGTAATGACTTTTTTTGGTTGCAAACTTGAAAGTGAGCCCAAGAACATCACTTGTTTGAATAGAAAATTGTTTGTTGGGAAAAGAAAGAGTTTACACAAATCTAAAGGCTTTAACCTTTGGATAGAGGGTAGATGCCTTAACAGGATCAACCCATGCAAGAATATAGTTGTATAAATGATATGTTCTTTATGTTTGAAAGAATTAAAGGATAAAATTACTCATTTAGAGTGAAAAACTAATGGGTAAACCATAGAATTCAATTACTCTTGCAATTAGAATTGTTCATAAGGAATTCAAAATAGTTCACAACCCTAGCTACTTAACAATCTTGGTAACCATAACTCTAGTTTGACTACTCTTACTGAATTACTATTTTTAATACAATCAACAAGTGGATTACTCTCTGTTATAAGCATTTTTATACAATTGATAAATAAAAAAAACCCTTTTTACTCAGGAATCTTCGATCAATAGTCTAATAACAACCACAATACTTAGTGAACACAGTATTCCCTATGGGATTCGACACCCAACCCAGTTGGGTTCTATATTTGACAGCGACCACTGATACTTTCATAAGAAGCTTGTAATTTATCCATACCAAATTTTGGTGCCATTGTCGAGGAATGTGGTTGTCAATTAAGTTTGTAATTATTACTTGACCCTTTGGTTAAAGTGTCCTAAAGCTTTATTTTTACTTGATATTTTTGTTTGTGCAGGTTGATAATTATGTATGCACAATACACAGAGATCAAGTACACTATTATTACCAATTAATCTGAAACATTAGTTGATCGGTAGAATGGATGATCCAGAAGAGGCAAAAAGATTATCTGCCTTGGCTAATGCTCAAGTAAATCAGCAAAATGTTTACAACCCAGGTCGAGTGCCAAATCTTGATAATGAGGACCTGGAAAATGATGACTAATTGGATGCTGTAAACCCAAGACATGCTGGGGATACAGCTACACCTGTGAATCATAATGTACATTGGAATCGCCCTTTCAGGGAAAGACAGTACCACCAACCTATTCAGTATGATCTCAATGATGATGATGATAGAATAGATGAAGCAAGAGAGACTAGAGCTATTATTCCTCTACCTATAGAACCTGGAGAAAAATTCAATATCACCAGTACGATCATCCAACTCCTGCATCTAAAGGGGTTATTCGGTGGTCTGCCAGGTGATGATCCTAATATGCATTTGGTGAATTTTGTCACCATTTTCAAATCTTTTGATAATCTTGGAGTAGGTGAAAATGCTATTCGCTTGAGGTTATTTCCATTTTCTCTGTTTGGGGAGGCAACATTGGGGCTTAACGAACTGATGCCCAATTCTATAACCAACTGGAGGCAGTTGAAGAAGTCTTTCCTAGAAAGGTTATTTCTACCATCCAGAAGGGTACAGTTGAGGGATGAGATCAGTAATTTTAGACAGCTCCCAACCGAATCTCTTCAAGAAACTTGGGAGAGGTTTAAACAGAAGTTGGTGTACTTCCCAAACCATAATATGACAGATATTCATTTGATGAAGACTCTTTATCGAGCTTTGAACTCTATTACAAAACCAATTGTAAATAATGTGGCAGGGGGATCATTTATGGATCTCACTTTTCAAGAGGCCTCAGAGATTCATGATCGAATAACCAAATGAAGGAGAGCTTGGCATACCAAGGATTCTGTGGTAGCAAGCCCTACTATTTTATTAGTATGGCTATAGAACAATATAAGAAAGAGAAAGAATGCAATCAAGATATGGCACATTTGAAGACGCAAATGGACTTGTTGACCAAGAACTTATTATTTGTAAAGACTGAAAAAATAAAGGTTGTTGCATCCCACGGTAAAGATGATTTTGATTTAGAAGAAGAGGCAAATTATTTGAATAACCAGGGGGTTTCCGAGGAAATATCCAAAGAAATCAAGTTCGGACTTACTATGACAAGGCCGGATATAAAGGGCGGTATTAAGGAAACTAGAAGAGCAAGAATGATAGAAGTGGATTGTATGTACCTCCTAGAAGCAAAGATAATGCTGCAAATAGCTCTGACAAGATGTCTGTGGAGGACATGATAGATAAACTATTAAAGAGAGTTGAGGCTACCAACTCTTGGATGACTACCATGAAGATTGATTTGTCCTCTATAAGTCAGTTGGTAAACTCGTACTCCACTTCAATCAAATAGTTGAAACAATAAATGAGTCAACTCTCTGCAGCATTGAATTAGACCAAGAGTGGAATGGTACTGAGTGACACAATTTAGAACCCTTGGAATAATGGTTCATGAATGGATATTACCACACGAAGTGGTAAGGTTCTATCAGGCACTTCTTTGGGCAAAGCTATAAACGATGAGGTGATCAAAGAAGATATTGAGCTTGAAGAAGGTAATCCAATAGACTCTGAGAAGCTGGATGGCATTAATATCCCTTCTAATCATCAGCAGGTTGATGAGTTGGAAAAAACGAAAGAGAAGAAAAAGGTAGTGGTTAATACTCACCCAGAACCACCACCTCTTTTTTCTCAGAGATTGAAAAAGAAGGCCGATGATACGAAGTTTAGTAAATTCATGAAAATGTTGAAGAAGCTAACTATGAATGTTCCTTTGGTAAAGGCACTTGAATAAATGACAGGATATGCTAAATTTATGAAGGATCTTGTGATGAACAAAAGAGCAATGAGTTACAAATCGATGGATAATCTCCATTATTGTAGTGCTATTTCTACAAGGTCCTTAGTATAACATAAACGATATCCAGGGGCATTCACTATTCCTTGTACGATTGGATATCTGGAAATTACTAAGGCCTTATATGATCTAGGAGTGAGCATCAATCTGATGCCACTGACTATTTATAAAAAATTGGGTTTAGGAGATCCCACACCCGCTAATATGCAACTTATAATGGAAGATAGGTCGGTAAAATGACCTGTTGGTATTTTGTATGATCTGTTGGTGAAGGTGGCTAGCTTCATATTTCCTACGGATTTTATAATTCTAGATTACGAGGTGGACTTCAAAGTGGCCATAATCTTGGGTCGACCTTTCCTCACAACCAAAAGTGTGTTGATTGACTTACAATCTAATGAGCTCTTATTCAAGATGAATGATAAAGTGGTATGCTTTGATGTGTACCAATAGATGAAGCAACATAAGGAAAAGAGTGTGTTCTCAATTGTTGACGTATATTATGAGGATGAGTAGGAAGTGCCAATAGAGGAGAAGTTTTCTGTCGATCCTTTAGCTAAAGTGCATATTAATTTTGATCATGAAGGCATTGAGGAGTACAAAGAGACAGTTTATGCTCTGACAAAAATGGGTTCATACTCTTATACTCTTAAAAATTTAGATCTTGATCTTGCTAGTCAACCAAGACCACCGGCTAAGCCATCTGTTGAAGAGCCACCGATGTTGGAATTAAAAAACTACCAGGGTATTTGAGGTACGTGTTTTTGGGTAATGGAAACACGCTAACCATTATTATTATAGCTAATTTAGGCGAGCAGTAGGTGGAAGAACTTATTTCAATACTTCATAGGTACAAGAGAGAAATAGGGTGTACTATTGCAGATATTATTGGCATTCCCCCTGGTATCTGCACTTATAAGATTCAACTTGAAGAAGATTATACTCCAACCATCGAACACCAATGCCGTCTTAACCCACTGATGCAAGAGGTGGTTAAGAAGGAAATTATAAAATGGTTGGATACAGGAGTGGTTTATCCTATTTTCGATAGTAAATGGGTGAGCCCAGTTCAATGTGTCCCCAAGAAAAAAGGCATGACCGTTGTTGTAAATGAACGGAATTAGTTGATTCCACTTAGGACTATGACTGGACGGAGAGTTTGCATGGACCACCGCAAACTAAATTCATGGACTTTGAAAGGCCAGTTTCCAATGCCCTTCATGGATCAAATGCTCGATTGATTGGCAGGAAGGGGGTGGTATTTCTTCTTGGATGGTTATTCTAGATATCATCAGATATGCAGTGCTCCTAAAGATCAGAATAAAATAATGTTTACATACCCGTATGGCACTTTTGCATTTAAGAGGATGCCATTTGGGTTATGTAATGTCGCTGCTACTTTCTAACGGTGTATGATGTCTATTTTCTCAGATATGGTTGAAGAAACCTTGGAGGTGTTCATGGATGATTGTTCTGTGGTAGGAGATTTATTTGAGTTATGTTTAGTGAACTGAGTATAGCCTTGCAGCGGTGTGTGGAATTTAACCTTGTGCTTAATTGGGAAAACTATCACTTCATGGTTAAGTAAGGCATTGTTCTCGGTCATAAAATTTCAGAAAAAGGGATTGAAGTTGATCGAGAAAAGGTTGAGGTTATTGAGAAGCTACCACCCCCATTTCAGTAAAGGGAGTGCGTAGTTTCCTTGGATATGATGGCTTTTATTGGAGGTTTATAAAGGACTTCTCCAATATTTCAGATCCACTTTCCAAACTCTTAGAGAAGGAGGCTAAGTTTGTCTTTGATGATGTTTGCATGAAGGCATTCAAATGCCTTAAAGAGAAGATGGTTGAGGCGCCCCTATTACTGTTAAACCAGATTGGTCAAAACTGTTTGAGATCATGTGTGATGCAAGCGGTGTTTCCCTTAGAGCAGTGTTGGGATAGAAGAAGGACAAATTATTTCACCCGATTTATTATGCCAGTAAAGCACTGAATGGAGCTCAAAAGAACTACACCGTCACCAAATAGGAACCTCTTGCTGTAGTCTATGCTTTTGAGAAATTCTGAGCTTATCTGCTAGGGACCAAGGTGGTTGTCCACACTGACCATACATCCTTAAGGTAATTGATAGCTAAGAAGGACCTAAAACCAAGGTTAATTAGATGGGTGTTGCTTCTCCAAGAATTTGACTTTGCAATCAAAGATAGGAAGGGTTGTGAAAACCAAGTTGCAGATCATATATCTAGGATTGAAGATAAGCAAGTATTGGTGAGGAAGTTGAGATAAATGATGCATTTCCTGATAAGGAGATATTACCAGCTGCTATGGAGAAAGTTCCTTGGTATTCTGATTTTGCAAACTATGTGGTAAGCGAAGTCATTCCGAAAAATCTTTCTTTCCATCAAAGAAAGAAATCCTACATGGTGTGACACACTACTTCTGGGATGAGACGTATCTTTTTCAGTGATGTGCTGACAACATTATAAAGAGATGTGTGCTAGAAGTAGATATATTGTGCATATTGGAAGCACGTCATGCTTCCCCACTTGGAGGTCACCATACAGGTAACCGAATGGCTAGAAATGTGTTGCAGAGTGGCTACTATTGTCCAACGTTATTCAAAGATACTCATGAGTTTGTGATAAAGTGTGACCAATGTCAGAGGAAGGGGTCGATCTCCAAGAGGCATGAGATGCCTTTGACTAGGATGCTTGAAGTAGAATTGTTTGACATCTGGAGCATCGATTTCATGGGTCCTTTTTTAAGCTCGTATAGAATAAAGAAAATTTTAGTTGTTGTAGATTATGTGTTGAAATGGGTCAAAGCTATTGCCTTGTCTGATAATGAAGGTAAGAGAGTTATGGCATTTCTCAAGAAGAACATCTTATCTCGCTTTGGAGTACCACGTACTATTATAAGCGATGGAGGATCTTATTTCTACAACAAAGTGTTTCGAGCTTCTTTGGTGAAATATGGGGTGAAACAGCATAGAGTAGAAACTCCATACCACCCACAAACTAGTGGACAAGTGGCGGTGTTGAATCGGGAGATTAAAGCCATCCTAGCCAAAACACTGAATACTAATAGGCAAGATTGGTCTCGAAAGATAGATGATGCTTTGTAGGCATATCAGACTATTTTTAAGACACCAATTGGTATGTCACCATATCAGTTAGTCTACATAAAAGCATGCCATTTACCGATCGAGCTAGAACACAAGGCTTTGTGGGCTCTCAAAAAGGTTAAATCTAAATTGGAAGGAGGCAACAGGGCTAAGATTAGGCCAACTGAATGAGATGGATGAATTCAGTCTCGGGGCTTATGAAAGGGCAGATCTTTACAAAGAGAAGATAAAGAAGTACCATGATCGAAGGATTGAAAGTAAAGATTTCCAAAAAGGCGATTTGGTTCTTCTATTAAACTCCATACTCAAATTGCTTCAAGGTAAACTCAAGTTCAAGTGGTTAGAACCATTTAAAGTCAGTCAAGTCTACTCATCTAGAGTAGTTGAACTTGAAAATGAAGACGAAAGTGTCTTAAATGTTAACCGGCAACGAATCAAACTTTATATCAGTCCAAAAGACTCGATAAAAAGTATTGATACCTTCTATCTCGATGAAGTCTAAGAAATCAAGATATTTGAGTTGTGATGCGACGATAAATCAGTTGCTAGTGGGAGGCAACCCATAAATTATTGTTGTAACCATAGTTAGAGTTCATTTTATGTGTTTGTGCATTTTTGATGTGTTTGTGGAATGTGTGATGTGTGAGCTAATGCTAACATATTTGAGGCATTTAACTAAGAATAATTGCAAAGTATTAAGCAACTTTTGTCGCTTTTGATTATTTTATGTTTGATTTTTGCAGTAGAAGCTATGATCCAAGAGAACCAACAAGGATGGAAGAAAAGTAGTTAAAATCTGAAGTAATTTAAAGAGAAGTATGGCTGACGACATTTCTAAAAAGTCGTCAGCCCTGTGATAAGTTATCAGCTTCATCGTCAGCCTCAGACAGAGAATGCACCTGAGTTAAGAGTTGTGATGACCTTTCGTGATAAGCCGTCAAGAAGCTGATAGGTCGTCAAAGTTATCGTCAGCCTAATGCAGAACATGAGGTCTGAGGCAGAGACTTGATGATATTTGTGATAAGCCGTCAAAGATCTGATAGGTCATCAAAGTTGTCGTCAGCCTAAGGCAGAACATGAGGGATGATGTAGAGACTTGACAACATTTTTAATAAGTCATCAAGGAGTTGATAGGACCTCACCGGTTTTCTTCAGCTTTACGAAGCAAGTATCAAAAGCAAATAGGAGCTGACGATATTTGTGATAAGTCGTCAGCCTCCTGATAGGTTATCACGAATGGCATCACCTAATCCGAGGAATTTTTGAAGTTTATTATTTTGTTTCCATAATTAGGCTGAACTATTTAAAGTCTTGTTTAGGGTTTTCTTGAGGAGTGGCGAACATCTTTTGGAGACACGTATTTTGATATTTTCTCTCTCCAGTTTCTTGACTTAAACAAGCAATTATTTTGAAGAGATTATGATCATTATTTTGGGATTACTATTGTGATCTAATCTGAGAATCTCTAGTTTCTATTCATCTTGTCGTAAGTTTATCTTTCAAATCATGAATATAACTAGTTGTTTCGGTTATTACATCATGAGTGGCTAAATTCCTTTAACCTGAATTATGGGATCTAGGGTTAAGTCTTGATAAGGTGTTGAGTGTTCAAGATTCAAAAGGCGGTAGGACTTCTTGATAATTCTGAGGTTTTAATTATTGTCTATTGTTTGCAAACGGCAGATAACACCTGCTTTGATTTGCTTGAGAAAGAAATCAAATATAGTGGGAAGTGAATTATTAACAGGGACTTGGAAGCACTAAAAACTTCCATTTAATAATTGACGTTATAACAAGGTTGATTATCCTAAAGTAAAATCTAGTCATGAATATAAATTCCCTAAGTCCGAGAGGATTAGGTAATTAAATGCTTAAGTTGGTCGAGAGGCATTTAGGCATAACTTCAATAAAGATAACTTGTTGCCCTACCTACTATGAGAATCTTGAGCCACCATTAGCATCTTTCAAGTACCGAAACCCCTAATATACAGAATTCTAATTTTTCCATAAACTCTTGATTGTGAACACTGTAACTAAAGTGGCCAACAATTACTTGCTAAACTAAAACCCCCCATTTCAGGAAAAATCCAGCTATCAGTTGATTAAATTACAAATGACTTAAGTTCATACCATATTCCCTTTGGGATTCGAACCCAACCTAGTTGGGTTTTATATTGACAACGATCGCTTATATTCTCATTAGAGATGTGGACTTTGAGCATTATCAAAAATAGCGCCGTTGCCGGGGTATACGGTTGTAAATAGAAGTTGGGTGCACTAATTGACAGTTAGTCAAGTTTCCTATTTTTACATTTATTTGTTATTTTTGTTTATTGAAGGATCTTTGTAGTGTATATGCCAAGCACCAAAAGTTTCGGTGAACCATTATTACCACTTAAATCGGAACCGCAACGAATTGGAAGAATGGTAGAACAGCAAGAGGCTGACAGATTGGCAGTCTTAGCTAGAGCTTAGGTGAATGTACAAAATATCGGTCAACAAGCAAGACATCAAAATACTAAGGATGAAGGTTTGGGAGACGAGGAGTTGCTAAATCCTGGTAACCCAAGGCGTGCAGAGCAAGTAGCTGCCCCAGTACAGCGTAATGTTAATAGGAACCGCCCGTTCCGAGAAAGACAAGAGTACCAGCTGGTCCAGTATGACCTCAATGATGATGATGATGGAAGAAATGGAGCAAGTGCAATGGGTGCAATAATTCCTCCACCATTGGCACCTAGGGAGAAATTCAACATTATGAGTACTACGATTCAACTCCTTAATCTAAAGGGGTTGTTTGGTGGCCTTCATCGGGATGACCCAAACTTGTATCTGGTAAATTTTGTCACCATCTGTAAATATTTTGATAACCCAGGAGTGGTCTAGAATTCTATCCAGTTGAGATTGTTTCCGTTGTCTCTGTCTAGGGAGACAACTTTGTGGCTAAATGAGCTAACACCCGACTTTATAACCAACTGGAGGCAGTTGAAAGGAGATTTCCTAGAAAGGTTCTTTCCGCCTTCCAGAAGGGTACAGTTGAGGGATGAGATCAACAACTTTAGGCATCTCCCAACTTAAGCCTTACATAAAACCTAGGAAAGATTCAAGAAAAAGCTGACAAAATGTCCGAACCATAATATGACGGATATACACTTGATGGAGACTTTGTACAGGGCTCTTAACTCTGTGACAAAGCCAATTGTAGATAATGCTGCTGGTGGTTCTTTTGTTGATCTTACATTCCTAGAGGCCTTAGATATGCTAGAAAGAATGACCAAACAGAGTCGGGCATGGCATACCAGAGACTCTGTGGTAGCTAGCCCCACTGTGTCTGGGGGTAATACTACGGAACAACGTAGAAGAGATGAGGAGCATGACCAAGACATGGCTCACCTTAAAATACAGATAGACTTGCTAACCAAGCACTTGCTTTCAGGCAAGACTGAGAAGGCGAAAGTTGTGGGATCTCAGGACAGAGTTTATGCTGATGTAGAAGAAAATATGAACTGTGTTAATAATCAGGGGGTGTTTGAGGCAATGGCCAAGGGAATCAAGGTTGGAATTATTATGATAAGCCTGGTTATAAAGATAGGGAGCAGGGAAATTAGAGGAACAACAATGATAGGAGCGGGCTCTATGTCCCTCCTGGAAATGGTGACGCTGCTACAATAAGTTCTGAAAAGATTTCCATGTAGGACATGATGGCTAGGTTATTGAAGGGAGTGGAAGATACCAACTCTGGTGTGACCACCATGAAGACTGATCTATCATCTATTAGTCAGTTGGTAAACTCACACTCAATTGCAATCAAATAGTAGGAGCAGCAGATGAGCCAACTCTCCATAGCAATCAACCAGAGGAAAAGCGAAATATTACCAAGTGATACAATCTAAAATTCGTGGAATAATGGCTCATGTATGGCGATCACCACTAGAAGTGGTAAGATATTACCTGGACTTTCTATGGGCAAACATGTAGTTGATGAGGTAGTTAATGATGAATTGGAAGAAGGAGGCCCAGTGGAGTCTGAGAAGTTGGATAATTCTGATGATGCTCTGGAAAAAGAGAAAGATAAGGGAAATGAGGTAGTGTTTAAAACTATCCTAAGACCACCACCTCCCTTTCCTCAACGATTGAAGAAGAAAACAGATGATCCAAAATTCAGCAAATTCATGGCAATGCTCAAGCAATTGACAATAAATGTGCCTTTGGTTGAGGCACTTGAGCAAATGCTCGGATATGTGAAGTTTATGAAAAAACTTTTCAAGAACAAATGGAAGGTTATCCATGATTCGAAGGACAATTTTCTTCATTGTGACTCTATCTTTACAAGGTCTTTAGTACAGAAAAAGGAAGACCCGGGAGCATTCACCATCTCGTACACTATTGGGTCCCTGAATTTCATAAAAGAGTTATGCGATTTGGGAGCCAGTATAAACCTAATGCCACTTGTGGTGAACACGAAACTGGGTTCGGGGAATCCTACCCTGAAGAACATGCAATTGATGATGGCAGATAGATCTTTAAAGCGGCCAGTGGGCATATTACATGATGTATTGGTTAAGGTACCTGACTTTATTCTGCCTGTTGATTTTGTAGTCCTAGACTGTGAGGTGAATTTTGAAGTGCCCATCATCTTGGGAAGACCATTCCTTGCAACTGGAAGAGTAATCGTAGAAATAGAGCTGAATTTCAAGCTAAATGATAATGAAGCACGATTCAAAATACACTCATCTATGACACAACAAAAAGAGATGAGTGTTTTCTCAATCGTGAACATATTCTACGAAGATGGTAAAGAGGTATCAGTAGGTTGTCTTGGCGAAGTCTGAGTAGTCAAGAAAACCAAGTCGTGCCGCAACATTAAATCGGGCCCTATGAAGAGGCAACCCAAAATTTTTACGTTCCAGCAAATTATTTATTTATGTAGCTAGGTTCTAGTGCAAAGAAGGTGGAATCAATGTATTCATCCAAGTGCTCCTGACAACATTTTTTGATGGGCTGTTACAATTATGATAAGTCGTTAGATTTTTCATCAGAGACATCAGCTTTGAGGTAGGGTCTGTTAAGGTTTCCAACATTTTTGATAAGCTATCACATTTATGATGGCTTATCAGAAATGTCGTCACAAAAAAACCCCCAAAATTAGTTGAAAGTCTGGGCCCAGGTAAAAAAATCCGATCCGGCCCAAGGCACTGTCTTTCCACCTTCCCTCTTATTTTTTCTATTTCAGTTAAAGTTATATTTTCTTTTCATACTTAGTTTATTTTCTTCCCTTTTTCAAAGTTTTTCCAACTAAAACAAAAGAAAGCTTCCTTGTGTGTGTGGGTTTGTAATCAAAATCAAGAATATTTCTTTACTTTCTCTTGCTCGTGTAATCAATGTGAAGGTACCCACTAGGTTTGCTCAAAACCTAGCCCTTCTTTTCAATTAATAAGTGATAAACTGAGGTGAACCCAAGTTCCCAAGAAGCTTGAATCAAGTTATCTTGTAAATGGCTGAAAATCAGAAACTAGGGTCTGCTGTGCATGCTTAGGACTTACAAGCTCAAATCAAAAATGAGAACCAATGGGGTTTTAGGGAATAAGCGGATTAAAAAGTAAGTTAAAGTCGAGTTAGAGTTGTATCCTGAGCTGCCGACATTCATGATAAGTTATCACAACTATTCCGGCTTATCAGAAATGTCATCAAAGATTACTAAAAATATTGTGGGTTCTATTTAGAGATGATGACATTCATGATAAGTTATCACAACTGTGACGGCTTATCAAAAATATTGTTAGAAGTTGATGCAATTTCGTGGGTTCTATTTAGAGCAAAAGACATTTGTGACAGCTTATCATAAATGTCATCACACCTGGGATCTGAAGCATGAATAAGCCCTTTTTAAGGGATGTGAAACTTAAAATGATTGATGTGTTTGTGTTTATACTCTTGAGGGTCGACTAATTGTTTTTCTCTTGCTACAAATTGTGAAATGGAACCTAAAGGAAAGAACTCAAAATCTACAAAGAAAGTGACCAAGGTAAGTGTACCTCGGAGACTCTTCAACAAAGAGTCTGATTATGAAGAGAAAGAGCCTCTGCTCAGGCAGCAAAAGATGAAGAAAATCCCTAAAAGCCTTCACCACCTCCACCAGTTAAAGTGGAGGAGATTGAAGAGAGTGACACAGAGCCAACAACATCTGAACATACAGCTTCCGAGCAGACGACCTCTGAGCAACCAGATTTTAAACATGCTGAATCTGAAGAGCATGATTCAGATCATCTTGATTCCGGGGAGCATTAGTCTGGAAAACCTGAATTCGCGGAACCATAAATTGAGTCCCCTTCTGCCGATCAACAGGATAAGAAAGGATCTCTGATTAGGGGAACTATGGTTAAATACAAGAATCCTGAAGTCTGAGATGGCAATAGGTGGAAGATTCCTAAAGCTCAGAAAATTTTCTATGATGGGTTTTGCAGAACTAATAGAAGGGCTGTTAAGAGACCAATCTTCAAAGAGAAGAGAATCATCATTAAAGAGTTGAGCAAATACCCCAGGGTGGAGCAGAAATTTCATGATTACAATTTGGGATGGACAACAAGAGAAGAAAATTCATTTTTCCCTACACTAGTTTGGGAATTCTATGCAAACTACCAAGCTCGCTTAGAAAACATGCGTAGAGAAGGGGATAAAGCAGCAAACCAACCTTTGTTGGATAAAGTCCTGGTACGGGGTGTAATGGTCGATGTTTCTAAATCAACAATAAACAGGTTCCTTCATGGCCCAAACTTTACTCCTCAGTCTACTTCACCTACTTTCTATGCTGTTGAAGCATCGGTAAAATCAAAGGTCTTAGTTAGCCATGCTCATAGCTGATGGAGAACCGAAATGGCTGACCAACCCAAGTAAAAAAAATTTCAAAGCCTCCCTAAATTCAGAAGCAAGATTTTGGTGGGGTATTGTACATACCTAGTTGATGCCCACAGATGGGAATAATATCCTCGAGGATGACAGAGCAATACTAGTCGCAAGTTTTGTGGCTAGCCACAAATTAAACTTTGGAGATATCATCGCTAAAGAGATAAAAATTTGGGTCTCAAGGTCCGATACAACATATCCCTTCCCTTGTTTAATAACAAGGTTGTGTAGGGCAGCCAATGTCAAGATTGTAGGGTTAGAAGAAGAAATCCTTGACAAAAAGACCCACAATCCTATCCAAAATGAGGAAAATTAGTCGAGGCTAATGTTTTATAGGGATGCAGAGATTCCAAATGATCCACCAGTAATAGGTACCATCTCAGTGCCTAATGTAGAAGTATAGGATTTTGAGGTTCCACCACCAACATCTTCAACATGAGTAGGTCCAGTGCTTGGAACTGAGATAAACCCTTCAGCTGCGGTGCCTACAATAGAATTTGCCTTCAAACCTATGAATTTTAGAAGAGTAGTAAAGAAGTCCAATTGGTGCGAGCCTTAGCTTAAACTCTTTGCCAAGCAATATGCGGCGGTAGTGGAAAAGAGGGTTAAGGCTGTACTCGAGCCCTACAAGGCTCTATCGAATCGAATCGATGAATTAGAGAACCGCTTCAACGCACAGTCGAATGAGAGGCCAATTCCAGAGATGGAATTATTCAGATTAGACCGAGACAAAGTAAAGGTGAAGGTTAGGAAGCTACAACAACACCATTTTTTGGTGTCAGCAGATCCGGCAGCTGAGGAGTCTGATGGAGAAATCTCAATGCTTGATCTTACAGAGGATCCAGTGAAGGAAAAGAAGAAGAAAGGTGAGAGAAAAAGCAAAGGTAAGAGAGAGAGGCCCGACAGTGATGAAAAAAGAAAAGTAGAGAAGAGGGCAAGAAAGAAGTCTGAAAAAAAGGAGATAAAAAAGGTGAGCATTGAGTTCTTAGTGGATAATGAGAGATGGGAGGCATCCATCCAAGCAAGATCCACAAGGGGCATCTACTAGTAGGCCTTCATAGACTGATAGACCAGCTGCACCAGAACAAAGAAAGGATCCTGATAGAGATAGGGTTGCTAAAGATGCGGCAGCAGGGTCAGCAACCCATGACCCCCGGTATTAATCTATTCCAGGTATACTCTAATCCTAAGTTCAGATTTTCTTTGATTTTAAGTTGAGGATGTAGGGTAAATTATTGTTGTAAAATGTTGTAGCTGACTAGGAGAAATACTTGTACTTGAGGCAGTTGAATTTTTTTGTGATTTTCATACACCTCTTCAAGTGGTCTACTTTTTTAACTATGTGATTTGCATTTAAGTGTGACCACTGTACATTTTTGTATGGCATTAGTTATAGTAACACAATGATCATTGC
This sequence comes from Capsicum annuum, assembly GCF_002878395.1. Classification (NCBI taxonomy): domain Eukaryota; kingdom Viridiplantae; phylum Streptophyta; class Magnoliopsida; order Solanales; family Solanaceae; genus Capsicum; species Capsicum annuum. The sequence continues at coordinate 6,033,988 of NC_061120.1, read as the reverse complement.
TAAACAGTTGCATGAACTAAATGATTAGTAGATTGTGATATACCTGTGTGCTAAGTGTGTGTAAGCTATTACTTAGTTCTCTCTGTATGCTAAAGCCAAAACTTGCCCAGTTAGTCTTACCTAGGTTGAAGGATAGGGGTTAGGAAAGGATCATAGGCCATTTTGATATGATCCCACTTTAGCCTAAATGACCTTACCTATGTGTATAATATCCCTTGATCCCTGTTTTGAGCCTGATTAGCCTTCTTTTTATGACACCTGTCACCTTCCTATTTAGATCACAATGAGCCTGTTTCGGCCCTGGTCCTCCTTAGATACTGTGCACCTTGACTTAGGAAAATGTCCTAAGTTGAGGGTGGCTATCATAGGGGTGTGTGATACAAAATGAGTATGAAGAAAGGTGGCATAAAAAAAATTGGGTACAGACAAAAAGAGCAATAAAAAGAAAAATTATGAAAAAGAATAAGTGATTGTGGAAAAGACCGCACCCAGTCTAAATAAGTGTGATCAATAAAAGAGAAGAGTGGAAAAGGCTAATGAGTGAAACCCCAAAAAACTAATATAGTATCAAGGAGCCTTAGTCACTTTAAATACCATTGAGTATCATACCAACCCTTAACCTACATCAAAGCCTAAGAGAAGACCTATAGTGATCCTAGCTAACCTATCTGAAGATCTAGGCAATGAAAATAAGGGAAATCCTATGGTACTTGGCATACATTGGTTGGAACTTTGTTCTGAGAGTGAGTGTTTTGATTTTCCCTATGGTTACATATTAGGATTAATGATATGAGATGAGGGGGATTTTTTTGCTGTGAGGGCACACCAGATATTTTGCTAGTTGCTAACTTATATAGAGAGTATATATGCATGGTTAATATAACTGAATTAATTCTGTATATTGATTTGTGTGTATTACATTGGTGTTCTTCATTGTTCTTGAATTGACTAACCTTGGAGAGGGTGAAAGTGTTTTAAGATGATATGGATGATTAACTTCCAAATGTACTTTGTATTCTCTTAGTTGTGTTGAGTTGCTTGAGGTTAAGCAATTGTTTTAAGTACAGGGTGTTGATGTGTGAGCTAATGCTAACGCATTTGAGGCTTTTAACTAAGAATAATTGAAAAATTCTAAGCAACTTTTGTCATTTTTGATTGTTTTATGTTTGATTTCTGTAGTAGAAGCTATGATGCAGGATAACCAACAAGGATGGAAGAAAAGGATTTAAAATTTGAAGTAATTCAAAGAAAATTGTGTTTGATGATATTTCTGATAAGTCGTCAGCCCTGTGATAAGTTATCAGCTTCATCGTCAGCCTCAAATAGAGAATGTACCTGAGTTGAGAGTTGTGATGACATTTTATGATAAGCCATCAAAGAGCTGATAGGTCATCAAAGTTGTCGTCTGCCTAAGGCAGAACATGAGTTCTGAAGTAGAGACTTGATGATATTTTTGATAAGCCATCAAGGAGCTGATAGGTCGTCAAAGTTATCGTCAGCCTAAGGCAGAACATGAGGGCTACGGTAGAGACTTGAAGATATTTGTGATAAGTCATCAAGGAGTTGATAGGACGTCATCAGTTGTCATCAGCTTTAGGAAACGAGTATCAAAAGGAAAGAGGAGCTGGCGACATTTGTGATAATTCGTCAGCCTCCTGATAGGTTATCACGAATGGTGTCACCTAATCCGAGGAATTTCTGAACTTTATTATTTTGTTTCCATAATTAGGCTGAACTATTTAAAGTCTTGTTTAGGTTTTTCTTGAGGACTGGTGAACATCTTTTGGAGACACGTATTTTGATATTTTCTCTCTCTAGTTTCTTGACTTGAACAAACAATTATTTTGAAGCGATTATCAATATTATTTTGGGATTACTATTGTGATCTAATCTGAGAATCTCTAGTTTCTATTCATCTTGTGGTAAGTTTATCATTCAAATCATGATTATAACTAGTTGTTTTGATTATTACATCATGAGTGGCTAAATTCCTTTAACCTGAATTATGGGATCTACGGTTAAGTCTTGATAAGGTGCTGAGTGTTCAAGATTCAATAGGTGGTTGGACTCTTTGATAATTCTGAGGTTTTAATTATCATCTATTGGTTGCAAACAATAGATAACACCTGCTTTGATTTGCTTGATAAAGAAATCAAATATAGTGGGAAGTGAATTATAAACAGGGACTTGGAAGCACTAAAAAATTCCATTTAATAATAGATGTTGTAACAAGGTTGATTAACCTGAGGTAAAATCTGGTCATGAATATAAATTCCCTAAGTCCGAGAGGATTAAGTAATTAAATGCTTAAGTAGGTCGAGAGACATGTAGACATAACTTCGATAAAGATAACTTGTTGTCCTACCTACTGTGAGAATCTTGAGCCACCATTAGGATCTGTCAAGTACCAAAACCCCTAGTGAACATAATTCTGGTTTTTCCATAAACTCTTGATTACGAACACTATAACTAAAGTGATCAACAATTAATTTATAAACTAAAAACCCCCATTTCAGGAAACATCCAGCTATCAGTTGATTAAATTACAAATGACTTAAGTTCACACCATATTCCCTGTGGTATTTGACCCGAACCTAGTTTTGTTTTAAATTGACGACAATCGCTTACATTTTCATTAGAGAGGTGTAGTTTGAGTGTTATTAGTATTCTGGATCAAAAATGAAGTAAAAAGAGGGAAGGATGGATACATTTGAAGATAGGACACAAATTTGAGCTACTGGAACAAAATCGACTGCTAATTTGGCGGACTACCAGTCATCTGACGGACCACCATTTCGACTGTCAGAAAAAAGCAAGAAAGTTCATTCACTAGATTGAGTTGATTGTAAAAATGGTGGGACGTCACACGCTTGGTACGCCATCAAATCAACCATCAAACTCAAGATGGGTGACCTACGTTCTGGTAAGGTATGACGGTCAAACTGGTAGACAGTCAAAATCCTGGTGGTCCATCCCACTAATCGTCATAATGAAGCAGAATCACCAAAATTTTGGTAAGGAGCGACGGCCGGGGTGGTGGTCCGTTGTACATATGACAAACCGTCAGGATCCCCGTCATTTTAACCCTAATTCCAAATTAGGTCGGGTTAAATCTGTACTTTTTTAAAGTTCTCTAAATTTGACCCAATCGAGTGTTAAGGATAAAATTTAGCGGTTATATTTTTTGTAACCATTTTGCGTCCTTTGATTGTTCCACTACCTTAGGATTCAAAGAATCTGAAGGGAGTTCTTTCATTTAAGACTACCCATCTCCTTTAACTTCCCTTATTTAATCAAGCTAAATCTCTCCCTCTCTTCATTATAAACAAAGAGTGAAAAAAGTGCTAAAGTTCTAAGTTAATTTTTGTCCCTGAAGTTCCAAGAAAGTAGATTACTGTAAAACCAAGGTATGTGCATAACCTTCTCTTTGTGTTCTCTATAAGAAATGTAAAAGCATGATTTGTTCTCTTGAAGTGCTTTTTTTGCGTTGAGTATGGAGGTTTTGAGTGTAAACTTTAATGTATCCTGTTGGGTGAAGTTTCAATAGATTAAATTGCTTAAAATAAGAAAAATGGTGCTTCAAATGTGAATTTCATGCCGTTGCTATAGCTAAAAATTGATCTGGCATATGAGTTGCTCAACATAAGGTCAAATCAAAAGCTGTAGCTGGAGATGGAGGTGCGACGTCCAAACTGGTGTACCGTCAACTTTGTGACAGACCATCAAATTGACCGTTGAAGGACTTATTGAAATGGAACTTACTGGATAAGCCACGAGGGACAAGCAGGTGGACCGTTAACTTTGTGACAGACCACCAAATTGGCCTTTGCAGGGCTCTAAAATTTTCTGCACACTGGTTAAGGCTCGACAGCCAAACTGGTGGACCATCCTATTATTGGTGAACCACCACTTTGACCGTCAAGACACAAAATACAATGATTTAACTTTTTTTGATCTTTGAACTAATTTCTTACTTTTTTTTAGGTGTTATGGCTCCTAAACTTCCACAAATCAGAGGTAGAAGATCTCAAAGGGATAGAAATAAACTCGCACTTGACTAAAACACCAGACAACATGGAAGAGAATCTCCCATACTCTCTCAGTCTGAGGAGGAGAGTGAGAGTAGCACTAGTAGCACCAGTTCAAGCCCCGATGAAGCAACGGTTATTAAAACTCAACCATTGCTTGTAGAGGGTAAAACTGAAGATGCTAACTTAGAAGAACAAACGGAAGTTCTAGATGTGGAAAATGAAACATAAGATGCTAATATTATCAGGCGGAAGGATCCCTAAATTTGAGATGCAATTAGGTGGCAGATAGAAGGAGCGCAAAAAGAATTCTATGACGGGTTGACACCCACAACAAGAGGTATCAGAAGGTCATTCATGGAAGAACATCAGATCATTATGATGGAGCTACATGAATATCCTGAGTTGGAAGGTCATTTCACCAAGTATGAACTAGCATGGATGAGCAGGCCACCAGGAGTATATCAACCAAACTGGGTAAGAGAATTCTTTGCTAATTATCTTTGTCTGGTGAAAAAGGACTGCCTGAAGGGGACGCCAATCCCAAAAAGATCAAATAGAGATTCTGTACCAGTTCGAGGGGTCATTGTTGATATCTTAGGCTGAACAATCAACATAATGTTGTTTGGTCCAAGATACGAGGCTTCACCCACTGTCGTTGATTTTGAGTATAAAATGAGAAGTGCATCCACTCATAGACCTTAGGTGCCTTCATTGTTGACTGATGATGGTAACCCTTCCTAGTTGACGAACTCACGAGAGCGCATTGGAAAATCTACCCTTAACTTCAAGGCTAAGTTCTGGTAGTTTGTTGCTTGTTTGAGGTTAATGCCAACAAAACGGGATGGGAACTTGGATCATCACAGAGCTGTGTTGGTAGCTAACTTGGTTTTAGGGATGCCGATTGATTTCGGCCAGTTAATTGCAGATGAGATGTTTGTGATGTCACATAAAATAACCACTTCAGTACCTTTCCCATATTTAATCACTGAGTTATGCAAGAAAGCTGGTGTGCCAATGATTCGGGGATTTGACAATGAAATATAGGCTACACATAGACAGGACATTTAGAAGTCGAACGATGATTCAAAGTTTGAGGTACGTGTCACCAAGTCTCTAGCTTTTCATCCTCAGTCTGCACCAGCTCCCAATGTTACAGAAATGACCGAAGGTATGCCTTTACCCATCACCACATATGTACCACCTGATTATGTTCCCCAAGGTACGTTTGCAGGGTCAAGTTCTGCACAGTCTATGGGTGGAGTAGATTTTGCTGAGTACAGGTTCAATCCATAATACTTTGCTAAAGTAGTGAAGACTCAAAAGATATTTCAGAGACAGTTTGAAAAGTGGGTTGGAGACTTCAAGCCATTTGTTGATGAAATTGTAGTTGAAGCAATCAGGCCTTTTCAAAATATTCAAGTTAAGATGGATAACATGGAAGCCCGTATCAACAAAAGGCTAGATTTATTGTCTCTCCCTAATCTTGTTATGCTCATGGCAGAATTTGAGCAAGCAAAAGCTGACATAGCAGAGTTAAAGGGAAAGCTGTAATAACAGACTTTGTTTGACCCACTTTTAGCGATAAGAGATGATGATAAAGGCATTGTGGATCTGATGGGAAAACCCATGAAGGACAAAAGAAAGTAGCAAATAGATGAAAAGCTGCAAGGAAAGAAGAAAGGAGGAGTAAGAGAGAAGCAATGTCACCGTAGGAACAAGAGCAGCATACTATTAAGAAGGCTAAAACGAAGTCATTGAAAGATGAAGCAGAAAGGCAAAAGGGAGAAGAAGAAGCAGCAACAATATCTACTAGCGTTGCCCCAGCAAGGGGGAAAAGTTCAGGTTTAGTTTAGGAGATGACTCCTTCGATTGTGTAGGGTGATTTTGTGAGTGCCCCTACCAACATAGGGGCCAGCATTTAACCAGGAGAGGATGAAGACATCTCACCACACTTGACAGATGCATCCGAATAAATAAAAGGCAAAATAAGTAGACTCAATCCTTTGTACCTTACTTTGAATGCTTTGAGGACAATGCATATGATTTTATATGGGGGTGGGTGTACTTGTCTCATGGTTGTGTTGGGGTGCCGATATTCTGAACCCTATCATGAATTATCTAGCAGAAGCGGCATGTACAGGTTGTTTTAGTTCTGCATGTCAAATTTCTTAAGCTTATGATGTAAATATCTGTATTTAATGTTATTTATAAAATGCTCAGTTTCAGTTCCTTTGTATATATGAATAATGAATGGTGTTGGCATAAGACTATGAGTATGTGTGCGTAATTATTTACTTTATTCATATAAGCATATGTACATAACCTCCAGTAAATCTGCATTTGGCATTAATTTGTAAGAGGTTCATGAATCATGTGATGAAGATTCTAAGGATGGCAGAAGAAGTTTAACTCAGTTGCCTGTGGTGTGAGGATTTATCTTCAGTTCTTGCATAGTCTAATACCTAGAACTTTCCAGAGTCATTGATACTATCTTCTAGCTGATTCACTAGGATAGGATGGCAGGCCTCCTTGTGCCTTCAATCTGCTTAGCCTAAATAATTAACCCACCTAAACAATTGCTCCCTCACTCAAACTCGTTTAGAGCTTTTAGTAGTTTTCTTCTTGACCAATAATTTTAATTAACTCTTTAAGACTTTAGCATTCAAGTTAAACTCTGGCACTGACCAAATATTGGCTATTGTGCACCTAAATTGAGGGTGTCTATTGTCAAAATGAAAGTGACTAGTGTAAAGTTGGTTTAGAACTTAGTTAAAGGAATTTGGCCCTGATATGTCAAAGTTATTGTGCACCTTAGTAGGGTATGTCAGCATAAGTTGAGAGTGGCTGATCCTTTTAAAAAAAATAGAAGTGAATAATGGAGAATGAAAACAAGCTGTTTAAAATAGAAGATTGGGGTTTGAAAGATGCTAGAGCAAGGAAAGTTGAGTCTTAATGAGTCACTTTACCCAAAAACGTATCCTCACCTTACCTGAAGCCTCATTGCAAGCCTAGAAAAGACATGTTTGATCTTAGCGAATTAGCTTTGAAGGTGAGTCTTATGGCAAGGGAAAGCCTATGGGCACTTAGACTATGTTTGTAACTTCTTTGTGAGTGTGAGAGCTTAGATTGTGTCCACATAATATAATAGGTAGTGGACTTCTTTATTGTGAGGGCTAATGGAGTTTTACTTTGGTTTGCTTTTCTCTGTGGGACATAACATCCATGTGTGTGTGCTGAATTATAATCAATGCTGGGTGTAGAGCCTGATGTGTTAAATTTATATGAGTTAAATGATGAGTGAATGATTGCGATAAAATAATTCATTAGTTGGTTGCTTTTCATGATATTGTTCATGTCCACAATTAGGTGCTGACTTGCTTGAGGACAACCAATGATCTTAAGTTAAGGGTGTTGATGTTCTGAATTTTGACAGAATATTTTGCATCTTTTCTTGGAAAAATTGGATGTTTTCAAGAAACCAAGGTTACATTTGATGCTAGTTTATAGTGTTTCAGAGAAAGGAGTTAGCTTAAGGAAAAGACTCTGGAAAGTGGAAGAAAAGTGCTTCTGACGGTTGAAATGGTGGACTGTCACACCTTCGAAGGACCACCAAACTTACCGTCAAGTCTTAAGTAGAACCCACAGTTTCAGAACTTTCAGCGACGGACCAAATAGTGGACCGTCAGATCTGCGACGGACCACCAGCTTGGCCGTCAGTCTTATCCAAAACATTGCCTCCTGAAAGACTCAGCCACGGACCAAATGGTGGACCGTCAGATCTACGATGAACCACCGTCTTAGCCTTCAGTCCTATTCAGAACACTGCCTCCTGAAATACTCAGCGATGGACCAAATGGTGGACCGTTAGTCTTTTGACGGACCACCAGATTTGGCCGTTAGTTTGGATATGGTTTTCTGAATTTAGAATGTATAAATACCAGTTTTAGGTTTTATGATTGGACATCTATATTTTATTTTCATCTTTTATCATAGCCTCCATACTTGAAACCCTCGGAAGGTAGTATTTTTAGGAATTAAGCAAATCTTGTGGATCTAATCATTCCATCTCTATTGAAGATTTAATAGCAAATTCTTGTAACCTTTGTAAGTAAATCCTGAATTAATTTATGAATAACACAATGATTTCTTCTCTTTCTATTATGGAGATGTGTGGAAAGCTCCCATAACTAGGGTTATGGGAGCCTTGATGTGAAAAGCTGAATTGGGTTGTGAATCTAGTAGACTCCCATGATTAATTGATATTGCATAAACCCTTCTTCACTTTAATGACTTTTGAAAAGTGAGCCCAAGAACATCACTTGTTCGAATAGAAAAGTTTTTGTTGGGAAAAGAAAGGGTCTACACAAATCTAAAGGCTTTAACCTTTGGATAGAGGCTAGATGCCTAAACCAGATCAACCCATGTGAGAATATAGTTGAATAAATGAAATGTTCCTTATGTTTGAAAGAATTAAGGGATAAAATAACTCATTTAGGTTGAGAAACTAATGGGTAAACCATAGAGTTCAATTAATTTTGCAATTAGAATTGTTCAAAGGGAATTCGAAACAATTCACAACCCTAGCTACTTAACTATCTTGGTAACCATAACTCTAGTTTGACTACTCTTACTGAATTACTATTTTTAATACAATCAACAAGTGGATTACTTTCTGTGACAAGAATTTTTATACAATTGATAAATCAAAAACGCCCCTTTTTACTCAGGAGCCTTCGATCAATAGTCTAATAACAACCACAATACTCAGTGAACACAGTATTACCTGTGGGATTCAACACCCAACCCAATTGGGTTCTATATTTGACAGTGACCGCTTACACTTTCATAAGAAGGTTGTAATTTGGGCATACCAGACCCTGGGCCCACCCCTAAAACTGTGGGCTATAGCACACCGATTTGTCCTGAAAATGCCCCATTCATGCTATTTCCCCCGTTTGACCACCTTAATGGCCCCGCCCATTTAAACATACCACACTAGAATACTACCTAGTCTCCCTGGCATGCCTCGGTCAATTTTTGGCCCACAGCATACCCGGACCCCAGGTCCACCCCCATAACCATGGCAATAGCACATCAAACTGGCTCGAAAATGTCTTATTCGCGCTGTTTCACTCGTTTCACCACCCAAATAGCCTTCCCCACCCAAAAGGACCACACAAAGATGCTCCCTAGCCTTCTTGTCATACCTCATTTGATTCTTGGCCAACAAATGCCCAAATCTTTATCCCACACCTAAAAATGTGGGCTATAGTACACCAATTTGGCTTGAAAATGCCTCATTCGTGCCGTTTTGCCAATTTGACCACTCAAATGGACCCGCCCACCCAAACGAACTACACTGAGATGCTACTTATCCTCTCTCACATGCATCATTTGATTTTTTGCCCATAATATGCTTGAACCCTAGGCCCACCCCAGAATCGTGGGCTATAGCACACCGAATTGGCCCAAAAATACCCCATTTGTTCTGCCCATTTGACCAACCAAAAGGCCTCACGCACCAAAACGGATGATAAAAATATGCTCCCCAGCCTCCCTGGCATGCCCTGGTCGATTTTTGGCTCACAGCACAATCGGGCCCTGGGCCCACCTCCGGAACTGTGGGCTAAGCACACTGATTTAGCCTTAAAATACCCCATTCATGCCGTTCCACCCGTTATACCACCCAAATGGTCCTGCCCACCCAAAAGGACCACACTAGGATGCTATACAATCTCCCTATCATGTCCTATTTGATTTTTGACCCACATCATGCCTGAACCCTGGGCCCAACCCCGGAACCGTGGGCTATAGCACACCGATTTGGCTAAAAAAAGCCCCATTCAGGTAGTTTTACTCGTTTTACAACACAAATGGCCTCACCCACCCAAACAAACCACACTAAGATGTTACCCAACTTCCCTGGCATGCCCCGATTAATTTTTGGCCAACAATACAACCGGACCCTGGGTGCACCCCCAGAACAATGGCTATAGCAGACCAATTTATCTCAAAAATGTCTCATTTGCCTTTTTTTGCCCATTTGACCACCCAAATGGCCTCTCCCACCAAAAAGGACCAAACTAGAATGCTCTAAAGCCTCCCTGGAATGTCTCTATTGATTTTTGGCCCACAGCACACCCGAACACCGGGCCACTCATGAAACCATGTGCTATAGCACACGGATTTGGCCCAAAAATGCTCCGTTCGCGTCGTTTTACTCGTTTGATTTCCCAAATGGCCCCTACCACACAAAAAAACCATAATAGGATGCTCCCTATCTTTCCTGGCATGCCCCGATCAATTTTTGGCCTATAACACGCCCATACCTCTGGTCTACCCCCAGAACTGTGGGCTACGGCACACCAATTTGGGGAAAAAATGCCCCGTTTGCGCCATTTCGTCCTTTTGACAAACCAAATGGCCTATCCACCCAAACGGACCATACTATAATGTTCCCTAGCCTCTCTGACAAGCCTCGATCAATTTTTGGCCCAAATCGCGGATGGAACCCAGTCCCTCCCCAGAACTGTGGTCAATAGCACACTAATTTAGACTAAAAATGCCCCATTACGCCCTTTTGCCTATTGTACCACCCAAATGGCATCGCCAACCCAAACAGACCACACTAAGATACTCCCTAGTCTCTCTGTCATGCCCCGATCAATTTTTGGCCCACAGCACGCCCGGAACCTGAACCCACCTCCGAAATCGTAGGCTATAGCACACTGATTTGGCTGAAAAAAGTCATGTTCGCCTGTTTGACCAACCAAATAGCCCCGCCCGCATAAAAACAACACACTAGGATACTTACCAACCTCCCTGGAATACCCCGATTTATATTTGTACCACAACATGCTCGTACCCTGGGCCAACCCCTGGAACCATGGGCTATAGCACACTGATTTGGCCTAAAAATGTCTTATTCGCATCGTTGCTCCTGTTGTACCACCCAAATGGCCTCTCCCACCCAAATAGACCATACTAGGATGTTCCCCAGCATCCCTGGCATACCTCGATTGATTTTTAGCCAAGAGCATGCCCAGACCCCGAGCCCACCCCTCAAATTGTGGGCTATGGCACATCGATTTTGCCCAAAAATACCCCAAATATGTTGTTTTGCCCGTTGTACTAACCAAATAGCCCCGTTCACCCAAATAGACCACTCTAGGATTCTCCCGAGCTTCCATGGCATACCTCGATCAATTTGTCATACAATACGCCCGAACCCTGGGTTAACCCCCAAAATCGCAGGCTATAGCATAGTAATTTGGCCTGAAAAAGCCCCATTCGCTCCGTTTCATCTGTTTGACCACCCAAATGGCCCCGCCCACCTAAACCAACCATACTAGGATGCTCCTTAGCTTTCCAGGCTCGTATCAATCGATTTTCAGCCAACAGCACGCCCGGACCCCGAGCCCACCCCACAGAACTGTGGGCTATAGCACACCGAATTTGCCCAAAAAATGTACCTTTCACGCCTATTTTCCTATTTGACCATGCAAATAACCCTACCTAACTAAACAGAATACACTAGGACGATCCCCAACTTCCCGAGCGTGCTTTAGTCGATTTTCGGCCAACAGCATGCTCGGACCTCGGGTCAACCCCCAGAACCAAGGACTATAGAAAACTGAATTAGCCCGAGAATGCTCTGTTCACACCGTTTTGCCCTTTTGACCACCCAAATGGCCCCATCTACCCAAACTAACCATACTAGGACGCTTCATTGCCTCCCTGGCAAGTCCTGATCAATTTTTCATACACAGCATGCCTGGACCACATGCCCACCCTCGAAATTGTGGCCTATAGCATGCTGATTTGGCTCGAATATGTCTCGTTTGCGCTGTTTCTCCCGTTGCACAACCAAATAATCCCGTCCACCCAAACGGACAACACTAAGAAGGTCTCTAACCACCCTGACATGCCCCAATCAATTTTTGGCACACAGCACGCTCGGACCTCGAGCCCACCCCAAAAACAATGTGCAATAGCACACCGATTTAGCCCAAAAATGTCCTATTTAAGCCGTTTCACCTATTTGACTACCCAAATGTTCCCGCCCACCCTAACAGACCATAATAGGATGCTCCCCAGTCTCCTTGGTAGGCTCCGATTTATTTTTGGCCCACAGCATGCTCGGACCCCAGGCCCTTCCTAGAACCTTGTGTTATAGCACACCGAAATAGCTCAAAAATGCCTCGTTTGCACCATTTCGCCCGTTTGACCACCCAAATGGCCTCGCTCACCCAAATGGACCACACTAGAATTCTCCTTAGCCTCCCTGGCATACCTCGGTGGATTTTTGGCCTACAACCCCCCCAAACCCTAAGCCCACATCCAGAACCATGGGCTATAGCACACTAATTTTGCTCAAAAATACTTCATTTGCATGGTTTTACCTATTTTACCACCCAAATAGCCCCGCCCACCTAAACAGACCACACTAAGACGCTCCTCAGCCTCTTTAGCATACCTTATTTGATTTTTGGCCCACTGAATGCCCGAACCCTGGGCCCACCACCAGAACCGTGGACTATAGCACACTAAACTGGTCCAAAAAATGCCCTATTTGTACTGTTTTGCTCGTTTGACCACCTAAATGGCCTTGCCCACCCAAACGAACTACACTAGGATACTCCCTAACCTCCCTAGAATGCCCTCGTTAAATTTTCGCTGATAGCACGCCCAAAAAATGGGCCTACCTCTAGAATTGTGGGCTATAGCACACTGATTTAGCCCTAAAATACCTTATTTGTGCCGTTTCGCCCATTATACAACCCAAATGGTACCATCCACCCAAAAGGACCATACTAGGATGCTCCATAACCTTCGTGGCATGACCTGGTTGATTTTTAACGCACATCACGCTCGAATCCCGGGCCCACCCCCGAAACCGTGGGTTATAAAAGCGATTTGGCCCAAAAATGTCCCATTCATGCTATTTTGCTCGTTTGACAACCCAAATAGCTCCACCAACCCAAACGAACCATACTATAATACTTCCTAGCACACCACAACTGATTTTTAGCCAAAAATATGACTAGACCCTAGGCCCACCCCTGGAACTATAGGTTATAGCATACTGATTTAGCTCAATAATGCCTCATTCACATATTTTCTCCCGTTTAGCCACTCAAATGGCTTCGCCCTCCTAAATAAATCATACTAGGACTCTCTCTAGCCTCCATGGTATGCCTCGGTTGATTTGTGACCCACAAAATCCCCTAACACCAGGCCCACCCCTATAACCGTAGGATATAACACAATGAATTTGCCCAAAAATGCCCCGTCCATGCCGTTCCGCCCGTTTGATTTCCCAAATAACCCCGCCCACCCAAACGGACCATAATAGGATGGCCCCCAGCTTTCCTAGCATACCCCGATCTATTTTCGTCCTACAGTATGCCCAGACCTCGGACCCACCCCCAGAACCGTGGGATATGGTACACCAATTTCGCCAAAATATTCCCCATTTGCGGCGTTTTGCCTATTTGACCATCCAAATAGACCGTCCATCCATAAAGACCATACTACGATGCTCCCCAGCCTATTTGGAATGCCCCAGTTAATTTATGGCCTATAGCAAGCTCATACCCCAGGCCCACCCCAGAACCGTGGTCTATAGCACACTGATTTAGCCCAAAAATACCCCATTCACGCCCTTTTGCCTGTTGTACCACCCAAATAACCTCTCCCACCCAAAAAAACTATACTAGGACGCTACCTAGCCTCTCTATCATGCCCTGATCGATTTGTAGCCCACAACACACCTGAACTCTGAGCCCACCTCTAAAATCGTGGGCTATAGCACACCAATTTTGCCGAAAATGCCTCGTTTGCCCGTTTAACCACCCAAATGGCCATGCTCACCTAAACATACCACACCAAGACTCTCTCCAGCCTCTCTGGCATGACCCAATTAATTTTCGGCCTACAGACCGCACGAACCTCAGGCCCATCCCTGGAACCATAAGTTATAGCACATCTATTTGGCCTAAAAATTTCCCGTTCATATCGTTTTGACTATTTAAAAACCCAAATGGCCCCTCCCACCCAAACGTACCATACTATGATGCTTTCCAGCCTCCTTGGCATGCTCTAGTCAATTTATGGCCTACACTACACTTGGACTTCGGGCCCACCTCTAGAACCTTGGGCTATAGCACACTGATTTGGCCTAAAAATGCCCCATCTTCGCTGTTTCACCTTATTGACCACCCAAATGGCCCCGTCCATCAAAATGGACCATACTACGATTCCCTATAATTTGTCTAAATTACACCTCTCTTATGAGAGAGTAGGCAGCCATCATCAAATATATAACCCAACTAGGCTGGGGTTGAATTCCATATAGAATATGGTGTTAATTAAGACTATTTGAGATTAAATTGACTAATAACTAATAGTTTCCTATAAATGGGGTTTTTCAGAATTCAAACACTTGCTACAATTCCTTTATTTTAGTGACCCAAAATCGATGCTTCAGTATTTCAAACTTTTGATGTGGTAAAAACTAGAGTTGTGTTCACTATGAGTATTGGCACTTGATAACGCTCAACTTACATTTCAATTTAGTGCAAGGCAGTCATCGTCAATATATTTACCCAACTTTGGAGTCGGGGTCGAATCCACAGGGAACAATGTGAGTGGCGATTAAACTAGTTTGAAACTGTAGCTACAAGTTGAACTCAAATAAATGATACGAAAAGATAAAAAGGGGGTTTTGAGATTAACAAGTAATTTTAGGTTACTTTAAGTTCAGTGTTTGGTAATCAATAGTTTATGGAAAAATCAGAGTTATGTTCACTATGTATGTTGGGATTTGACAGACACTAACAATGATTCCGGATTCTTGTGGTAAGTAGGAACAATAGATTATCCATGTTGAATTTATGGCTAAATGTCTCTCGACCTATTTAAGAAATTTACTACCTAATTCTCTCTAACTTAGAGGTTGATATTTCAGAACAGGATGTTATCTCAGGTTAAATAATCTTGTTACAGCATTAATTATTAAACGAAGTATTTCCGAGTCCCTGTTAATAATTCACTTCCTATAATATTTGATTTTTTTTTCAAGCAAATCAAAGCTGGGGTGTCTAATGTTTGCAACCAACAGACGTTAATTAAAGGTTCAGAATTATCAAAAAATCATACTTACAGAACAATGAAAAACAATAATTGTTTCTTCGATTCAATCACTAAATAACTCCGCAAAAAGCAATAGTAATATCTCACAAGTTAATGGTGATAGTGTATCCAAAACTAGAGAGAGAAATACTAAAGTTTGTGAAGTTCAAGATGTCTAAGATTTCTCCCCCCTCTATGAATGGAACCCTTAAAGGTGCTATTTATAGCTGTAGCTTAAAGAAAATTCCAAATTAAAATTTTTGAAATTCGTCCCTTAGATGACTCAAACTCTTAAGGAAAACCTAGACTTGTCCATAAATACTTAGGCTAATTATGGGAACAAAATCACAGGTTACAGCTTTTTCACAAAATAGATGATGACATGCGTGATGCCTTATCAGGGTTCTGACGACTTATAAGGAATGTCGCCAGATCCTATTCAATTTTGACATTCTCTACTTTCGGCTGACAACAAAACCTGACGGCTTATCAGAACTTTGATGACTTATGGCCAATGTCATCATGGATTCCAGTTGAAGTCTATTCTCTATCTAAGGCTGACGACGCTCTTGATAGCTTATCAAATTTGTGACGACATATCAAGGGATGTCGTCACACTTCTGCTCCAACTTCATCACACTACCTCCAGCTGATGATGGACCTGATAACTTATCACTAAGTTGACGACTTGTCACAAAAGTCATGAACTACTCTTCTGTAATTTCTTGGCTATTTGTTCCGTATTCACCTCTTTTTGTCCTTATTGTCTTAGGTTCTCTTGCATCTTTCCTTTCACTGCAATATCAAAGAAATATCATAAAAAACATTGATAGTTCTTAAGAACTTACAATTATTCCGAGTTAAAAGTCTAAAATATGCTAACAAAATACTAGCAAATGAACACCCTCAACTTAAAATAATTGCTTGTCCTCAAACAACCAAAATATAACTAAGAGAATACAAAGTACATTCGGCAGTCAATTTTCTATATCATCTCAACACAACTTCACCTTCTCCCAGGTCAATCAATTCAAACTCAACTGTGTACACTATTGAAAAACAACAATGCAACACACAGGAATCAAGATATGGCATAAATTCAGCAATAGTAACCATGCATGTACCAAGATCACACTATCCGAATAAGTTAGCAACTAGCAAAGTTCAGTGTTCGGTAATCAATAGTTTATGGAAAACCCAGAGTTATGCTCACTATGGGTGTTGGGATTTGACACACACTAACAATGATTCAGGATTCTTATGGTAAGTAGGAACAACATATTATCCTAGTCGAATTTATGCCTAAATGTCTCTCGACCCATTTAAGCAATTTACTACCTAATTCTCTCAAACTTAGGGAGTTGATATTTCAGAACATGATGTTACCTCAAGTTAATTAATCTTGTTACAACATTAATTATTAAACGAAATATTTTTGAGTCCCTGTTGATAATTTATTTCCTACTATATTTGATTTCTCTCAAGAAAATCAAAGCAGGGGTGTCTAATGTTTGCAACCAACAGACGTTAATTAAAGCTTCAGAATTATCAAGAAATCCTACCACCTTTCAAATCCTGAACATGTATTAGTGTTAAAAACCCTAACCCATAGATCCCATAACTCGGGTTATAGGGATTAGTTACCCATAATGAAAGAAACAAAGAAATATATTGATTTCATACTTGAAGAGATCATACTTACAGAACAATGAAAAACAATAATTGTTTCTTCGATTCAATAACTAAATAAATCCGCAAAAAGAAATAGTAATCTCTCACAAGTTAATGGTGATAGTGTATCCAAAACTAGAGAGAGAAATACTAAAGTTCGTGAAGTTCA
>NC_061120.1:5835803-6013984 GCF_002878395.1 Capsicum annuum | reverse complement strand
AATAACTCCGCAAAAAGCAATAGTAATCTCTCACACGTTAATGGTGACAGTGTATCCAAAACTAGAAAGAGAAATACTAAAGTTCGTGAAGTTCAAGATGTCTAAGATTTCTCGTCCCCTTTAATGAAACCCTAAAAGCTGCTATTTATAGCTGTAACTTAAAGGAAATTCGAAATTAAAATTTCTGAAATTCGTCCCTTAGATGACTCAAACTCTTAAGGAAAACCTAGACTTGTCCTTAAATACTTAGGCTAATTATGGAAACATAATCACAGGTTACACCTTTTTCTAGGAATAGATGACGACATGCGTGACGCCTTATCAGGGTTCTGATGACTTATCAGGAATGTCGTCAGATCCTATTCAATTTTGACTTTCTCTACTTTAGGCTGACAATGAAATATGACGGCTTATTAAAACTTTGACGACTTATCACCAATGTCGTCATGGATTCCAGTTGAAGTCCATTCTCTGTCTAAGGCTGACAATGCTCTTGGTAGCTTATCAAATATGTGACGACATATCAGGGGATGTTGTCACACTTCTGCTCCAACTTCATCACACTGCCTCCAGCTGACGATGGACCTGATAACTTATAACCAAGTTGACGACTTATCACACTTCTTGGCTATTTGTTCCATATTCACCTCTTTTTGTCCTTATTGTCTTAGGTTCTCTTGCATCTTGCCTTTCACTGCAATATCAAAGAAATATCATCAAAAACAACGTTAATTACTTAAGAACTTACAATTATTTTGAGTTAAAAGTCTTAAATGTGCTAACAAAATGCTAGCACATCAGCACTTACTGAACATTAGTTGTAATAAAGATTTTCATGACTTTTAGAAAACAACAGATTATCACTATATGTGTTTTATCTAAATACCTTTCGACCTATTTAGATATTATATTACCTAATTCTTTCAAACTCATGAAATCTTTTTGTTCAACCTGATTTCATCTCAAGTTGATTACCTTTGTTATAGCGTTAATCATTAGATAGAAATTTAACATATCCAAATGCCTGTTGATAATTCACTTCTATTAATTGATTTCTTAGGTCCAACAAACCAATGTGAGGTTCAATCTATTGTTTGCAACCTACAGATAATACTTATTACAAAAGAATTATCAAGAAGTTCCTAAAGTACTTCGAATGTTAACAAACTAATGAAATCATAAGGCCAAACTCATAGATCCCACAACTATGGTTATGGGAATTAGTTACTCATGAGATAGAGAGAAACAATATAAATTAGATTCATAATTCTAGAGTAGTTAACTTACAAACGAATAGAATATAAGATTGTTCTTTCCAAATCACAAGAGAAATCCCAAAGCCAAAATAAAAATCCCAAAAAACTTAATTCAATAATTTAGATTAAAAAAAAATCAAAAGTTGTTACTTAGGATAAGTTCAAGATGCCTATGGAAACCTAAGATTTTCCCATAAATAGTCGAGATTTTTTCAAATTTAAAATTCAAATTCCAGATTATTCGCTTTACAGTAACGACTTCCTATGATGACTTATCACATAGTTGACGACCTATCAGACCAGGTCGTCAACTATTCTTCCCATTTCTTGCTTTCTACTTACAGCTGATGACCAAGCCTGACGACCTATCACATAGTTGATGACCTATCAGATCAGGTCATCAACTATTCCTTCTATTTTTTGCAGTCTGACTATGGGTGACTGATCTTGGGTGTATTTATACACCTAAGCACCATAACTTGCCCATATTTTAGCTAAGTTTTGAGAATAAAGTGCCTAGTTTCTTATGTTTTTACTCTACTTTGATGTAATTGAGCTAACCTAAGTGGTTAGCATGATTTCAGGTGTTAATGAGGTAGATAGAAATATTACGGGACTATGGATTACGGATGCCAAATCACACAAGAGAAAAGTAGCTTGTTGGATCAAATATGGCGCCTAGAAACTATGTCCAAGACTAATTTGTCATTTATAATTAGTTTAGGGACTTAAAAGGCAACTATGAGAGAAAAGATTATTAAAAAGACTTGATGATGAAAATTTATCATTATTCATTATTTTGTATTATTTTGGATTGGAGAGTGGCGGCTTAGCACTAAGGGGAAAAACACGCAACTTCATCTTCTTCAGCATTGTGTTTACTTTTTGTTATGATGAATATTTCTATTGTGATTCCCGTTTTATTCATGAGTAGCTAAGTTTATTAGTTAGCGTTATAGAAGCCTTGTAGCATACAATCTATTACTTTGGTTTTTTTAATTCATCATGTATTGATCTGCGTACATCATACTCTCTTCGTTTATCTTGAATTCTCGTGGTTGCAAACATAGAGGATGTGCCTTAAAACTCAACTTGTTCAATAGAAAGGTTGAGGCTCGGAAAAGAGAGTAGTGACAAGAAAATAGGATTTTCAACCCCTATTTCATATGTTAATGCCTTAACAGGATTAACTACTTGGAGATTTCGTGTTGTTTTTGTAAACACTTTTGATTCGAGAGAACTAAAGTGAATTAGTCCTTGATGGTTGAGAAACACTAGGATTATGTTATTAAATACAATATGATTCTTTGTAAGCACGATGCATATATTAATTCATAAAGCCCATAGTTAGAAAGTATTGAAAACTACAAGGTAGACATAACCCTAGCTTGCTATTTCTCTGAGTTTGAATACTACTACACATATTTCATCTTGTTAAACTGAAACCTTTAATTTGTGAACTGAATCAAATTTCCCATTTTTGTTTCACGAAAACGAATGATTAAAAGTCAACTAATTTGCATACAACTTAATTAGCACTATATTCCCTGTGGGATTCGACCCCAGCCTAGTTAGGTTCTATATTTGACAACGACCGTTTATTCTCTCGTAAGAGAGGTGTAATTTAGGCGTATCAGTGACAGAGAATTTTGATGACATATCAGATGGTTGCCGACCTATCAGAAAGGTTGCCAATTAAGATCTTCAGCTCTACTTCAATCAAAACTTGTTCTTCTTGACGTAATTATCAGAGGTTTTCATGCATCTCGACTTTCCTGCAATATCATATGAAATATAATCAAAAACGAAAATAGTTACTTAAGAACTAACAATTATTCTAAGTTAAAAGCCTTAAATGTGCTAATACAAAGCTAGCACATCACTCCCCAGCCTCCCTGACAAGCCCAATCCATTTTTATCCCACAACACGCCCGAACCCCTAGCCCAACCCTAGAACCGTGGGCTATAGCACACTGATTTGGCCTGAAAATGCCTCGTTAGTGCCGTTTCACCCGTTTGACCATACAAATGGTTCCGCCTACCTAAAAGGACTATACTAGGATGCCACCAGCCTCCCTGTCATGCCCCGTTCAATTTTCAACCCACAGTACGCTTGGAACCAGGGCCCAGCCCCAAAATTGTGGGCTATAACACACTGATTTAGCCCGAAAATACCCCATTCATGTCGTTTTGCCCATTGTAATATTAAAATAGCCCTGCCCACCCAAATTTACCATAATAGGATTCTCTTCATCCTCCTTGGCCCAGTTGATTTTTATCCCACAGCACGCCCGAATCCCGGGCTCACCTCTGGAACCGTGGGCTATAGTACATCGATTTGGCCCAAAAATGCTCCATTCATGCTGTTTCGCCCGTTTGACCACCTAAATGGACCCACCCACCCAAACCTACCACACTACGACGCTCCTCCGCCTCCCAGGCACGCCCCGATCAATTTTTGGCCCACAAAATGCTCGTACCCTAGGCCCACCCCCAGAAACGTGAGCTATAACACATCGATTTGGCTAAAAAATACCTCGTTTACATTGTTTAGCTCGTTTGACCACCCAAATGGCTCTGCCCTCCCAAACGGACCACACTAAGATGCTTCCCAGCCTCTCTGGCATGCCTCGGTCAATTTTTGGACCGCCACATGCCCAAACCCCTGGCCCACTCTCGGAACTGTAGGTTATAGCACACCAATTTTGCCCAAAAATACCCCATTCGTGCCGTTTTACCTGTTGTACAACCCAAATAGCCCCGTCCACCCAAATTGACCATACTAGGATGCTCCCCAACCTCCCTAGCACACCCCAGTCGATTTTTGGATTTTATCACAGCACACCCAGACCTTGGTCCTACCCTAGAATCGTAGGCTATAGCACACCGATTTGGCCTAAAAATGCTCTATTTGTGCCATTTCACTTATTTGACCACCCAAATGGCCTCGCCCATCCAAACGGACCACACTAGGACGCTCCCCAGCCTGCCTAGCACGCCACGATCAATTTTTATCCCACAACACGCCCGGTCCCACTCCCAGTTCCGTGGGCTAAAACACACCAATTTGGCTTAAAAATTTCTCTTTTGTGTTATTTCACTTGTTGTACCACCAAAATAGCCTTGCCCACCCAAATGAACCACACTAGAATGCCCCCCAACCTTCCTGATATGCCCTAATCAATTTTTGGCCTACATCACACCTGGACCAAGGCCCCCAGAACCGTAGGCTATAGCACACCGATATGGCTCGAAAATGCTTCATTCACGCCGTTTTACTTGTTTGAGCACCCAAATGGTCCCGCCCACACAAACGGACTATACTAGGATGCTCCCCAGCCTCCTTGGCACATCCCAGACAATTTTCAGCACACAGCACACCCGGACCCCGGGCCCACCCCAGAACCGTAGACTATAGTGATCTGAGATAGTTTAATATACTTTTGTATCATTATTCTAGCTTATTTCACCTTATTTTTAGAGCAATTCGTGTGCTTAACATGTTCATATTGATATGAATAAGCAGTTAATCATCCAAGTGTGTGATTACAATGTTTAAAGTACTTTTCAACCAAGTTTGTGCTTAATTGATTAATTTATAGTTCAACCCGAAAAACTAGTTTTACTAGCTTGAGCTAGGTGTGTATCTAGTTGATTTCGGTGGATTCTAATGTGTTTAATTTATTCCAAATGATTTAAATGTGTAATTATGAGTGAAATAACTTATTTGTAATGTGCAAAGTTTAATTTAATTAAGTCAAGAGTCGAAATATTAAGTGGAACATCATTATGAATTTACCTTATCTTAGCTCTTGTTTTGATTTGTTGTTGAGAATATTGTGTCGTTTTGTTCTTTAATATATGAAGTGTGATATTATAGGAGGCTTTACAAACTAAATACGGTAATATATTAATGATTTAAAAGTCAAAAATTTATTAGAAATACACTATAAAAGATATAAACAAAGAATAAAACCTTCAACACTTACCAAAATTTTGAAATTTGCGTCGACATGTTCAAACACTGCCAGTAACAATTTGCGCTGACGAAGAGAGAGAAAAAGGCACAATGACAATTTAATATTATTTTCCAGGAGGGAATCTAAATTGGGATCCATGTCCATTACTTAATCCAACTATAAATGAAATATTAAATTACATATATGTACAGTGCATTAAATTGGGGCCCGTGCATTATTATACATTATGACTTGGGAAACATATATATATATATTTATTTACTTACGGACAACTGGAAAAAGGGGAGAAATATATTATTGCTGGACTTGGTCAACTTGGATTATATTAGGAACACGTCTTCGACATTGTGGGGACGGCGACACTGTTTTGGACAAAATTTATTGGAGAGCTGCACACCTGGGAACAATTTGAATTATATTTTGGATCACACCTGGAATGGTGGTGACGGTGGACAAGCATTTTTCTCTGGTAAACCACTGGACAATATTAGAAGACCGGGACACGTCAATTCTGCACACGGATCGGAAAACATGGAGGCTGCTACTGATTTTAATTAGGTTTTTATTATTTTAATTAATCTTTAATTTTTCGTATCATGTATTCAATTAATTAGATGGTAATTAAAAATATTATTATCTAAAAACTCTTTTTTTGGATTAAAACCAAGAACTTGATTACTATTATTTTGGATTAATTTCGTTAAATTTTTCTTATCATTATTGGTTGTTTGTTTATTCTTATTTTAATTATTTTATGGATTGATCACCCATAAAATACATATATTATCGAACTTTTAATCTCGGGAGAGGGAATAGGGAGATAGAACATGGGAGTAAATAAAGTTTGAATTTTTATTCTTTTATAAAATAAAGAATTAAACTTAGTATTTAGGACAGGGATGTACTTAGATGTCTTACTTGATTCAAACATAGGATGATAGCTTTAATTAACTTAATTGAATTATTACATTTCTGCTCAACGATGTAATTGTAAGGTCCATATTAGGTAAAAGATTAGAGGTTGGGAAACCATAATCATACAATTAACCCTACGAATCAACAACCAAGATAAGCAAGTTGATGATTGAAATTCAATAACATAGTATGATTGTTTTAAGTGCTTTAACCCTGCGTTTTAATCCATTGATTGTCCCAAAACTTTTATTTTTTACTCATTGTTTATTTTATTTTTAATTTACAATTCTAAAACTCTATTTGCTACTCTCCTCAATTAGTTGAACTAGAATTCGATAGTCGGCGAACGCAAGTTCCTGAGATATCGATACTTGGGCTTCCTTGAAGCCACTGTACTACTTGATAAAACCACGTACACTTGCTTATGCGCTTGGATGATGTCAAGTTTTTGGCGCCATTGCTAGGGACTTGTAATTAGGTAACTATCTTATTTTTAATTTTTCTATTTGAGTTGTAAATAGCTTTAGTTTTTTAGTCTCTTTTTATTTTCTTTTATTTCTCTTTTTATCACACTCGAGATAGAAAGTTTTTGAGTGATGACGATTCTATATGGTGTATGGTTTGTGGCCATAGTGGTCATTCAGAAGATATGTGTGTTGTCAATCCTGATTCGGTAATGTATGTGGGTTATGCTGAAAGGCAAAATTATACAATCAACTACAATCAAACAATGCAGAATCAGCAACAATCATGGAATAACCACCACCAGCAGTTTCAACAGGCCCAACCAAATCAGTCAACTAGCAATATGGAAGAGATGCTGAAGCAAATTTTAGCGTCTCAAGTACAGTTGATGGAAGATATGAAAAACTATCAGGAGGCTGTAGAGCAATTGGATAATAAGCTGAAAGTAGATGCAGAGTTGACTCCCCAACTAGTAACAGATAAAGTAACTGATAATTCGAGAAAGTATGAGTACTCGAAAACTAAAGTTGTTGAGCAGGTTAAGGAGATACCACTGCCACCATGTCTACAGTGGCTAAGAAAAGAAAAGTATGAGGAGGACATTAGCCAATTTATGGAGAAAACAAAAGAATTGCAATCATCCGATTGTCATCTTTATCTTGAGATTGAAATCGAAAAGGTGAATAAGAGTGAGTGTGTAGTAGATTGTGTAAACTTTGAAGTGGGATTGGTTGGGCCTCATTCAAAGCACTTTTCTACATTATGTTTAGATGATATCTTGTCTGTGGAAGCATTTAAAATAGTGGAAGAGTATGAAGATGACGAACAAGAATCCTATATTCTTGATTTTACACCGGATAAGCAATATAAAAACACACCTCACTTTAAGGCCGAGTGGTTCACCATGCATCATCCATTACTCGGTTCCTTAATCTTTGTACTGATGTTCTAGCTTTTGACGTAACATTTTTCATCTTTTTCTTGGGAAAATTACATGTTTTCAAGTAACCAAGGTTGTATTTAATACTGGTTTTTAGTGTTTCAGGGTAAGGAGCTAGCTAAAGGAAAAAACTCAGAAAATTAGCAGAAAAAGACATTTAATGGTTAAAATGGTTGACCTTCAGTCTTGAAACGGACCACCAATTCAACCGTCAGTGTTAAACAGAACAAGGCATCCTGAAACACTCAATGACGACCAATGTGGTGGACCGTCAGTCTTTCGATGGACCACCAACTCAACCATCGGTCCTAAACAGAACCTATGTCTTCAGAAGACCCAACGACATCCCATATGGTGGACCGTCAGTCTTTCGATGGACCACCATTTTGTTTGTCAGTTTTAAGTAGAACTTACCTCTCTAGGACCATCAGCAACGACCCATATGGTGGACCGTAAGTCTTGCGACGGACCACCACTTTGGCCGTCAGACTCAAACAGAACTGGGCTTTCAAGGACCATCAGTGACGGCTAATTTGGTGAACCGTCAGACTTCCGACGGACCACTACTTTGGCCGTCACTTTTGATGCGGATTTTATAATTTTGAATTTTAAATCCTTTTGACCTGGGAACATATAAATACCCAGTTTTAGGTTTTATTAGGGATATTTTTATCCATCTTATCATTTTTATTAGGGTTTTCTATACTGAAAGTACATTGTTACAGAGTTTTTCTCTAAGATTCATAAGAGATTAGTAGATCTAGATTCCTTTATCATATTTTCTATTGAAGATTGAAGAACAACAATTGTGACTTTTGTAAGTTAACTTTGAATTAATTTTTGAATAACAAAATGGTTCTTTTTCTTTCTTGGGTAGAAATGTGTGGCTAAGCTCCCATAACTAGGGTTATGGGAGTCTTGATGTGAAAAGCTGATAGTGGATTGTGAATTTAGTAGATTCCCATGAGTAATTGATATTACATAAACTCTTCTTCACTTTAATGACTTTTCTTGGTTGAAAAATTAAAAAGTGAGCCCAAGAACAACACTTGTTCAAATAGAAAAGTGCTTGTTGAAAAAAAAAAGGCTTTACACAAATCTATAGGCTTTAACCTTTGGATAGAGGCTAGATGCCTTAACCGGATCAACTCATGTGAGTTAATAGGTGAATTTATATTATGTTTCTTAGGTTTGAAAGAATTAATTGATAAGTACTCATTTAGGTTGAGAAACTAATGGGTAAACCATAGAATTCAATTACTCTTGCAATAAGAATTGTTCATTGGGAATCCAAAATAGTTCACAACCCTAGTAGCTAAGCATCTTGGTAACCATAACTCTAGTTTGAATTCTCTTATTGAAATACTATTAACAATATAACCTACAGTTGGAATACTTTCTGCGACAAACATTTGAATATAATTGATAAATAAAAATCTCCCTTTATTTTGGAGCCTTCAATCAACAGTCTAATAATAACCAAAATACTTAGTGAACACAGTATTCCCTGTGGGATTAGACACCCAACCCATTTAGGTTCTATATTTGACAGAGACTGCTTACATTTTCTAACGAGAAGTGTAATTTGGGCATATAAAATTTTGGCACCGTTGCCAGGGAATACGGTTGTCAATTAAGTTTGAGATTGTTAATTGACCTTTGGTCAAGTTTCCCAAATTTTGCTTTTATATGTTGTTTTTGTTTTGTGCAGGGTAGTTGTTGTGTATACCAAGTACATAGAGATCGGGTGCCTTGTTATTACCAGTATAACTGGAACCGTAGTTAATTGGCAGAATAGCGGACTCCCAAGATGCTGAAAGACTAGCCGCACTGGCTAGATCTCAACTTAATCAGCATAATGATGATTTGTTAGATTCTATCAACCTAAGGCATACAGAGAATGTGGCTGCACTAATAAACCACAATGTAAACAAAAATCGGCCCTTTAGGGCAAGGCAAGAGCATCAACCACTGCAGTTTGATCTGAATGACGACGAAGATAGAATGGATGAAGCAGGTTCAACTGGAGATATCATTCCTCCTCCTCTAGCACCTGGAGCTAAATTTAATATTACTAGTACGATTATTCAACTCCTTCATCTTAAGGGGTTGTTCGGTGGTCTTCCCGGAGATGATCCTAATATGCATTTAGTGAACTTTGTCACTATTTGCAAATCCTTTGATAATCCAGGAGTGGGACAGAATGCTATCCGACTATGCTTTTTCTTATTGTCTATGTCTGCAAAGGCAATACTAAGGCTCAATAGACTGACTCTCGATTCTATAATAAACTAGAGGCAGTTTAAAGAGGCCTTTCTAGAAAGATTCTTTCCACCTTCAAGGAGGGTACAGTTGAGGGATCAAATCAGTAACTTTCGACAGCTTCCCACTGAAGCTCTTCATGAGACCTGGGAGAGGTTTAAAAAGAAGCTGATGCAATGCTCGAACCATAACAAGACAAATATTTATTTGATGGAGACTCTTTATCGGACTTTGACTTTATTACGGAGCTAGTCGTGGATAATGCTGTAGGAGGGTCATTTGTTGACCTTACTTTTTCAAAGGCTTCAGAGATGCTTGATCAAATGACCAAACAGAGTAAAGCTTGGCATACCAGGGATTCTATGGTAGCAAGCCCTACTGTGTATGATAGTATGACTACAGAGTAATGCAAGAAGAAAGAAGAATATAACCAGGACATGGCACGCTTAAAGACAAAAATGGATTTGCTGACTGAGCATCTATTGTCTGGAAAAATGGAGAAGCTAAAAGCTGTTGTATCCCAGGGAAGAGCTGACTCTGATTTGGAAGAGGAGGTGAATTATCTAAATAATCAGGGGGTTTTGAGGCAATATCAAAAGAAATCAAGGTTGAAACTATTACAACAAAGATGGTTACAAATATAGAGATCAAAGGAACTAGAAGAGCAAGAATGATAGGAGTGGACTATATGTACCTCCTAGAAGCAGAGATAATGCTGCAACTAGCCCTGGCAAGATGTCCATGGAATACATGATGGATAAATTATTAAAGGGAGTTGAGGCTACCAACACTGGGTGAATACTATGAAGAGTGATTTGTCTTCCATGAGTCAGTTGGTAAATTCACACTCTACTTCTATCAAATAGTTAGAGCAGCAAATGAGCCAACTCTCAACAGTACTTAATAAGAGAAAGAGAAAAACTTTTCCAAGTGATAGAGTTCAGAAGCCTTGAAATGATGGCTTTTACATAGCAATTACCACACGGAGTGGTAAGGTATTACCAGGCCCATCTGTAGGCAAAGCAATGATTGAGGATGTAATTGAAAAAGTTATTGAGCATAGAGAAAGTTATCTTGTAGAGCCTGATAAACTGGATGAGATTATTGATGATACATCACCCAATCATCAGCAAGTTGATGAGTTGGATAAGAGCAAGGGAAAGGAAGCTGAAGAGGTAGTTACTACGCTCCAAAAACCACCACCTCCAATTCCCCATCGGTTGAAGAAAAAGGCTAAATACATAAATTTTGGCAAGTTTATGGACATGCTTAAGCAGTTGACAATAAATTTGCCATTAGTGGAGGCATTGAGGAAAATACTAGGGTATGCAAAGTTCATGAAAGACCTCATTACAAAGAAGTGGACAGTTAGTTATGAGACAGTGGACATTTTCCATCACTGTGGTGAAATTTCCACAAGGTCGTTGATGGAGAAGAAGGCAGACACAGGAGCAGTTACTATACTGTGCACTATTGGGCCTCTTGATTTCACAAAAGATCTATGTGATTTGGGTGCCAGTATAAATTTGATGCCGCTTCTTGTGTATAAGAAATTAGGTTTGAGGGATCCTACTCCCACAAACATGAGATTAGTTGTGGTGGACAGAGCTGTGAAGCGGCCTGTGGGGATTTTATATGACGTATTAATTTATGTGGACAGTTTCGTATTTCTGGTTGATTTTGTCATTCTCAATTGTGAGGTGGATTTTTAGGTTCCCAAAATCTTAGGTCGACCTTTCCTCACAACCGGGAGTATACTTATTGATTTGAGGGAAAATGAGCTACTATTCAGGTTGAATGATGAAGTAGTTCAATTCGATGTATGTCATTCCAACATAAAGATATGAGCATCTTTTCTATTGTGGATGTTTATTATGAGGAGCAGGAAGTGCCTATAGAAGAAAAATTTATGGTAGAGACTTTAGCTGCTGTATTGATAAATTTTGATCATGACGGTATTGAAGATTATGAGGAGAAAGTGTGTGCCATAACGGGCATGGGTTCTTATTCATATGCACCCAAAAATTTGTATTTAGACTTGAAAAATGGTCCAAGTCCACCTACTAAGCCTTTTATCAAAGAGCCACCTATCTTGGAGATGAAAGAGTTGACCGGTCATTTGAGGTATGTGTTCCTATGCAGTGGGAATACACTACCTGTTATTATTGTTGCTGATCTAGGTGAGCAACAGGTGGAAGCCCTCATCTCTGTTCTTAAGAGATATAAAAGGTCTATTGGTTGGAAGATTACAGATATCATCGGTATCCCTCCTAGTATCTGTACACATAAGATTCAGCTAGAGGAAGATTGTGTTCCAACTATTGAGCATCAGCGTCAACTAAACCCCCTATACAAGAGGTAGTGAAGAAAGAAATTATCAAGTGGCTAGATGCAGGAGTGGTATACCCGATCTTAGATAGTAAATGGGTGAGTCCTGTTCAGTGTGTACCCAAGAGAGGGGGCATGACAGTGGTGGCTAACAAGAAAAATGAGTTGATTCTACTCAGGCCTGTTACTAGGTGGAGGGTGTGTATGGATTACAGAAAACTTAACTCTTGGACATTAAAGGACCACTACCCAATGCCTTTCATGGATCAAATGCTTGATCGGTTGGTGGGAAGAGGTTGGTATTATTTATTGGATGGTTATTCTGGTTACAATCAGATTTCTAAAGCCATGGAGGATCAGAAGAAAATGACATTCACCTGCCCATATGGTACTTTCACATTCAAGCGGATGCCATTTGGATTATGTAGTGCACCCGCTACCTTTCAACGGTGAATGATGTCTATTTTCTTATATATGGTTGAAGACACCTTGGAGGTGTTTATGGATGATTTTTTGGTGGTACGAGATTCGTTTGAGTTGTTCTTGGTGAATCTGAGTAGGGACTTACAGCGGTGTGAAGAGTTCAATCTTGTTCTTAATAGGGAGAAATGCCACTTCATGGTGAAGGAGGTCATTGTTCTTGGACATAAAATTTCAGCAAAGAGGATTGAAGTCGATCGAGCTAAAGTTGAGTTTATAGAGAAACTTCGACCACCTATTTCAGTGAAGGGGGAGCGTAGTTTCCTTGGTCACGCTGGATTCTATCGAAGATTTATAAAACACTTCTCAAAGATTGAGAACCCCCTTTGCAAACTTTTGGAGAAGAAAGTCAGATTCTCCTTTGATGATCAATGCTTAAAGGCATGTGAATGCCTTAAAGGGAAGCTGGTTGATGCTCCTATTATTATTGCACAGAATTGGTCAAAACCGTTTAAGATCATGTATAATGGAAGCAGTGTTTCCTTTAGATCTATGTTGAGACAAAAGAAGGAAAAATTGTTTCATCCAATCTACTATGCCAGCAAAGCACTGAATAGAGATCAAAAGAACTAGACCCTCATAGAAAAGGAACTTCTTGCAGTAGTCTATGGTTTTGAGAAGTTTCGAGCTTATTTTCTAGGAACCAAGGTGGTGGTCCACACTGATCAAGAAGCCTTGAGATATTTGATGGTGAAAAGGGATGCAAAACCAAGGTTGATTAGATGGGTGTTGCTGTTTCAAGAATTTGATTTCAAAGTTAAGGATAGAAAGGGTTATGGAAACCAAGTGGTAGATCATCTGTCTAGGCTGGAAGGTGAGCAAATATCTTGAGATAAATTTGAGATCAATGATACATTTTTGTATGAGCAAATCCTGGATGCTATCATGGAGAAAATACCTTGGTAGGCTGATTGCACAAATTATGTGGTGAGTGAGGTGAGTCCGGAGAATCTTTCTTTCCATATAAGAAAGAAGCTTCTCCATGATGTGGCATTTTAGTTATAGGATGACCTATTTTTGTTTCGGCGATGTGGTGAAAATATCATAAGGAGATATGTTCCAGAAGTAGATATTCTGAGTATCTTGGAATCATGGCATACGTCTCCGATTAGAGTTCATCATGCTAGAGAACATACTGCTAGAAAGGTTCTAAAAAGAGGCTATTATTGGCTGGCTTTTTTCAAAGATGGTTATGAGTTTGTGAGAAGATGCCACCAATGTCAGAGTCAGGGATCAATCTCCAAGCCCTATGAAATATCTTTGACTAAAATAATAGAGGTAGAACTATTTGATGTCTGGGGCATCAACTTCATGGGGCCCTTTGTGAGATCACACGAGATGAAATACATTCTACTTGTTGTTGATTATGTATCAAAGTAGGTTGAAGCCATGGATTTCGCTGACAACGAAGGGAAGAGAATAGTTGTGTTCCTTAAAAGGAATATTTTCTCTTGATTTGGGGTGCCACGCACCATTATAAGCGATGGTGGATCTCACTTTTGCAATCGTGTCTTTTGAGCTGCCTTAGCAAAGTATGGTGTCAAGAAAACACAAAGTAGCAACTCCATACCACCCACAGACTAGTGGGCAAATGGACATTTTGAATAAAGAGATCAAAGCCATACTTGCTAAAATAGTGAATGCTAGCAGACAAGATTGGTCCAGAAAACTTGATGATGTCTTTTGGGCATACACAATTGCTTTCAAGACACCTATCAACATGTCATCATACCATTTAGTTTATGGAAAGGCATGTCATCTGCCAATTAAATTGGAGCATAAGCTATTGTGGGAAAAGGGAAACTCCAACACTCTCCCAGTCTAAAGATAAGAGCGCCAGTAGTACAAGCAGTACCAGATAGAGCCCAGATGAGGCAACAGTTACTATATCTCAACCTGTACCTACTGTGGGTAAAACTGAGGCTGCTAATATGAAAGTAACTGATGTGGATACTGATCCTAATGATGCCAACATTATAAAGCGTAAGGATCCTCAAGTTTGAGAGGAGATTAGATGGAAGATAGAGGGAGCACATGAGAAGTTCTATGATGGATTGACACCTACAACAAGAGGGATAAAAAGAGCCTTTGTAGAGGAACATCAGATTATGACAACGAAGCTACATGAGTATCCTGAGTTGGAATATCGTTTCAACGAGTATAAACTAGCATGGATTAGCAGGCCACCAGGAGCGTATCAACCGAATTAGGTAAGAGAATTCTTTACCAATTATCTTGCACTAGTAGAAAAGGACTATCCAAAAGGGACGTCAGTTGCAAGCTTGCCAAACAGAGAGGACGTACCTATCCAAGAAGTCACTATCGATATTTTAGCTCAAACAATTAATAGGATGCTATTTGGGCTAGAGTACGAGGCTCCACCTGCTATACCTGATCTTGAGTATAAGTTAAGGACTGCATCCACTCAAAGTCCTTGGGTGGCTTTTTTATTGACTAATGATGGCAACCCCTCTTAGTTGATTAATCCACGGGATTGTATTGCAAAATATTCCATTAACTTCAAGGATAAGTTCTGGTGGGCTGTTGTTCTCTTAAGGCTGATGCCAACATAAGGTGACAGAAACTTGGACAAAAATAGAGTTGTATCAGTGGAAAGCTTGGTTTTAGGGTTGCAAGTTGATTTTGGCTAGATTATTGTGGTTGAGATATTTTTCAGGGAACATAAAACAAGCAGCGCATTGTCGTTTCCATGCTCAATCACTGAGTTATACAAATAGGCCGGTGTGCCCCTGATCCGTGGAGTTGACAATGAAATCTCATCTACACATATACAGGACATTGAGAAGTCAAAAGGCGACTCAAAGTTTGAGATGCGTGTCACCAAGCCTCTAGCTTACTAGACTCAATCTGCACCAGCTTCCGATGGTACAAAAATTCTCGCAGGTATGCCGTTGCCCATCACCACTTATGTTTCACCAGAGTATATGCCTCCAGGTACTTCTATAGGGTTGGGTTCTACACAATCTATGGGAGGAGAAGACTTTGACAAATACAGGTTAATGCAGGAAAATTTTGTAAAATCAATGAAGCTGCAAAAGAGGTTTCAGAGATAGTTCGATAAATGGGCGTCAAAATTTAAGCCTTTTGTTGATAAAATTATAGCTGAGGCAATCCATCCATTCCAGAATATTCAAGATAAGATGGAAAAAATGCAGTACCACATCAATAAAATCCTAGATGCACTGTCCCTCCCTGATCTTGCAAAGCTCGTGGCTGAATTTAAGCAGGCAAAGGCCAATATAACAAAATTAAAGGGAAGGAAATAACAACAGACTATTTTTGATCCAGCCTTAGTGGAAAGTGATGATGATGAAGGTATTATGGATCTGATGGGAAGACCCGTGAAAGATAAAGAAAAGCAGCACATGGATGAGCGAGCTGTAAGGAAAGAATAAAAGAGAAGAAAGAGAGCAGAAATGACACCGGAGCAACAAGAACAAAATAATCTGAAGAGAGCTCAAAAGAAATCAAGGAAAGATGAAGAAAAGAGAAAGAAAAGATAAGAAAATAAAGCAGCAAGAGTATCTACTAGTGTTGCCCCAACAAGGGGGCAAAGTTCAGGCTCAGTACGAGAGATGATTTCTCTAATTTTGGAGGGGGAGGTTTTGAGTGCCCCTACCATCATAGGGGACAAAATTGAACCAGGTGAAGATGCAGGATCCTCACCACACTTCATAGATCCCTCATGTGAATAAGAGGCAGTACAAGTATACCCATTTATTTGTACTTTAATTTAATGCTTTGAGGATAATGCATATGTTTTTCTGTGGGGGTGGTGTGTACTTGTACCATGGGGGTTTGTGTTGCCAATATTCTGAACCCTTACCATGTGCTATCTAGGAGAATCGGCATGTCTAAGATCATGTAAACTTTGCATCTTTCTTTTCTAGGTTTAACTTTAGATTTGCAGTTTTCTTCTTTTTAAATCTTATTATGTTTTTTATGTTGGTACATGAAATAAAATTGTTGTTTGTGTTAGTATCTTGTTGTAAATATGGATGATGAATGATGTTGGCATCAAACTATGACTATTTCCATTTGACTGTTTACTTTTGTCTTCTAGGATATGTGAGCAATTGTTAGTGAATTTGTAGTTGGCATTAATCTATAAATATGCATGACATGGATGCACATCTTAAGAATAGTAGAATGAGTTTGACTTAGTTGCCACTGTGTGTGCGAGTAATTATAGTTGTTCTTACATAGTATAGTACCTAGAACTTGCCTGGTTAAATTAATGTTGTTCCGTATTTGACGACATAAGAAGTGATGGCAGGCCACCTTATGCTATTAGTCCACTTAGCCAAAATAATTAACCCCATCAAAAATAATTTTCCATTTTTGAACCCTTCTTTGAGCCTTTATTAATTTTTCTTCATCACCAAAAATTTTGGTTAACTCTCTTTCAACCGTTAACTCCTATCTCTGGCCTTGGCCTAATAATGGGCAATGTGTACCCAAACTTAGGCAAAACACCTAAGTTGAGGCTAGATATTGTAGGGTTGTTAACTACCTAATGAAAAGTTGGTCTAGAATTTGAATTTGAGCATTTGGCCCTGATCTAGTTAAGATAATATGCACCTTAACTTATGACATCAGCCTAAGTTGAGGGTGGCTGATGCTTGTGTGTATAAAAAAATAGGAGTTATTGTGGTAAATCTTGAATGAATGGAAAAAGGGTAAGTGAGCTATCAAAGCAATGACCTTGGTAAGAAGAATTTATAAGCAAAGAGAGTTAAAGCATAGTCTTTAGTCCCTTTTCTAAAAATTCCTTCCTGACCTAGACTGATACCTCATTACTAGCTTAGAAAAGACTTTCTTGATCTTGGAACTCAGCTATAAGGGGGGATTAGATGATAAAGGAAATCTTATAGGTGCATGTGCTATATTTGTAACTTCTTTGATAAGTGAGAGGATTGTGATTTGTATCCACAAGATATATTGAGTGGTGGATCTCCTTGAATATAAGGGAAAACTTAGTTGTACTTAATTTGGGTGATTTTAGTAGATTCTTGTATCCATGTCTGTGTAGATGAATTGAATTTGAAATAATGCTGGTTATGGACTCTGACATGTTACACCATATGATGTGGATGACAAGTGAATGATTGTGTGAAAAGTGGTTCAGTAGTAAATGTCTGTCATTATATTGTTCATAATTGCAATTTGGTGCTTAGTTGATTGAGGACGAGCAATTATCTTTAGTTGAGGATGTTGATGTTCTGGCTTTTGATGGAACATTTTTCATCTTTTTCTTGGGAAAATTGTATGTTTTCAAGCAACCAAGGTTGCATTTAATGCTGGAACAAGATGAGGAACAAGAATCCTATATTCTTAATTTTACACCGGATAATCAATATAAAAATTCATGTCACTTTAAGGCCGAGCGGTTTACCATGAATCATCCATTACTCGGTTCCTTAATCTTTGTACCACCTCCCTGTGAGTGAGGCAAAAAGATGGATGCTAAGTTGGGGGTGAAATTCATATCCTCAAGGTGGAGGAAAAAGTTGATATAGGTCATGCCGTGATACTAAATTAGGCGCTTCTTGGGAGGCAACCCAAGCTAAGATATGTTTTTTTTTAGGTTTTTAGTTTTTATTTCACGTAGTTTTTGTTTTTGATTGAGTCACAGGTTAATGGGAAGTCTGAGTACCATAAACTTGAGCTAAGGAGCATGGAAAAGACTGAGTGTGGGATTTCATGGATCTCTTTTATGTAAAAAGATGCTACTAGCTAGGCCTAGAGGCTTCAGGGAGTATCTCTATTTCTTACTTTTAAATTCATCTTGGGGACAAATTAGATTTTCAAGTGTAGCGTGGGGAAATTTCCAATTTTTGGCTCAATTTTAAAAAAATTAGGTTAGGAATAAATGAGATATTCTTGTTGTTGCTATTTTTTATTACATGATGCAAGTGGGTTTTTTTGGTAAAAGCATGTTGATTGTGTGAATTGCTATTTTTGAGACTCCTAGGCTCAAGTTTATGACTAGTGTTTGTTGGCTTAAAATTGAATTCATTCTATTGTTTGGTTGGGAGTCTATGATGAACCTATTGAGATGAACATGTGCCATGTGAGTGTGAGATTTTTTTTTTTTCTATATTTCTTGTTGCATGTGATATCTTGAACTTGCCTAGTGTGTTTGTGTAGCGAAATAAAGAATGTGGGTTTAGGAGATGATATAGGCATTTCTTTGATAGCCTTATTTTTACCTTCTTTTTGACCTACTCTTGTGCAAAATCCTAGTTAACCCCCATTGAGCCTTTAGCTTTTTCTTTGGTATCCTAATATGTAGCCTAATCCCTTTCTTTGATAGACCATAATTTGATCCAAAAAGCTCCTAAGTGCTTTAATAAAAAAAAATTTAATTTGAGAAAGGAGTTTGAGAAATTGAAAAAAAAAAGGTGAAATTGATGCCCCAGGGTAATACTTATTGGTGTTGATAATTGATGTGTGGTGGATGGATGTAATATAACTTATTCTAGAAATATTGACATGATTGTGAAAAACAGAAAAATTGATTCATGTGATAGTAAACTATGCGTCCATCAAGTGTTTGTGAAAATGCTTAAAAGAGAAAAGGCAAAATAAAAGAATGGGATTGACAAAAATTGGTGTAAAATGGGTTGTTGAGGATTGATTTTATTATATAATGTAGTGTATTAAAGCGCTTAGAGAGGTTAGTCACTATTCTTAAATAGTTCCTACACGTCTCTTAGCCTACATTACAACCCGAAAAAGTCCTAATTGATCCCAAGCCTTACATTTCAATATTAGTGGAGCATTACACTAAAGGCAAGATTATGGCTCATTGTTTGTAACTTGTAAATTCTTTGTGAGAGTGAGCGTAATTTGATTCTTGTACCCATTGTGTTACTCATTGCATTATTGTAGGTGATTATGGGTAACTCTCTTGTTGTGTGGGGCACATGTTTGATGAATGTGGGTGATTTGTATGACGTTCTTGATTGAATAATAAGCATGAGTTTTCCACTTAGGTGAGTCAATTTTTTAGGCTAGGATGTTTTAGAGTAGTGTTCATAAGCTTTCAATTGTGTAAATAACATGTTTTGTGTAGAAACTTGCATTTTGTGTAGTCATTATAGTACTAGCTTGAGTGTCTTTATTTTAGTAGAAGTGTAGCGTCACCTCAGATTTTGATGCTTAGAGTAAAGAGTTTTCGAGGACGAACAAGAGTTTAAGTGTGGGGTGATGATCTGAGGTGGTTTAATACACTTTTATATCATTATTCTAGCTTATTTCACCCTGTTTTGAGAGCAATTCATGTGCTTAACGTGTTCATATTGATATAAATAAGCATTTAATTGTCCAACTGTGTGATTACAATGTTTAAAGTACTTTTCAAACAAGTTTGTGCTTAATTGAATAATTTAGAGTTCAACCCGGAAAATTAATTTTACTAGCTTGAGCTAGGTGTGTATCTAGTTGGTTTTGGTGGATTGTAATGTGTTTAATTTATTTCAAATGGTTTAAATATGTAATTATGAGTGGAATAACTTGTTTGTAATGTGCAAAGTTTAATTTGATTAAGTCAAGAGTCAAAATAATAAGTGGAAGATTATTGCGAATTTGTCTTATCTTAGCTCTTGTTTTGATTTGTCATTGAGAATATTGTGTTGTTTTGATCTTTAATCTGTGGTGTGTGATATTGTAGGAGACTTTTTAAACTAATTATGGTGATATATTGATGATTTAAAGACAGAAAGTTCATTAGAAATACACTACAAAAAGTATGGACAAAGGATAGGAGGTTCAACACTTTAATTCAACTATAATTGAAATATTAAATTATATATATATGTACAGTGCATTAAATTGGGGACCATGACCATTCTTAATCCCATTATGACTTGGGAAACATATATATATATATTTACACACGGACTTCTGTAAAAAGAGGAGAAATATACTATTGCAGGACTTGGTCAACTTGGATTATATTAGGCACACGTCTTGGACATTGTGGGTGCGGTGGACACTGTTTTGGACAAAATTAATGGGAGAGCTGCACACCTAGGAACAATTTGAATTATATTTTGGGTCACACCTGGAACGGTGGTGACGGTGGACAAGAATTTTTCTCTGGTCAACCACGGGACAATATTAATTGAATCGTGATTATGAATATTATCAACTAAAAACTCTCTTTTTGGGGTTAAAGCCAAGAACATGATCACTATTATTTTGGATTAATTTTATTTAATTTTATTTATCATTATTGGTTGTTTTATTATTCTTGTTCTAATTATTTTATGCATTGATCACTCATAAAGTAAATATATTGTCGACCTTTTGATCTCAGGAGAGGGAATAGGGAGATAGAACATGGGAATAAACAAAGTTTGGGTCTTTATTCTTTTATAAAATAAAGAATTAAATTTAGTGTCTAGCACAGGAATGTACTTAGATGTCTTACTTGATTCAAACGTAGGATGAAAGCTTAAATTAACTTAATTGGATAATTACATCCTCGCTCAATGATGTAGTTGTAAGGTTCATATTAGGTAAAAGATTAGAGGTTGGGAAACCATAATCACGCAATTAACCCTACGAATCAACAACCAAGATAAGCAATTTGACGAATGAAATTCAATAACATAGTATGATTGTTCGCAGTACTTTAACCCTGGGTTTTAATCCATTGATTGTCCCAAAACTTTTATTTTTACGCATTTATTTTATTTTTAATTTACAATTCTAAAACTCTATTTGCTAGTCTCCTCAATTGGTTAAACTAGAATTCGATAGTCGGGGAACGTAAGTCCCTGAGAGATTGATACTTGGGATTCCTTGATGCCACTTTACTACTTGATAAGACCACGTACACTTGCGTGTGCACTTGGGCGCTGTCATATAGCAAATCGATTTGGCCCGAAAAAGCCCCGTTCACGTCGTTTCACCCGTTTGACCACCCAAATGGACCCTCCCTCCAAAACAAACCACACTAGGATGCTCCCCAGCCTCCCTGACATGCCCCGATCGATTTTCAGCCCATAGCACCCCCAGTCCCACCCTTTGAACAGTGGGCTATAGCTTACCGATTTGATTTGAAAATGCCCCATTTTCACCGTTTCCCTCGTTTGACCACCCAAATGGCTCCGCACACCCAAACGGACAACACTAGGATGGTCCAAAGACTCACTAGCATATCCCAAATAATTTTCGATCCACAACATGCCCAGACCCCGGGCCCACCCCATAACAGTGGGCTATAGCACACCGATTTGGCCTGAAAAAATCCCCATTTACGCTGTTTTGCTTGTTATACCATCCAAATGGCCTCGCCCACCCAAACGGACTATACTAGGACGCTCCCCAGCCTCCCTGGCATGCCCCAGTTGATTTTCAGCACACTGCACACCTGGACCCAAGCGAACCATCAAAACCGTGAGCTATAGCACACCGATTTGGCCCAAAAATGCCCCATTCGCACTGTTTCACCTGTTTGACCACCTAAATTGCC
Source organism: Capsicum annuum (assembly GCF_002878395.1). Lineage (NCBI taxonomy): Eukaryota > Viridiplantae > Streptophyta > Magnoliopsida > Solanales > Solanaceae > Capsicum > Capsicum annuum. Next base: position 5,991,853 of record NC_061120.1, on the reverse strand, counting down.
CCACTCACCCAAACGGACCATATTATAATGCTCCATAGCATCCCTGGCATGCTCCGATCAATTTTTGACCAACAACACGCTCGGACCCTGGGCCCACTCCCAGAACCATGGGCTATAGCACACCAATTTAGCTTGAAAATGCCCTGTTTATGCTGTTTCACTCGTTTGACCACTGACATGGCCCCTCCTACCCAAATGGACCACACTTGGATGCTCTTCAGCCTTCCTGGCACACTCCGGTCAATTTTTTGACCACAGCACGCCCAGACCCCAAACCCCCACCTAGAATTATGGGCTATAGCACACCGATTTAGCTTGAAAATACCCCGTTTGCACTATTTTACTTGTTTCACCACCCAAATGGCACCGCCCCCCCCAAACAGACCATACTAGGATACTCTATAGCCTCCTTTGCATGCTTTGATCAATTTTTGGACCACAGCACGATAGAACCATGGGCCCACCCCTGGAATCATGGGTTATAACACACTTATTTGGCCCAAGAATACCCTATTTACGCCGATTCATCTATTGTACAACCCAAATGGCCCCGCCTACCAAAATGGACCACACTAGGATGCTCCCCAGACTCCTTGGCATGCCCTGATCTATTTTTGTCCCACAACACTTGTGAACCACGAGCCCACCCCCAGAACCATGGGCTATAGCACACTGATTTGACTTAAAAATGCCCAGTTCAAGTAATTTCGCCCGTTTGACCATCCAAATGACGCTGCTCACCCAAACAGACCATACATAGATGCTCCATAACCTCTCTGGCACACCCCCAATCAATTTTTGGCCCACAGCATACCCAGACCCTAGAACTAACCCCAAAACTGTGGGTAATTACAAATCGATTTGGCTCAAAAATGCCCCATTCGCGTCGTTTCTCCTGTTGTACCATCCAAATGGCCCCACCCACCAAAATGGACCACACTATGATGCTTCCCAGCCTCCCTGTCATTCCTCAATCGATTTTTTGGTCTACAGCGTGCCCGTTTGACCACCCAATTTACCTCGCCCATCTAAACGAACCACATTAGGACTCTCCATAGCCTTCCTGGCATGCGCCCGATCAATTTTTAGCCCACAAAACACCCGTACCCTGGGTCTACCCCCAGAAACGTGGGCTATAGCACATTGATTTATCCCCAAAAAGCCCTGTTTAAGCCGTTTCGCCTGTTGTACCACCTAAATAGTCCCGCCTACCTAAAAGAAACATACTAGGATGCTCTCCAGCCTTCCTAGAAAGCGCCAGTAAATTTTTTGTCCACAACACGCTTGAACCTCAGGCCCAGCCCCAAAAACAAGGGCTATAGCACACCAATGTGGCCTGAAAATACCCCGTCTGAACCGTTTTGCCCGTTTGACCACCTAAATTGCCCCGCCCACCAAATGGAAAACACTTGGACACTCCAAAACTACCTGACATACCCCGATTGATTTTTGGCCAACAGCACGCCCGATCCCCAGGCCCACTCCTAGAAACGTGGGCTATAGTACACCGATTTAGCCTAAAAGTGCCCCATTAACACCGTTTCATTTGTTGTACAACCCAAATTGTCCCTCCTACCCAAAAAGACAATTCTAGGATGCTCCCTAGCCTCCTTGGCATGCCTCGATCAATTTTTGACCCATAGCACGCCCTGATCCTAGGCCCACCCCCAGAATTATGGCAATAGCACACCGAATTAGCCCAAAAATTCCCCTTTCATGTCGTTTCACCCGTTTGACTACCCAAATGGCCACTCCCACCTAAATGGACCAAACAAGGACAATATCCAGCCTCCCTGGCATGCTTCGATCGATTTTTGGCCTAAAGCACACCCATGCCCCAGGCCCACATATGGAACCGTGGGCTATAACGCACCGATTTTGCCCAAAAATGTATCATTCGTGTTGTTTCACCCGTTTGACCACACAAATGGCTCCGCCCACCCAAACGAACCACACTAATATGCTTTCCAACCTCCCTAGTATGCCCCGCTCAATATTCATCCCACAACACACCCGAACTCCGAGCCCACCCCCCAGAACCATGGGCTATATGGCCCGATAGTATCCAGTTTATGTTGTTTCGCCTGTTATACTACCCCAAATGGCCCCGCCAATCTAAAAGAACCATACTAGGATTCTTTCCATCCTCTCTGAAATGCCCCAATCAATTGTTTGCCCACAGTACGCTCGGAACCCAGGTCCACCCCCCAGAACCGTGTGCTATAGCACACCGATTTAACTCAAAATGCCCTGTTCAATCCGTTTTACCCGTTTGACCACCCAAACGGACTACACTAGGATGCTCCAAATCCTCTTTGGTATGCCCTGGTCCGTAGGTGTGAGAGGCTAGCGTTGGATGGTTTTAGGCGGGGTAGGGGTAGGCCGAAGAAGTATTGGGGTGTGGTGATTAGGCGGGACATGGAACAGTTACAGCTCACCGAGGACATGACCCTAGATAGGAAGGTCTGGAAGACGCAAATTACGGCAGAAGAGTAGGGCCAGATTGGGTCGCTAGTGTAGGGAATTACTTGGTGGGGGTTTTTTATTTTTTATTTTTTTATTCCCGTTATGATTCCGTATTCAGTGTTCCATGCTTATTACGAATCTGTGTGCTTTCCTCTGCTTTCCTCTGTTTTATATTCCTTATGGGTGCCGTATTTATGTTATGTCATCTGCTTCTGTGCTTTACTATGTGTTTGTGTGATATCTTGTGCCTTGAGCCGGGGGTCTTTCGGAAACAGCCTTTCTACTTCATCAGAGGTAGAGGTATGGACTGCGTACATCTTACCCCCCCAGACCCCACTAAGTGGGAATACACTGGGTTTGTTGTTGTAACATTCCCGTACCTTGTGCCCACCCCCAAAACCATTGGCTATAGCACATCGATTTAGCCCGAAAATTTTCGTTTGTGATTTTTTGCCCGTTGTGCCTCCCTAATAGACACTCCACCCAAAGGTATCATAATAGGACACTCCAAAGCCTCCCTATAATTCCCCAATCAAATTTTAGCTAACAACACGCTTAGACCCCTTGCCTACCCCAGAACTATGGGCTATAGCACACCGATTTGGCTCGAAAATTCCCCATTTATGTTATTTCAATCGTTTCACCACCCAAATATCATCGACCATCTAAATGTACCATACTGGGATGATCCCAAGCCTCCCTTGCATGCCCCAATCAATTTTTGGCCAACAGCACGCCCGGACCCTAGGCCAACCCCCGGAATAACATACTAATTTGGCTTTAAAATGCCTTTTTGTGCCATTTAGCTTGTTTGACTATCCAAATGGCTCCGACCACCCAAACAGACCATAATAATATTCTCCATATCCTCCCTGGCATGCCTTGATTAATTTTAGGCCCACAGCTGATGTTCCGTCTTTTGACAAAATATTTGGCATCTTTTTCTTGGGAATATTGTATGTTTTCAAGCAAATAAGGATACATTTCATGCGGTATTTTAGTGTTTCAGGGTAAGGAGCTCATTGAAGGAGAAAACTCAGAAAATTAGCAAAAAAACACAACAGGTGGTAAAAATGGTGGACCACCAAACTGACTACTAGACCTAAAACAGAATTCAAAATTTTAGAACACTCAGCGAAGGTCAAAATAGTGAACCACCAGTTTTGTGGTGGACTACCAAACTGACAACCAGACCAAAATAGAATCCAAGATTCAGAATACCCAGGAAATTCAAAATGGTGGACCACCGGTTTTACGGTGGACCACTAATTTGGCCACCAATTTGGATGAAATTTTTTTAAATGCAAATTTTAAATCCGTTTACCTAGGAACTTATAAATACCAGTTTTAGGTTGTATTAAGCATTATCTAGGGAGTTGAGATCCAGATCTCATATCTTCAAATCTATCTTTCTTTTTATTTTCTTTTATCTTTTATCAATTTTTCCATCTCTAGAAACTCTTTGTAGCCTAGTATTTTGGGGAATTAAGTAAATCTTTTGGATCTAATCATTCCACCTCTATTGAAGATTCAAGAACAAATTCTTGTAACCTTCGTAAGTAAATCTTGAATTTATTTATGAATAATTCAAAGATGTTTTCTAATTCTTCTATGGAAATGTGTAGCTAAGCTCCTATAACTAGGGTTATGGGATCCTTGATGTGAAAAACTAATTTGGGTTGTGAATCTAATTGAGTTCCATGAGTAATTCCTGTTGTATAAACCTTAATTGATGTTGTATAAACCTTTCTTCACTTTAATAACTTTTCTTGGTTGCAAACTTGAAAAGCAAGCCCAAGAACATCACTTGTTTGAGAGAAGAGTGCATGTTGGAAAAAGAATGGGTTTACGTGGACTATGAGGACTTTAATCTTTAGATTAATAGTAAATGCCTTAACCGGATTGGCCTACATGAGAGAACAATTAAATAACCAATGCATTCTTTAAGTTTGAGAGAATTAAAGAATAGGCTGCCATTAAGGTTGAGAAATGAATAGGCAAATAATAGGATTTAACTACTCTTTCAATTAAAGTTGTCAGTTGGAACTCTAAATTGATTCACAACCCTAGCTGTTCAAGCATCTTGGTAACCATAACTCTGGTTTGTTTAATATCATTGAATTATTGCTTACAAAAAGAATCATTAGATAGAATAACTCTATTACAATTAGTTAGAACATAATTCATAAATTAAAAAAAATCTCATTTTATCTTTTCATATCATTTGTTTAAATTTAACTTGTTGCTATAGTTTCAAATTAGTTTAATCGCCACTCACATTGTTCCTCGTGGATTCGACCCCAATTCCAAAGTTTGATAAATATATTAATGACGATCGCTTGCACTAAATTGATGTGTAAGTTGAGCGTTATCAAAAATGGCATCGATGTCGGGGAGCAATTTGTTGTATTGAGTTGGTTTGGAATTTTAGCTTACTGGTTTGAATTCAAACTTGTAAATATTTGTTTGTAATTTTTTGTTATTACTTGTGTTAGGTAGATTTTTATGTTAGTTTACTTATTACTATGGCATCTTGGAATGAATGTGAGTTTGATGGTTGGAAATCTTATCTTGATGATCTATGTCCATATTGTGATGGACCTCACTTTTGGCAAGATTGTATATATGCTTCTCAAAGAGAGATGTATGTATCATCTCCATCCTACTGGGTGTATGATTGTTCTTTATGTGGTGGTCAAGATGGAGATTAGACTGATTGTCCAAATACCCCCTCCCCTCATTGTGCTAACCCAAATTCTAGTTCTTCTTATGATTTTGATAGGTCTTATGGTCAAGAAAATGAAGAACGAAGCACTGGAAAGACTGGCATTGAAGCTATATTTCAATGAATGTTGGATCTTCGAGAAGAAACACATGATATCCTATGTGATATGCATCAAAACATGAGGACAATCATTCATAAGGACATGGATATAGAGGTCAATCATTCAAAGCATTTTTCTACATTATGTTTAGATGATATCTTCTCTTGTGGAATTATTTAAAATAATGGAAGAGTATGAAGATGAGGAGCAAGAATCCTATATTGATGTTAAGCTCTATGTTGAGCAACCCTTGGTGATTTCCCAACCAACCAAACCAACCATGAGGGATAATGCCAAGATTGAGGAAATGGTGCTTGAGGCAAAAGAAGAAACTAAGCCAATCTCTTATGAAGACTCTATCCTAATCCGGGGTGAAGATAATGATATGGATATAACTCCAAAAGAAGGGATAAGACCTCATTCGAATCATTTTTCAACATTGTGCTTGGTGGATATGATGAAAGTCCACCTACCCAAGCAAATGATGTGTTTTGAGGATGCGGAACAAAATCCTTATATTTTGGAGTGCGTCATTCAAAAAGAGAAAAATGAAGCCCCCCACTTGAAGTTCAATAAAGGCGAAATTTAATCTAAGACAAGTGGATTGTTGATGTTCTCATCAATACCCAATGAGCCTATTCAGAAATTTGATATGAAGTTGGGTAAGAGATTTAAGTCGTCAAAGTGGCGAGATAAAGGAAGTGTCATTATATCCTTAGCTTTTCCCAATGTGCCTCAAAGATGTATTCATCAAAAGTTGGGCCAGCATTTTAAATCCTCCAAGTGGAGACATAAATAACTGTCAAAAGAGTCGTGTCGCGATGTTAAATCAGGCACTGCTTCGGAGGCAACCCAAGGTATTTTGTTGTTTGTATTCATATTATGTGTTTGACATTAGATCTTTGAACCTATGGTTCCACAAGTATGTTTCTAACTCTCTTGTTTTAGTTTGACGCATTGGGGACAATGCATGATTTTAAGTTGAGGGTTGACCTACTTATGGGTGTTGATGTCCTCTTGGGGTTTTTGTTGTCGTGTCTCTTTTCCCCTGAGTTTTATTCCTAGTAGAGTCAGCATATTTAGGAGCACTCTATATTGTTTTGTGATTTCTTATGGTTAATTGGGAGAAAAATAAGGTTCTATGACAGTCGACATAAAAAAAGTTAAAATGATAAATACCTCTCCGAGGGTATATATTGCAACTATGTGATATGTATCTATAGGTGGCTTTTGTGAATCTTGTTGTGGCATTGGTATTAGAGACATGATAATCATTGCTAACAATTGCATGAACCAGATGGGTAGTAGCTTGAGATGTACCTTTGTGCCAATTATGTGTGAGATATTACCAAGTTCCCTCTGTGTGTTAAATCCAGAACTTGCCCAGTTAGTCTTACCGAGGTTGTACGATAGTGGTTAGGAAAGGATCATAGGTCGTTTTTAATATTAGTTCACTTTTAGCCTAAATGGTCTTCTATATGTGAATCGTATCCCTTGATCCCGATTTTGAGCCTGTATGACAGTTTTTCTTGCTAGACCTATTGTCGTCTCATTTGTATCACAATGAACTTGTTTTGGCCCTGGTCCTCCTTGGATATTGTGTACTTTGACTTAGGCAAATAGCCTAAGTTGAGGGTGGCTATCATAGGGGTGCATGATGTAAAGTGAGTATAAAGAAAGGTAAAATAAGAGAAAAGAATGCAAGGCTGGGTGTGCTAGAAAAGGAGAAATATGTTAAGGGTTAATAAGTGAAACTCCAAAAGTTAGTGCAGTGCCAAGGAGGACTAGCCATTTTAAATATCTTTACATATCGTACCAACCCCAAGCCTACGTTACAAGCTGAAGAAAAATCCTATAGTTATCCTAACTTAACTATCTAAAAGCTTAGGTGATGAAAATAAGGGCAAGATTATGGTATTTGACATACATTGATCGGAACTTCTTTCTGAGAGTGAGTGTTTCTTAACCGTCCCTGCGTTGACATTGTTCATTTCATATATAAGTGAGGAGGGACTTCTTTGTTGTAAGGGCACATGGGTTGTATTGCTACCTGCTTACTTGTTTAGGTAGTGTAACATGTACATATGTGTGGTTGTTTGTTGCTAATGTGATGCCATAGCTTGATTCCTTTGTATCACGTTATTGAATTTCATTAATATAAACAGTTGGGTTGAAAGTGATTAAACTTGGAGAGGGTATTGTGATTTGAGCTGAAATTGACGATTGACTATCATAGGTATCTTATATTTCTCTTGGCTAAGCACTGTAGTATGGTATTATGTAGTTTCTTGAGGACAAGCAATTGTTTTAAGTTGAGGGTGTTGATGTTCCATCTTTTGACGGAACATTTGGCATCTTTTTCTTGAAAAAATTGTATGTTTACAAGCAACTAAGGTTGCATTTAATGTGATATTTTAGTGTTTCAGGGTAAGGAGCTAGCTGAAGGAGAATACTCAGAAAATTAGCAGAAAAAAACATAAATGGTGGTCAAAATGGTGGACCACCAAACTGACCACCAGACCTAAAACAGAATTAAGAATTTTAGAACACTCAGCGAAGGTCAAAATGGTAGACCACCAGTTCTGTGACGGACCACCAGTTTGACCACTGATTTCAGAAGACAAAGTGGTGGTCAAAAAGGTGACCACCAATTTTGCGATGGACCACCAGTTCGACCACTAAGTCCAAATAGAATCCAGAACTTCAGATCACTCAGCGAAAGTCAAAATGGTGGACCACCAATTATGCGGTGGACTACCAAATTGACCACTAGATTAAGGATTTCAGAAGAACCACTGGTGGTCAAAATAGTGAACCACCAGTTTTGTGGTGGACCACCAAACTAACCACCAGAACCAAACAGAATCAAGGATTTCAGAATACCCAGGGAAGGTCAAAATGGTGGGCCACCAGTTTTGCGGTGGACCACCAATTTGGATGAAATTTTTCTGAATGCAAATTTTAAATCCTTTTTACATGGGAACTTATAAATACCATTTTTAGGTTGTATTAAGCATTATATAGGTATTTGAGATCCAGATCTCATATCTTCAAATCTATCTTTTTTTTATTTTCTTTTATCTTTTATCAATTTTTCCATCTCTAGAAACTCTTTGTAACCTAGTATTTTGGAGAATTAAGCAAATCTTGTGGATCTAATCATTCCATCTCTATTGAAGATTCAAGAACAAATTCTTGTAACCTTTGTAAGTAAATCTTGAATTTATTTATGAATAAAACAAAGATGCTTTCTATTTCTTCTATGGAAATGTGTGGCTAAGCTCCCATAACTAGGGTTATGGGAGCCTTAATGTGAAAACCATATTTGGGTTGTGAATCTGATTAAGTTCCATGAGAAATTGATGTTGTATAAACCTTCCTTCACTTTAATGACTTTTCTTGGTTGAAAACTTGAAAAGTGAGCCGAAGAACATCACTTGTCCGAGAGGAAAGTGCTTGTTGGGAAAAGAATTAGTTTACATGGACTCTAAGGACTTTAATCTTTAGATTAATGGAAAATGCCTTAATCGGATTGGCCTACATGATAGAACATTTGAATAACCAATGCATTCTTTAAGTCTGAGAGAATTAAAGGATAGGTTGCCCATAGAGGTTGGGAAACGAATGGGCAAATAGTAGGATTTAACTACTCTTGCAATTGAAGTTGTCAGTTGGAACTCTAAATTGATTCACAACCCTAGTTGTTCAAGCATCTTGGTAACCATAACTCTGGTTTGTTTAATATCATTAAATTACTGCTGACAAAAAGAGTCATTACATAGAATAACTCTATTACAATTAGTTAGAACATAATTCACAAATTTAAAAACCCTTTTTTTATCTTTTCGTATCATTTGTTTGAATTTAACTTTTTGCTATAGTTTCAAATTAGTTTAATCGTCAATCACATTGTTCTTCGTGGATTCGACCTCGACTCCAAAGTTGGGTAAATACATTGACGACAACCACCTTGTACTAAATTGACGTGTAAGTTGAGCGTTATCAACACCACGCCCGGACCCCGGGTCCACACCTGGTACCGTGTGCTCTAGCACATCGATTTTGCTTGTAAATGCCCCATTCATACCGTTTCATCCATTTGACCACCCAAATGGCTTCGCTCACCCAAATGGGCCACACTAGGACGATCCCCAGCCTCCCTGTCGTGCCCCGATCTATTTTTGGCCCATAGCACGCCCGAACACCAGGTCCACCCCCAAAAATATGGACTATAGCACACCTATTTCACCAAAAAATGCTCCGTTCAGGTTGTTTCACCCATTTGACTACCCGAATGTACACGCTCATCAAAACAAACCACACTATGATGCTTCCTAGCCGCCCTGGCATGCCCCAGTTGATTTTCATCCCACATTGGCCCGTTCACACCGTTTCACCCGTTTGACCACCCAAATGGCCCCGCCCACCTAAACAAATCACACTAGGATGATCCCCAGCCTCCCTAGCATGACCCAATTGATTTTCATCCCACAACATGGACAGAACCCCCCCTCTCCGAACCATGGGCTATAATACACCGATTTATCCTAAAAATACCCCGTTCATACTGTTTTGCCTGTTTGACCACTCAAATAGCCCTGCCCACCCAAACGGACCACACTAGGACACACCCAACCTCCCTGGCATGCCCCAATCAATTTTTGGACCATAGAACACCCAGAAAATGGGCCCACCCCCAAACCGTGTGTTGTAGCACACCGATTTGGCCCAAAAATGCCCCATCTGCTATTTTGCCCATTTGACCGACCAAATGGCCCTGGATAACCAAACGGTACACACTAGGATTCTCCCTAGTCTCTCTAGCATGCCTCAGTCAATTTTTGGCACACAACACGCTCAAAAATTGGGCCCACCCCTAGAACAGTGGGCTATAGCACACCAATTTAGCCCGAAAATACTCCGTTCGCACCATTTCACCCGTTTGACCACACAAATGGACCGTACCACCCAATTGGACCATACTAGGATGCTCCTTAGAATCTATGGTATGCCCAGTCGAATTGTTTCCCATAGCACACTCGGACCCCAAAACCTTGGGCTATAGCACACTAATATGGCTCGAAAATGCCCTGTTTGTGTTATTTCGCCTGTTTGACCACCCAAATAGCCCCGCCCACTCAAACGGACCACACTAGGATGCTCAACAACTTTCCTAGAATATCCCGGTCAATGTTTTCCCCACAGCACGCCCGGAACCCAAGGCCACCCCCTAAACCGTGGGCTATAGCACACCAATTTGGCCCAAAAATGCCCCGTTCGCGTCGTTTTCATGTTTGACGACCCAAATGGCCTCGCCCACCCAAACAGACCACAATAAGATTCTCCCTAGCTTATTTGACCCTGGCGATTTTTAGTCCACAACATGGCTGGACCCAGAGTTTGCCTCCGAAACTGTGGGTTATAGCTCACCGATTTGGCCCAAAAATGCCCCGTTCGCACCATTTCGCTAATTATACCACCCAAAATGCTAGGATCCTCCCCAGACTCCTTGGTATGCCCAGGTCAATTTTCAGCTCGTAGAACGTTCGGACCCTAGGCCCATTCCCTGAACCATGGGCTATAGAATAGTGATTTGGCCCAAAAATGCCCCATTTATGCCATTTCACCCGTTTGACCACCCAAATGGCCCCACCTACCCAAATAGACCACACACGGATGCGTCCCAGCCTCTTGATATGCCTCGATCTAATTTCAACTCACGACACACCCGAACCCTGAGAAAAACTATGAAACCGTAGTTATAGGACACCAATTTGGCCCGAAAATGCCCCATTTGCATCGTTTTTCCCTTTGTACCACCCAAATATCCCCACCCACCCATCATACAACACTAGGATACTCCCCAGCTACCCTGGTATGCCTCGATTGATTTTCAACCCACAGCACACCCGGACCTCGGGCCCACACCTGGAACCGTGGGCTAGCACACAAATTTGGCCCAAAAATGCCCTGTTCGCATTATTTCACCCGTTTGACCAAACAAATAGTTGCGCCCACCCAAACAGACCACACTAGGATGCTCTTCAGCCACCTGGCATTCCCCAGTCTATTTTTGACCCACAGCACACCCGGACCTCGGGTCCACACCTGGAACCGTAGGCTATATAGCACACCGATTTAGCCCAAAAATACCCCGTTTACACCATTTCGCCTGTTTGACAATCCAAATAGCCTCTCCCACCCAAACAGACCACACTAGGATGCTCCGCAGCCTCCCTTCCACACTCCGTTAAATTTTTATCCTACAACACGCTCAGAACCTGGGCCCACCCACAGAATCATAGGCTATAATACAATAATTTGGTCTGAGAATGCCCCGTTAGTGCCGTTTCACCCGTTTCACCTCTCAAAGGGCCCCACCCACCCAAAAAAGACATTGTAGGATGCTTCATAGGCTTCCTGGCATACCCCGATTAATGTTTGGGCCATAGCATGCTCGGACCCTGGTCCCACCCCATAATCATGGACTATAGCACATCGATTTGGCTCGAAAATGGCCCATTTGCTATGTTTTGCCCATTGTACCATACAAATTGCCTCGACCACCCAAACAGACCAAACAAGGATGCTCCCCATCCTCCCTAGCTTGCCCTGGTCTATTTTCGAGCTACATCAAGCCCGAACCCCAAGACCACCTCTGGAACGGTGGACTGTAGCACAACAATTGGGCCCAAAAGTGCCCCGTTAGCGCCATTTTGCATGTTTCACTACCCAAATGGCCCCATCCACTCAAATGGCTCAAACCAGGATACTCTCCAGCCTCCTTGACATGCTCCGATCAATTTTTAGCCCACAGCACACCCAAATCTCGGGCCCACCCCCAGAACTGCGGGCTATAGCACACCAATTTTGCTCAAAAATGCCCCGTTCACACCGATTTGCCAGTTTGACCACCCAAATAGCCTTTCCCATCTAAAAGGACCATACAAAGACACTCCATTGCCTCCCTAGCATGTCCCGATTGATTTTTGGCCTACAACATGCCCGGACCCTGGGCCCACCCTTGGAACCATGGGCTAGTATATTAATTTGGACTTAAAATGCCTTGTTTGCACCGTTTTGCCCGTTGTACCACCCAAACGGGTCCACCCACCTAAATGGACCATAATAGGACATTCCCCAACCTCCCTAAAATGCGTCGATCGATTTTTGGCCCCATAACACACTCGAACCCCAAACTCACCCCTAGAACTGTGGGCTATAGCACACCAAATTGGCCCCAAAATGCACCATACACAACGCTTTTGCCTATTTGACAACCAAAATGGCCCTTTCCACCAATACGGTCCACACTAAGATGCTTCCCAACCACCTTGACACGCTGAGGTCAATTTTTAGCCCACAGTATGCTCGGACCCCGGGCATACCCCAAGAAATATTGGCTATAACCCACCTATTTAGCCTGAAAATGCCCTGTTCGCATCGTTTTGCCCGATTGACCACCAAAACAAACAACACTTGGATGCTTCCAAGCCTCCCTGGCATGCTCCAATCAATTTTTGTCACACATCTTGCCTGAACACCAGGACCACTCCCGGAACCATGGGCTATAGCACACCAGTTGGCCCAAAAATTCCCCTTACGCATTATTTTATCCGTTTGACTACCTAGATGGCCCTGCCCACCTAAATAGACCACACTAGGATACTCCCTAGCCTCCCTGGCATGCCCCAGTCAATTTTTGGCCCACATCTTGCTCGGACACCGGGCCCACCCCCAGAACATGGGCTATATCACACCGATTTGGAATAAAAATATCCCGTTTGCATTATTTCGCCCATTTGATCACCCAAATAGCCCCGCCCACCCAAGCACACCCCAGTAGATTTTTGACCCACAACACGCCTGGACCCTGGGCCACCTTAGAATTGTGGTCTATAGCATACCGATTCGGTCCAAAAATGCCCAGTTTGTGCCATTTAACTCATTGTACCGAAAAAGACAACACTAGGATGCTCCTCAGCCTCCCTGGCATGCCCCGATCAATTTTCATCCCACAAAACGCCTGTACCCCGGGACCATCCCTGGAACTGTGGGTCGTAGCACACCGATTTGGCCAAAAAATGCCCCATTCGTGCTATTTCGCTCGTTGTACCACAAAAATAGATCTGCCCAGCCAAGTGGACCACACTAGAATGATCTCCAGCCTCTCTGGCATGCCTCTATTGATTTTTCACACACAGCACGCCCGGACCTCGAGCCCATACCCAAAATCATACGCTATTTGCATACCAATTTAGCTAGAAAATGCCCCATTCGCATCGTTTTGCCCATTTAACAACCCTAATGGCCTAACCCATCCAAAAATACCATAGTAGGATGCTCCATAGCCTCCCTACATGCCCCAATTGATTTTCGGCCAACATCTTTCCCAAACCCCGGGCTCACCCCCAGAATCGTGGGCTATAACACACTGATTTAGCCCGAAAATGCCCCGTTCACACTGTTTCACCCATTGTACCACTAAAATGGCCACACCCAGCCAAACGGACCATACTAGGATGCTTCCTACCCTTTCTGGCATACCTTGGTTGATTTTTGGCCTGAAGTATGCTCGGATCTCGGGCCCACCCCAGAACCGTGGGCTATAGCACACCAATTTAGCTAAAAAAAATATCCCATTTATGTTGTTTCGCCCATTTGACCATCCAAATAGCCCCACCCCCAAACGAACCATACTAGGACACTCCCCATCCTTTTTGGTATGCCCTCAATCTATTTTTAGCCCACAGCACCCCAGATGTAGGGTCCACCCTCGAAACCGTGGGTTATACCACACTAATTTAGCCTAAAAATACCCCGTTTATGTAGGTTTGACCATTTGACCATCCAAATGGCCCTACCCATCAAAATAAACCATACTAGAATGCTCCCTAACCTTTTTTGTGCACCCTAATCGATTTCCTACACTTAAAAAGTGTGCTATAGCATACTGATTTGTCCTATAAATGCCTCATTCACGCCATTTCACCCGTTTGACAACTCCAATGGCCTAGAACACCTAAATGGACTACACTAGGACACTTCCCAGCCTCCTTGGTACATCCCGATCAATTTTTAGCTCACAACATGCCCGAACCCTGGGCCCACCCTCAAAATCATGGACAATAGTACAGATTTGTCCTGAAAGTGTTGCATCCACTATTTTGCCTATTTAACCACCGGGATCACCTCGCATGCTCAAACAGACCACACTAGGATTCTCTTCATCCTCTCTGTCATATCCCGATCTATTTTTGTCCTACAAAACACCCGAAAACCAGGCCCACCCCTAAAACTGTGGGCTATAGCTCACCAATTTGGCTTGAAAATGCCTCGTTTGCACCATTTCTCCTGTTGTACAACCTAAATAGCCCTACCCACCCAAAATTACCACACTAGGATGCTCCTTAGCCTCCCTGGCATGCCTCAGTTGATTTTTGGCCTACTGTGCACCCGAACTTTGGGCACATCCTAGGAACTGTGGGCTATAGCATACTGATTTTGTACAAAAATGCCCCATTTGTGCCCATTTGCCCGATTGACTACCATAATAGCTCCGCCACCTAAACGGACCACAATAGGTCACTCCTCATCCTCCTTGGCACACCTTGGTCGATTTTTGAACCATAGAATGCTCAGACCCTAAGCCCACACCCGAAACTATGGGCTATAGCATACTGATTTTGCCCGAAAAAACCCTTTTTTGACCATTTTGCCCGTTTGACCACTCAAATGGCCCCACGCAAGCAAATGAACATTACTATAATGATGCCCATCCTCCCTGGCATGCCTTAGTTAATTTTTGGCCTGCATCAGACTTGGACCCCGGGTGCACCCCGTAATCGTGGGCTATATCACACTAATTTGACCAAAAAATGCCTCATCCATCATTTCGTCGGTTTAACCACCCAAATAGTCTTGACCACATAAATGAACCATACTAAGATGCTCCCCAGACTCCCTGGCATATCTCGGTCGATTTTTGACCCGCAACACGCCTGAACCCCAGGCCCACCCCAGGAACCGTGGGCTATAGAACATCGATTTGGCTCAAAAATGCCTCGTTCACGCTGTTTCACCAGTTTGACCACCCAAATAGCCCCACCCACCCAAAAGAACCACACTAGCACGCTCCTCAGTCTCCATGGCATGCCACGGCTAATTTTTGGCCTACAGCACACCTGATCCCTCGGCCTACCCTAGGAACCGTGGGTTATAGCACACCAATTTGGCTTGAAAATGCTCCATTTGCCCCATTTTGCCCGTTTGACCACCTAAATAGCCCTTCCCATACAAAATTACCATACTATTATGCTCCTCAACCTCCTTGGCATACCCTAGTTGATTTTTGACCCACAGTAAGCTCGGACCCCAGGCCTACCCCCGTAATCGTGGGCTATATCATATATATTTGGCTAGAAAATACCCCATCTATCATTTTGCCCATTTGAACACTCAAATGGCCCCACCAACCCAAACAAACTATACTAGGACGCTCCCCAGCCTCCCTGGCATGCCCCGATCAATTTTCGGCCCACAATACGCCTAAACCTTAGAACCGTGGGCTATAGCACACCGATTTGGCCTGAAAATGTCCCATTCACATTGTTTCACCTGTTTGACCACTTAAATGGCCCGATTCACTAAAATGGACCACACTAGAATGCTCCTAGCCTCTATAGAATACCCGAATTGATTTTTTTCCCATAGCACGCCTAAACCCTGGGCCCACCCACTTAGCCATGGGATATAGCATACTGATTTAGACTAAAAATGCCCCTATTCATGCTGTTTTTCTTGTTTGACCACCCAAATGGCCTTGCCCACCCAAACGGACCAAACTAGGAAGTTCCCCAGCCTCTCTGGCAAACCCCGATCGATTTTCTGCCAACAGCATGCTCGGACCCCAGGCCCACCTATAGAATTGTGGATAATAGCACATCGATTTGGCCCAAAAATTTTCCATTTGCGCCATTTCACCTGTTTGAACACCCAAATGGACCCACCCATAAATAGACCACACTAGGATACTCCCCAGCCTCTCTAGTATGCACCGGACAATTTTTAGCACACATCTTACAAGGACCCAGAGCTCACCCTTAGAACCAGGGGCTATAGCACACCGATGTGTCATGAAAATACCTCGTTCGCGTCATTTCACCCGTTTGACCACCCAAATGGCCCCGCCCATCCAAACGAACTATACTAGGGTGCTTCTCAACCTCCCAAGCATGACCCAGTAGATTTTAATCCCATAGCACACCAGGACCTCGGGCACACCCTAGAATCGTGGGCTATAGCAAACCAATTTTCCCCCCAAAAATGCCCCGTTCATGCCGTTTAGCCCATTATACAAACCAAATGGCCCCTCTCACTAATGTTGGGCATATTTATACGTCTAAGCACCATAACTTACCCATGTTTTAGGTAAGTTTTGAGGATAAAATACATAATTCTTGCACTTTGTCTATTTTTAGTTAAGTGAGCTGACCTATGTGATTAGCATTCTTTTCAGGTACTAATGAGGAAGATTAAGACACTTTGGGGACCTGTGGATAGCAAAGGAAAATTCATATAAAAGGAAAGCAGCTTTTGGACTGAATGTGATATATGGGAACTTTTTCCCAAGGAAACTCAATATTTTTAAATAGTTAAGGATGCAGTAGAAATTTATTAGAGAAGGATGTTATTAAAAGCCTTATGGCTGAATTTTTAGTGAATATTCACATTCTGTATTATTTTGAAAACAAGAGAAAGCGGCTTAGCTTGAGGAGAAAGAGAGAGAAACATTTTTCTCTCTTATTTTCGCTATTCATCTTCTCCACCAAGATCGTTCTAAGTTTTGGCATGATGAATATTTCTATTGTGATTTCCATTTTATTCATGAGTAGCTAAGTTTATTTGTTAGGGTTATGGAAACCTTGTAGTATACTCTCTATTGCTATGGGTTTTTGAATTTATGATGTGTTAATTCACTTATATCATTACTCTCTTCATTATGATTGAATACTCATGGTTGCAAACATAGGGAATATGCCATTATAGCAATAACTTGTTCGATAGAAAAGTTACTATTCGGAAAAGAGAGTAGTGACAAGAAAATAGGGTTTCCAACCTCTATTTTACACGTTAATGCCTTAGCAGGATTAACTAATTGGAGAGTTCGTATGATTGGTTGTACACTTTGGATTCTAGAGAACTAAGGTGAATAAATCCTTGATGGTTGAGAAACACTTGGATTTAGAATTAGAATACATCTCTCTATAAATGCATGCATGTATAAATTCTTATTACTCATAGTTAATAGAGAAGTAAAAGCTACAAGGTGGGCATAACCCTAACTTGTCATTCTCTGTGATCAAATATTAATACACATATTTCTTCATTGTTATATTGTAACTATTATTTCAAATTTAAACCAAAACCCCCCATTCAGGAACTTCTGACCAACAGTCCAATAATAACTACAATACTTAGTAACACAGTATTCCCTGTGGGATTCGACACCCAACCTGGTTGGGTTCGATATTTGACAGCGATCGCTCACTCTCTCATAAGAGAGGTGTAATTTGGGTGTATCAAATTTTGGCACCATTGACGGAGAATATGGTTGTCGACTAAGTTGTGTTTGTTAGTCGACCTTTTGGTCAAAGATTTCCAAAATTTTATTTTTTGTTTTTTGTTTTTGTTTTGATCAGGTTTAGTGTATTACATGCCAACTACGTGGAGATCGGGCCACCCATTATTACCTACAAATCCTGAACAACATCTCATTGGCAGAATGGATGCGTAACGAGACCCTGAAAGAATAATTTCTCAACAGGAGCAGGCTAGATTAGCTGCATTGGCAGCTGCACAAGTAAATCAATAGAATGCTGATAACCCAGGTCAGGTACCAAATCTTGATGATGAGGACCTGGGTGATGATGAGTTATTAAATCCAAGGTGTGCAAATAATATGGCTGCACTAGTGAACAGGAATGTCAACAGAGATCGTCAAGATAGGATGATACCCAAACACCGAGTTGTGCAAGTTGCTCTTGAGGATGATGATGACGACTTGGATGAGGCTGGTGCCACAAGGGCTATTATTCCTCCGCCCTTGGCACCCGGAGACAAGTTTAATATTACTAGCACTATGATCCAGCTACTGCAACTCAAAGGGTTATTTGGTAGATTTACAGGTGATGATTCGAATATGCATCTCATTAATTTTATCTCAACATGCAAATCGTTTGACAATCCAGGGGTTGGACAGAATGCGATGCGGCTGTGTTTATTTCCATTGTCTGTATTTGGAGAGGAAACTCTATGGTTAAACGGGCTAACTCTCGACTCTATTACCAATTGGAGGCAACTGAAAGACACTCTCCTAGAAAGATTCTTTCTACCATCCAAGAGAGCACAATTAAGAGATGAGATAAGCAATTTCAAACAGCTTCCAACTGAAGCTCTCCATGAGACTTGGGAGAGTTTCAAGAAGAAGCTGATGCGGTGCCCAAATCATCAGATGAACAATGTCCACTTGATGGAGATATTATATAGGGCTTTGAATTTGGTGACTAAGCCAGTGGTAGATAATGCTACGAATGGGTCATTCATGGACCTTACTTTTCTTAAGGCATCTAACATGTTAGATAGTATGAAAAAGCAGAGTAGAGCTTGGCATACCAGGGATTCTAAGGTAGCAAGATCTACTGTATCTATTGGCATGACTACAGAATAGAGGCAAAGAAAAGAAGAGCGTGACCAGGATATAGCTCACATGAAAACACAAATGGACCTTCTCACTAAGTATTTATTATCAGGAAAGATAGAGAAAGTTAAAGCTATAGCATCATAGGGAAGGGCTGACTCCGATCCTGAGGAAGAAGCCAATTACTTGAACAATCAAATAGGTTTCCAAGGTGGTGGCCAAGGAAACCAAGGTTGGTACCATCAAGGAGATTGGAAGAATAAAAGTGACAGGAGTGGACTGTATGTACCTCTTGGAAGCCGTGATAATGCTGCCACCAGTTTAGGCAATGTGTCTATGGAGGACATGATGGAGAAAGTATTAAAGGGAGTTGAGGCGGCAAATTCTGGGGTGACTATAATAAAGAGTGACATATCTTCCATAAGTCAACTTGTAAATTTGCACTCAGTTGCTATTAAACAATTGGAACAGCAAATGAGCCAATTATCTGCACCATTCAACCAAAGAAAGAATGGGACTCTACCAAGTGATACAGTTCAGAATCTGAGGACTGATGAATCATGTATGGCCATTACCACTAGGAGCGGTAAGATGTTATATACTCTAGGTTTGGGAGCTTTCTCTTATACTAATGAGGTTGAAATTGATTGGGAGATGGTTGATGAATCTCCAGTGGTGCCTGTGGAGTTGGGAGGTTTGAAAAAGAAGAGTGCGGAAGTTGAACAACTAACTAAGCTGAAGCATGTTAGTGATGTGGAGTAAGGCATAAGAAAGGAGGTAAAAATTGCTCCAACTGAAATTCCAAGGCCGCCACCTCCATTTCCATAACATTTAAAGAAGAAAGAAGATGATGGCAAGTTTAGTAAATTCATGGCTATGTTGAAGCAGTTGATAGTGAATGTGCCCTTAGTTGAAGCACTGGAACAGATGCCCGGATATGCCAAGTTTATGAAAGACCTGCTGACAAAGAAAAGGACTATGAGCTATGAAATGGCAAACAATCTTCATCATTGTAGTGCTATTGCTACAAGATCTATTATCCAGAAGAAAGCTGATCCAAGAGCATTTACTGTTCCATGTACGATCGGATTGCTAAAGTTTGAAAAGGCCCTTTGTGATCTTGGGGCAAGTATCAATCTTATGCCATTGATGGTTTTCAAGAAATTGGGTTTGGGAGATCCTACATCCACTAATATGCGGCTTCTAATGGTGGATAGATCAGTAAAAAGGCCGATTGGGATTCTACATGATGTACTTGTAAAAGTTGTTGATTTTATATTTCTCGTCAATTTTGTAATTCTTGATTGCAAAGTGGACTTTGAAGTACCCATAATAATAGGTAGGCCATTCTTAGCAACTGGAAGGGTGTTAGTTGACATGGAGCTGAATGAGCTAAAATTTAGGCTCAATGAGAAAGAAGTTAGCTTTGAAGTATGTCGGTCTATGAAATAACAAAAGGAGATGAGTGTCTTCTCGATTGTTGATGTATTCTATGAAGATAAGTAAGATGTACCAGTTAAGGATATGTCTTTTGTGGAGACTATAGCTGGTTTGGTTGAACTTGCAAGCAAGGATGTGAGTGACTTCAAAGTGGTTGGACTAAGAATAAAGCATTGTCTTGATCCAATAAATGAGGTATAAATTGTATCATCGATGTATCTTGACGAAGTCTAAGTAGTCAAGATAATCGAGTCGTGCAGTGATGTTAAATCAGGCGCTACATGGGAGGCAACCCCTGATTTTATTTTCACTTTGTCATGTTAAACAAAAATGCGAAAAGAAGAGTCGAGCCATGACCGAAACTACGGTGCTTGGCGGGAGGCAACCCATCTTTCTAATCATTTTTGTTGTTTTTGCATAAGTGTAGGTGCATGAAGTACTAAGGAGGAAATTAGTACCAAATTTGATTTGGAATTAAGCTATGTCAATGGTGGTAAGTTTAGGAGTGATGGGAACATTACAGGTAAGTTGGAGTGGTCAAATGTGTAAGGCTCAAGTATGATTTGCATTAGATTCGTGCCTTGAATTATGCTAATCCGACCCAAAAGCTTTGCGGTGCGACTTTATTTTGTGACTTTCAATGAGGTCTGTGGTGGTAGCATAGGGATCGGGATGATAGTCCCGA
This sequence comes from Capsicum annuum, assembly GCF_002878395.1. Lineage (NCBI taxonomy): Eukaryota > Viridiplantae > Streptophyta > Magnoliopsida > Solanales > Solanaceae > Capsicum > Capsicum annuum. The sequence continues at coordinate 5,970,738 of NC_061120.1, read as the reverse complement.
TCCCGAAGCCCACCACTAACCTCGATGGGGGTGCGAGGGCTAAGCCCCTGCTGTATGGACCTTTCCGACCAAAAGTGCGCCACATTCCAATCGCCTATGCTTACTTCCTCATTTAGGCGATAGGTTAGGTGCCGCCTATGTCAATATATTCGATAGCTTAGGCACCACCTATGTCAACATAGGCGATATCTTAGGCGCTGCTTATACCATTGCCTATTCTCACTACCTCACTTAGGCGATAGATTAGGCGACGCCTATGTCAACATAGGGGATAGCTTAGGCGCCGCCTATATCAACATAGGCGATAGGTTAGGCGCCGCCTATCAGTGTAAGTTTTGCCTAATAATCCATTTTTTAATGGATCAAACCAACCCATGTCTCATCTTTTAAACATATTTTCTACTCTTAAATCCCACTCTATTTTTCTTTCACCTAAGCTCCGCCCAACCCCTTCTCTCTTAAAACCCTTCTCTTTGCTCTACTAATCTTACAAGCTCCCCACCACATTCAAAACCCAAGAACATCGACTCACTTTCTTCAATCCTTCATCTTCAAGGTAAGTGTTCTTTTCTTAATCCTTAGGTGTTGTGACTTTATGCTGTAGTTATTAATTGATCACTTGAGGATTATGAATTAAATTTTTTTTCCATGGCTATGTTGGGAAAGTGATGGTGTTTTGTATATCTTGATATGGTTGAAAGTGTAGGGTATGATTTTGATCAAAAAGTGTTTCATTGAAATAGACATGGGGAAATTGAAGTAATTGAATTGTATTGTGACTAACCTGGTGCACCATGTCAAAGTGTATGTCGGTGAAGTCTGAGTACCTGACAATAACACTAAATTAGTTGATACTAACAAATTAAGTGTGGGGTGGTGACTTCACCAGCCTTATATTAATTATAGTTAGTTTCATTATGTGTGGCTGACGTGGATGATTGGATGAATACAGGAAAAATGGCTCCAATGATGATCTCCATGCAGGTGGCATGACTCCCAATATGGATGAGAAGTACTACTATCTAGGTTCTTTATCTTGTTATTTACATTGGGGACAGTGCTGAGCTTAAGTGTGGGGTCGCTGGTTACTATGCTACTTATTTCGTAAGAAAATAGGACCTTGTCCTTAGTATACTTGTGGATAGGATTAGTTATTTTGTTCATTTTGTTAGCTATTTAGTCATAATTAGGTGTTTTTCTCGATGATGGATGGATGACAACCGTCTTAAGAGAAAAGTAGTCTTTCAATTACATGTAACTGCTCTTGTGGATCATATGACATTATAACCTAAGTATGTGATGGATCATTACGTTTGAAACACCTAGGCTCTAGTTATGACTCTTGTTGTGATTGTTGGATTTAATTGAATTCATGTAATTGTTCGGTTGAGAATCTATAATGCTCCTAATTGAGTTGACCATATGCCATGAGTGTGTAAGACTGTTGTATATTCCTTATTGCAACTGATGCTAGAACTTTCCTGGTGTGTATGCAAAGCAAAATAAAGATTGTAAGTTTAGGAGATGATTTAGGCATTTCTTTGATAGCCATTGTTCATACCTTCTTTTGACCTACCTTTGCACATTATCTTAGATAGCCCTATTGAGCCTTTAGCTTGTTCTTTTGTTAGCCTAATATGTAGCCTAATCCGTTCTTTAATAGACCGTAATTTGATCCAAAAAGCTCCTAAGTGCTTTAATATAAAATCAATGTGAGTTAGGAGTTTGAGAATAAGAGGAAAAAGGTGAAATTGATGCCCCAAAGTCTAGTTATTGGCATAAGCAATTGATGTGGTTGGGAGTAGCTAAAATTGTTGAAAAAGTTCAAAATTTTATCCCGGACATGTTACAATGAACCTGTTTTGGCCCTGCTCCTTGGACATTGTGCACCTCAACTAAGGCAAATTGCTTAAGTTGCAAGTGGCTATTATAGGGGTTCGTAACGTGAAAAGGGTGCAAAAAAAATATTTGAACGGGTTGCATACTCCCACCATAGTGTTATTAATTAAGCTAACGAGTTGGGGTGAAAACCAAATCTGTGAAGATAGAAGAACTGGAAATTGGTTGTTTGAGATTGATCTTAATTGTATAATGTAGTGTATTAAAGCGCTTAAGGAAGATAGTCACTATTTCTGGCCAAAATAGTTCCTACCCATCCTTTAGCCTGCATTACAACCCGTAAAAGACCCATTTAATCCTAATCTTAGCATTCTAATATTAGTGGAGTATCACACTAAGGGCAAGCATATGGTCATCAGTTGTAATTTGAGAATTCTTTATGAGAGTGAGCGCAACTTGATTCTTGTACCCATTTTGTTAGAAATTGCTTGATTGTGAGTGATTATGGGTAACTCTTTTGTTGTGAAGGCACATGGTTGATGAAGTTTGGATAATTTATATGATTTTTTTTCTTGAACGATATTCATTAAATTGCCAACTTAATGAGTCTATTCTTGAGGGTAGGTTGTATCTAGGAATGATTCCTGAAGCTACTTCTTGTTCATAATTGTTGTATGAGCCTATTTGAGAATCTTGTCTTCCTTTGTTGGTGCTAAGGCTTGTGTAGTATGCATAAATAGATATGTTGTTCGAGGACGAACAAAGCTTTAAGTGTGGGATGGTGATGTCTAAACACCATAACTTACCCATGTTTTAGGTAAGTTTTGAGGATAAAATACATAATTCTTGCACTTTGTCTATTTTTAGTTAAGTGAGTTGACCTATGTGATTAGCATGCTTTTCAGGTGCTAATGAGGAAGATTACGACACTTTGGGGACCTGTGGATAGCAAAGGAAACTTCACATAAAAGGAAAGCAACTTTTGGACTGAATATGATATATGGGAACTTTTTCCCGGGCAAACTCAATATATTTAAATAGTTAAGGATGCAATAGCAATTTATTAGAGAAGGATGTTATTAAAAGCCTTATGGCTGAATTTTTAGGGATTATTCACATTTTGTATTATTTTGAAAACAAAAGAAAGCGACTTAGCTTGAGGAGAAAGAGATAGAAACGTTTTTCTCTCTTATTTTCGCTATTCATCTTCTCCACCAAGATCGTTCTAAGTTTTGGTATGATGAATATTTATATTGTGATTTCCATTTTATTCATGAGTAGCTAAGTTTATTTGTTAGATTTATGGAAACCTTGTAGTATACTCTCTATTGCTATGGGTTTTTGAATTTATGATGTGTTAATTCACTTATATCATTACTCTCTTCATTATGATTGAATTCTCGTGGTTGCAAACATAGAGAATGTGCCATTATAGCAATAACTTGTTCGATAGAAAAGTTACTATTTGGAAAAGAGAGTAGTGACAAGAAAAATAGGGTTTTCAACCTCTATTTTACACATTAATGCCTTAGCAGGATTAACTAATTGGAGAGTTCGTATGATTGGTTGTACACTTTGGATTCTAGAGAACTAAGGTGAATAAATCCTTGATGGTTGAGAAACACTTGGATTTAGAATTAGAATACATCTCTCTATAAGTCCATGCATGTATAAATCCTTGTTACTCTAAGTTAATAGAGAAGTAAAAGCTACAAGGTGGACATAACCCTAACTTGTCATTCTCTGTGATCAAATATTAATACACATATTGCTTCATTGTTATATTATAACTATCATTTCAAATTTAAACCAACACCCCCCATTCAAAAACCTCTGAATAACAGTCCAGTAACAACTACAATACTTAGTAACACAGTATTCCCTGTGGGATTCGACACCCAACCTGGTTGGTTCTATACTTGAAAACGACCGCTTACTCTCTCGTAAGAGAGGTGTAATTTGGGTGTATTACTCACCCAAATAGACCATACTAGGATGTTCCCCAGCCTCCATGGTATGTTCCGATCGATTTTTAGCCTATAGCACGCTCGTACCGCAGGACCATACCTGAAACGGTGGGCTATAGCACACCGATTTAGCTCAAAAATTCCACGTTCACGCCGTTTAGCCCACTGTACCTCCAAAATAGCCAATACTACCCAAAAGGACCACAATAAGATGTTGTCCAACCTCTGTGGAATGCCTCTATTTATTTTTGGCACACATCACACCTGAAACCCAAGCCCTCCCTCAGAACCACGGGCTATGGCATACTAATTTTGCCCGAAAATGCCCCGTCCGCACCGTTTCACCTGTTTGACCATCTTAATGGCCCAGCCTACCCAAAAAGACAACAATAAGATGCTCCATAGCCTCCTTGGCATGCCTTGATTGATTTTTGGACTACAACACGCTCGGACCCCGAGCTCACCCCAGAACCGCCAGAAAATACCATGTTCGTGCCGTTTCACCTTTTGTACCACTCAAATGGACTTGCCCACCCAAATGGACCACACTAGGACCCTCCCTACCCTCCCTATCACACCCTGGATAGTTTTTGGACCACTGCACGCTCAGACCATGGCCCCCCCCGAACCGTGAGCTGTAGCACACCGATTTAGCCTGAAAATACCCCATTCGTGCCGTTTTGCCTATTTGATCACCCAAATGGCCCCGCCCACCCAAACGGACAACACTAGGATGCTCCCCAGCATCCTTCGCATGCCTCGATAGATTTTTTATCAACAGCACCACCAGACCCTGGGCCACCCCTGGAACCGTGGGTTATAGCACACCAATTTAGCCAAAAAATACCCATTTACGCTGTTTTGATCGTTTGACCACCCAAATAGCCCCTCCCATCAAAATGAACCACACTAGGACGCTCCCTATCTTTCCTGGCATGCCCTGATCAATTTTTGGCCCACAGCATGCCCAGACCCAGGCCCACACTCAAAATCGTGTGCTATAGCATACCGATTTGTCTTGAAAATGCCCTTTTCGCGCCGTTTCACCTTTTTGACTACTCCAATGGGCTCGTCCATCCAAATGGACCACACTAGAATGCTCCCTATCCTCCCTAGAATGTCTCGGTCAATTTTTGGTCCACATCACACCCGAACCCTGAGCCCACCCTCAGAACCGTGGGCAATAGCACACCGATTTGGCCTAAAAATACTGTGTCCACTATTTCACCCATTTAACCACCCAATTAGCATAGCCCACTCAAAAAAACTATACTAGGATTATCCCCAGCCTACCTGGCATGTCCCAATCAATTATCGACCCACAACATGCTCGATCCCCAGGTCCGCCCCCAGAACCATGGCTATATCACACCGAATAGGCTTGAAAATGCCCCATTCATTCTATTTCACCCGTTGTACCACCAAAATAGTCATTCCCAACCAAACGGACCATACTAAGGTGCTTCTCGGCCTCCATGGCATACCTCGGTTAATTTTTGGCCCACTATACTCCCGAACTTCAGTCCACCCCCAGAATCGTGGGCTATAGCACACCAATTTGGTCCGAAAATGCCCCATTTGCATCATTGCACCCGATTCACCATCCCGATAAATTTTTTGCCCATAACATGCTCAAACCGCAATCCCAAACTCAGAACCATGGCTATAGAATATCGATTTAGCCCAAAACTTCCCCGTTTGCATCATCTTGCCCGTTTGACCACTCAAATAAACCCACCCACCCAAACGAACCACACTAAGATGCTTCCCAGCCTCCCTGGCATGCCCCGATCAATTTTAGACCCACCACATGCTCGGAACTCAGGCCTACCACGGAATCATGGGATATATCACACCGATTTGGCCAGAAAATGCTCCATCCCTCATTTCGCTCGTTTGACCACCTAAATAGCCCCAGTCACCCAAACGGACTATACTAGGATGCTCCCCATTCTCCCTTGCACGCCCTGGTTATTTTTGACTCACAACATGCTTAAAACCCGGGCTCACCCCGGGAACCGTAGGCTATAGCACATCGATATGGCTCAACAATGCTCCATTCATGTTGTTTTGCTAGTTTGACAACCCAAATGGCCCCGCATACGCATACAGACTACACTAGGATGCTCCAAGCCTCCTTAGAACACTCGGGCCAATTTTTGGACCACAGAATACTCCGCCCCTGGGCCCACCCCCAGAACTGCAGGTTATAACACACCAATTTGGCCCAAAAATACCTCATTTGTGCAATTTCACCTGTTAAACAACCCAAATGCCCCCTCACTCTCCCAAAAGGACCATAATAGGATGCTTCCCAGTCTTTCTGGCATGCCCCGGTCAATTTTCAGCCCACAGCATGCTTGGACCCCAGGTCCACCCTCAGAATCGTGGGCTTAGTACATCGATTTGGCTAGAAAATACCCCATCTATCGTTTCACCCGTTTGAATACTCAAATGGACTCCCAAACTAACAATACTAAATGCTTCCCAGCCTCCCTAGCCTGCCCCGGTCAATTTTTCGCCCACAGTACAACCAAACCCCGGCCCACCCTCAGAAACGTAGGCTATAACACACTGATTTTGCTCGAAAATGCCTCCTTCGTGTTATTTTGCTAGTTTGACCACACAACTAACCCCATCCACCCAAATGAACCATACTAGGATGCTCCCTAGCCTCTTTGGCTCACCCCGATAAAATAGCTAACTCTTATGCTCTTGTACATGAAAATGATGATTGTATGGCTAGTACCCCATGTGATTAGTAGCTTACCTTTATGTAAGTTTATTAATTCTTTGCCTCTTGATTATTATGTACATTTTATGAGTGTGGATACACTAGTTGATCCTATTGATGACCGAGATAACTTTTCTTGTAAGATCAATTTGTGTCCACCTAATGTTGAAGCTATTGTGCTGATTGATAGTACATCATCTTGTGAAAATTGTGTTGATCAAATTTCTTGCAAAACTAGTCCACCACTTGAGGATGTGTATGATGTAATTAATGGACCTCAAGTGAGTCATTAACTTAAGAATGTTGGTCAAGAAGATAAGAGTGACCCCTTGAGAAAGTCTTCTAAAGAAGATTCTATGGATTGTCTTGCTCATAGGTATAATCATGTGTTTGAAACATATTTGATCCTTGATAATGGTATTTTAGAGAGTGGACTTGTATGTTATACATCTTCCTATTCATGGATAGATCCTTCTCTCTTTAAGAACAATATCTTCTTTTTAGATGATGAAATCACTCCTAGTGAATTACCTAGTGGCATGGATAGCATGGTTGAAATAGCTCATCTTGAGGGTTATATTCTATATGAAAATCCACTATGGAGTGACAACTTTCCTCCTAAAGATGGAAATCTCTTCTTGGAAGATGAGGGTACTCTTAAGGGAAAGGAATGTGAAGTCTTGGAAGGGAATGAACCATTAGGTGATGAAGACTATGATTTACTTGAATACTTAAGAAACCCAATTAGTGATTTTTCCTACAACAATACTTATGGTTGTGATCCTTTATGTAGCACCCCACCCTTGTTTGATGACTATAAGGATGAATTGCTTGTTTCTTTTAAAGACTTAAGTAATAATCCCTTTGATGTTAGTGGTGGTATATGTCTACGTGAGGATTTTTTTCATTGAAAGAGAAAGTATCAATTGTTTCGAAATTTCTTCTTCTACTACTCCGTATGATCTTGTTATTGAGAATACGCACAGTGATGATCTTAAATCTAATAATGAGTACATACATAAGGACACCTTAGTTGAAGTTGACTTGAGTGATACCTTTATCTACTCTCTATTTGCTTCTAATGATGGTTATTCTAATGTGGAGAGTGTATCATTTAGTTTGGGTGAAGTCATTGAGGAAAATGAGTGTTGTCTAGACCAGTGTCTGTGGACACTCTTTTTCTTTGACCCCTGTGCCAAATATGGATATGGAGGTTTTGGTACACCCAACTTTTTGCTTGGTCTACATGACAAGCAAAGTTTGAATGAGGATGTTGGTATCCTTCCCTATAATGGAAAGTTTTTCTTGGGGATTCATAATCCACTCGAGGGACCAACATTTGTGTAGGGGAAAGAACTCCAACAAAGAAGAGAGATCTTTAAGAAGGGGAGCAATGAGAGGATCCAAAGGAGTTCACCATTATATGTTTCAACTTTGGACCAAGGTTTCACCACATGTAGGTCAAGGAGAGAGTCTTTTATTGATACTACTTTGGATGAATTCCCTTATGTGATACCCTTCTTCAATACATGTATAAATATGATGCCTTTACACTTGATTTCTTTCTATACTACCTCTTTTTTTATGATAATATCCATGCTAGTCTTGGATTTGATTTATTTAAAGGTAGGGAACTTGTTGGTTGGTCCACTTGTTTGAGTGAAAATGCTATATGGATCTTGTGGACTTTAAATCCAATTAAGGAACCACTCTTGATGTGGTTTCTTAAAGTAGTAATGAATCAATTGTGTCTTAAGGCTCCTAAGGTGAAGGTTACCTTACCTTTTAGATTTAGTGATGCCATTATGACCTTTGTGTCTTTCTTACCTCTTCGTGATTCCCATAGCCAACTCCTTTGTGCATTTATCAATAATATTCTAATGTTTACCGCGAAGGATCCTTGGTTATATATTAAGTATGTGCAGCCTTGGGATGATTCTATGATTATTTAAGCTAACTCTAACCCTCATGTCATGAGTATGTTATATTTGTTTGTCCTTCCTTTGATTTTTCAAGGTTTGGATTCGAGATCGAATCCTTTTCAAGAAGGGGAGGATGATACAAGTCAAATTGCCTCTGGACCTTTGGATGGGATACGTATGATGCTTGAAGTGCTTGATAACTCCTTGTTACTATTAAAATATGCCACATGAATGAAGATTATCATTAAGGAGGGTCAAAGGACTTTGACAAGGTCGAATGAGTGCGAAATGGGGCTCAAAAGCCCTTGGAAGGGACATTCTCCCAAGGCGCTTTGGATCCAATTTTCATCCGCTCTAGCATTTCAAGAGTAGGTCAAAACAGCCCCTAGTGGGTCTTTTCTTGCATTTTGGGTCACTTTTGGGCCTTAATGTAATAAGCTTAGTCTTGGACTATAAATAGATGATTCTAGGTATTTCTTCCTTAGCTTGTTTTTTATTATGATGATGACTTCATGAAAACTCCATTGGGAGTGTTGAGTGCTTAGAAAAGCCAATGTTGAACTTTGTTTAGAAATATCGGTTGTAAGGGAGATTCAATCCCCTTTTCAGTCACGTAAGAGATAGATGCTCATAGGTAATCAATAAGGGAGGTCTTTGGGTTTGATATACCCTTTGGTTGCCCTTTTGTTATCTTCTTGTGTCTAGCTTTCTATCATCTATCCATTTATCTGTTTACTTCTTGTATTTTCAATTTAATCGATTCATTAGTTTTTGTGTTCTCTTATCATCTTCGTAGATAACTCTCGTATCAAGCACGCCCGGACCCTTGGCCAACCCCTGGAATGATGGGCTATAGTACACCGATTTATCCCAAAAACACCCCGTTCGCACCGTTTCGCCCGTTTAACCAATAAAATGGCCCCGCCCACCCAAACGGAGCACACGAGGATGCTCCCTAGCCTACCTTCCACACCCCGATCAATTTTTGGACCACATCATGCCCAGACCCTGGGCCCACCCCTGGAACCGTGGGCTATATAGCACACCGATTTGGCCTAAAATGCCCCGTCTACGGTTTTGCCCATTTGACAATCCAAATGGCCCCGCCTACCTAAATTGACCACACTAGGACGCTCTTCAGCCTCCCTGGCATTCCTCGATCAATTTTTGGTCCATACCACGCCCGAACCATGGGTCCACCATCAGAACCGTGCCTATAGCACATCGATTTTTCTTGAAAATACCTCATTTGTGCCGTTTCGCCCGTTTGACCACCCAAATAACCCCACCTACCCAAACAGACCATACTAGGATGCTCCCCAGCCTCCCTGACATGCCTCAGTCAATATTTGGCATACAGAACAACCAGAACCTCAGCCCACCCCTTGAACCGTAGGCTATAGCACACCGATTCGGCTCGAAAATACCCCATTCACGTCGTTTCCCCCTTTTGACCACCCAAATGGCCCTGCCCACCCAAACGGACTATACTAAGATACTCCACAGCCTCTTTGGCATGCCTTGATAAATTTTTGGCCTATAGCATGCCCGGACTCTAGCCCACCCCTGGAATCGTAGGCTATAGCACATAGATTTGGCACGGAAATGCCCCGTTCGCACCATTTGACCACCCAAATGGCCCCACCCACCCAAAAGAGCCACACTATGATGCTCCATAGCCTCCTTATCACGCCCCGATCAATTTTTGGCCCATAGAATGCCCGGACCCCGGGGCCACCCCCTTAATTCTGGGCTATCGTACCACAATTTGGTCAAATAATGCTCCGTTCGCACGGGTTCGCCCGTTGTACTACCTAAATGGCCCTTCCTACAATAATGGACCATACTAGGATTCTTCCCAGCCTCCCTGGCATGCCCCGATTGATTTTCAGCCTACAGCACAATCGAACCTAGGCCCACCCCAGAACCGTGGGTTATAGCACACTAATTTAGCCGAAAAATGCCCCATTTGTGCCGATTCACCTATTTAAAAACCCAAATGGCCTCACCTACCCAAACATACCATAATAGGATGCTCCCCAGCCTCCCTAGCACACCCCGATTAATTTTCAGCCAATAGGACTCTCGGACCCCGAACCCACCCCCAAAACCATGGGCTATAGCACACAAAATTGGCACGAAAACTACTCATTTGCATCATTTCGCCTGTTTTACCACACAAATGTCCCCTAAAACCCAAACCGAGCATATTTGGATGATCCCCATCCTTCCTGGTATGCCCCAATCGATTTTTGGCCCATAGCACGCCTGGACCCCGGGCCTGCCTTTAGAACTTTGGGTTCTAGGAGACCAATTTGGCTTGAAAATGCCCCATTCACGCCATTTTGCCCGTTTGACCACCCAAATAGCCCCGCCCAACCAAACGGACAACACTAGGATGCTTTCCAGCCTCCCTATCATGCCTCGACTGACTTTTGACCCACAACAAGCCCACCCCAGGCCCATCCCCAGAACCGTGGGCTATAGCACACCGATTTGGCACGACAATGCCCCGTTCGCACTGTTTCACTCGTTTGACCGCCCTTATGTCCCAACCCACCAAAACAGACCATACTGGGACACTATCCAGCCTCTCTGTCATGCCTCGATCAATTTGAAGCCCACAAAACTCTCGAACTCCGGACCCACCCCCGACACCGTGGGCTATAGCACACAGATTTTGCTCGAAAATGCTTCAACTGTCATTTTTCCTATTGGAAAAAACAAATGCCCCTGCCCACCCAAACGGACAATACTTGGATGCTCTACAGCCTCCCTGGCATTCCCCGATCAATTTTTCGCCTACAGCACGCCCAGAACCTAGGCCCACCCCCAAAACTGTGGGCTATAGCACACCGATTCGGCCCAAAAATGCCCCATAAGCATTATTTTTACTGTTTAACCACACAAATGGCCCCGCCCACCAAAATAGACAATGCTATGATGCTCCCCAACCTTTTTGGCATTCCTTGGTAGATTTTCAGCCTACAACATGCCTGAACCCCAGGCCCACCCTCAGAACTGTAGGCTATATCATAGTGATTTAGCCTAAAAATGCCCCGTTCGCGCTGTTTCGCCCGTTATGCCACTCTAATGGCCCCTCCCACCAAAACAGACCACACTAGGAGACTCCCCAGCCTATCGATCATGAAATAGTTGAATTTTGGCCTACAGCACGCCCGAACCCCAAGCCCACCCTTGGAATCGTGGGCTATAGCACACCAATTTGGCACGAAAATGCTCTATTTGCGGTGTTTCGCTCGTTTGACAACCCATATAGCCTCGTCCACCCAAATGGTCAATTTTTAGACTACAGCATGCTTGAACCCCGGGCCCAACCCCAGAACCCTAGGCTATAGCACACCGATTTGGCCTAAAAATGCCCCGTTCACGCCGTTTTGCCCGTTGTTCTAACCAAATGGCCTCGACCCCAAACGGACCATACTAGGATGCTCCCCAGCCTCCCTGGCATGCCCTGGTCAATTTTTGGCCCACAGCACAACCGGACCTCAGGCCCACCCCCGGAACCCTGGGCTATAGCACACCAATTTAACCCAAAAATACTCTATCTACGCTGTTTCACTAGTTTAACCAACCAAATGGCCCATCCAACCCAAAAAAAAACCAAATTAGGATGCTTCCTATCCTTCCTGGCATGCCTCGAACAATTTTTGGGCCATAGCACGCCCTAATCCTGGGCCAATCCCCAAAATCGTGTGCTATAGAATATTGTCTTGGCCCAAAAATGCCCCGTTTGCACCGTTTCGCCTATTTGACCACTCTAATGGCCCGCCTACAAAAACAGAGCATACTAGGATTTTCCCCAGCCTCCCTGGCATGACTCAATGGATTTTCGTCCCACAACACTCCTGGACCCCTGGCCCACCCCCGAAACCATGGGCTATAGCGCACCGATTTTTCTCGAAAATACTTTTTCTGCCATTTTTCTTTTTCGACCATCCAAATAGCCTCACCCACCAAAACAAACCACACTAGGATGCTCCCCAGCCACCCTGGCATGCCTCGATCAATTTTTGGCTGACAGCACAATAGGACCTCGGGCCCACCCCCGGAATTATGCGCTACAGCACACCGATTTGGCTCCAAAATGTCGTGTTTGCACTATTTTTCCCATTTGACAACCCAAATTGCCCCTCCGACCAAACGGACCACAATAGGATGATCCCCATCCTCCTTGGCATACACTGATCGATTTTTCGCCCACAACACACTCGGGCCCTGCGTCCATCCCCCAAAACCGTGCACACTGATATAGCTTGAAAATGTCCCATTTGCGTCATTTTGCCCATTTGACCACACAAATGGCCCCACCCACCTAAACCGACCACACTAGGACGCTCCTTAGACTTTTTGGCATGCCCCAATTTATTTTTGGACTACAGCACCCTGGATCACGGGCCCACCTCTGGAACCATGGACTATAGAACATCGATTTAGCCCGAAAATGCCTCGTACGAGTTGTTTCACCCTGTTTGACCACCCAAATAGCCTCGCCTACCCAAACGGGCCTCACTAGGACACTCCCTAGCCTCCCTGGCATGCCCCGGTCAATTGTTGGCCCATAGCATGCTCGGACCCACACACGTAACTATAGCCCTGCCCTGGCATGCCCTATTTACACACTGAAATAGCCCCTCCAACCCAAACAAATCACACTAGGATGCTCCCCAGCCACCTTTGCATGCACCGGTTAATTTTTGGCAAACAAAATGCCTGAAACTCGTGCCCACCCCCAGAACCATGGGTTATAGCTCACCCACTTAGCCTAAAAATACCCCATTCCCACTGTTTTGCACGTTAGACCATCCTAATATCCCCGACCACCCAAATGGACCACTCGAGAATGCTCCTCAGCCTCTATGGTATGCCCAGTTAATATTTGGCCTATAGAACGCTTGAATCCTGAGCCCACCCCCGGAAAGTAGGCTATAGCACATCGATTTGGCCCAAAAATGCCTCGTTCATGTTGTTTTGCCCGTTTGACCACCCAAAGGGCCCTGCCCACCCAAACGGGCCACACTAGGATACTACCCAGCCTTCCTAGCATGCTCCGGTCAATTTTTGGCCAATGGCATACCTGGACCCTAGGCCTACCCCCATAACTGTGGGCTATCGCACACAGATTTGACTCGAAAATTTCCCATTCTCTCTGTTTTGCCTGATGTACCACCCAAAAATTGACGCCCACCCAAATAAACCATACTTAGATGCTCTACAGCCTCCCTAGCATGCCCTGGTCAACTAGCCCCACCCATGAAACTGTGGGCTATAGCACACCGATTTGGCCCGAAAATGCCCCATTCGCACTATTTTGCCCGTTTAACCACCCAATTGTCCTCTCCCACCCAAAAGTACCACACTAAGATGGTCCCTAGCCTTTCTGGCACGCCCCCATCAATTTTTATCCCATAGAATACCCAAACCCCGGCTCCACCTCCAGAACCGTGGGCTATAGCACACCGAATATGCCCAAAAACTCCCCTTTTGCACCGTTACGCATGTTTGACCAGCAAAATATCCCCGTCCACCCAAAGGGACCATACTAGGATATTCCCCAACCTCCGTAGCATACCACAGTTGATTTTTAACCCACAGCACGCCCAAACACCAGTCCTACCCCAGAAATCATGGGCTACCGATTTGGCCCAAAAATGCCCTATTTGAGCCATTTCACCCGTTTAACCATCCAAATAGCCCCGCCTACCCAAACAAACCATACTAGGATGTTTCCCATCTTCCATGGCATGCCTCGATTGATTTTTGACCCAAAAAACGCCCGGATCCTAGGCCCACCCTTGAAACCATAGGCTATAGCACATCGATTTGGCTTGAAAATGCCTCGTTCGTGCAGTTTGCCCATTTGACCACTTACCCAAAAAAACCACACTTAGATGCTCCCCAGACTCTCAAGCCTTCCCCGACTAATTTTCAGCCCACAGCACGCCCAAACCCTGAGCCGAACCTCGGAACCATAGGATGTAGCATACCAATTTGGCCTGAAATGCCTCATTTAAGCTATTTGGCCCGTTTGACCACCCAAATGGCCCCGTCCACCCAAAAGAACCATACTAGGATTCTCTCCATCCACTTTGGCATGCCCTAATCGATTTTTGGCCCACAGCACGCTCGGACCCCAAGCCAGCCCCTAGAACCATGGGCTATAGCACATCGATTTTTCTTGAAAATACACTGTTAGCACAGTTTCTCCCGTTTGACTACACAAATATCCATGCCAACTCAAACGGACCACATTAAGATTTTCCTCAGCCTCCCTGGCAAGCCTCGATTGATTTTTGGCCTACAACACGCTCTGACCCTTGGCCCACCCTTGGAATCATGGGCAATAGCACACCGATTTAGGTTGAAAATGCCTCTTCTGACGTTTTGGCTGGTTGACCACTCAAATGGCCCCACGCACCCAAACAGACCTTAATAGGACACTCCCCAGCCTCCCTTCCATACGTTGGTTAATTTTTGGCCAAAAGAGGGCCCAGATCCCGGGCTCACCCCCAGAACTGTGGGTTGTAGCACACCAATTTGTCTTGAAAATGCCCCATTTGCGCCGTTTTGCTAGTTTGACAATCCAGATGACCCCTACCACCCAAACGAACCATAATAGAATACTTCTCAGCCTCCCTGGAAGGCCTCGACTGATTTTTGGCCCACAGAACACCCTTACCACAAGCCCACCCCCAGAACAGTAGGCTATAATACACCCATTTGGCCTAAAAATTCCCTGTTCACGTCGTTTCGCCTGTTTAACCACTCAAATGGCCCTTCCCACACAAACAAACCATAATGGGATGCCCTTCAACCTCTCTATCATGCCCTGATTGATTTTTGGTCTACAGCACTCCCAAACCTAAGGCCCACCCTCGGAGCAGTGGGCTATAGCACACCAATTTAACTCAAAAATGCTCCATTTGCATCGTTTATCCTGTTTAACCACTCAAATTGCCTCGCCCATCTAAATGGATCATACTAGGATGCTTCCCTGCCTCCCTAGAATGACCCAATCAATTTTTAGCCCTCAGCACGCCCAGACCCCAGGCTAACCCATGGAACCGTGGGCTATAGTACCTCGATTAGGCTAGAAAATGCCCCGTTCGCGTTGTTTCGTCCGTTTGAAAACTCAAATGGTGCCACCCACCCAAAAATACCACACTAATATGCTCTCCAAGATTCCCGGCATACCCCGATCGATTTTAGGCCCACAATGCTCTCGTACCCCAAACCCACCCCGAAACTATGGGCGATAGCACACCAATTTTGATTGAAAATACGTCGTCTGCTGTTTCGCCTATTTGACCACCCAAATGGCCTTTCCCACCAAAATGGACCATACTATGACGCTCCCTAAAATCCTTGGCATGGCCCGAATGATTTTTTACTGACAGCGCGCTCGGACCCCAGGCCCACCCATAAAACCGTAGGCTATAGCACACCAATTTAACTTTAAAATGCCTTATTTTATATCGTTTACCCCATTTGACCATCCAAATGGCCCCACCCACCCAAACAGACCACACTAGAATGCTCCGCAGCCTTCTTAGAATACCCCAAATGATTTTTGACTGACAACGCACCCGGACCCCGGGTCCACCCCCAGAATCATGGGATATAGCACACTAATTTGGCCCAAAAATTCCCCATTCCTCCCATTTTGACCATTTGACAACCAAAATGGCCCCGCCCACCCAAAAAGACCACACTAGGATGTTCCCCAGCCTTCCTGGCAAGCCCCAGTCATTTTTTGGCCCACATAACGTCCGGACCCTAGGACCACCCCCAGAACTGTGGGTATAGCACATTCATTTGGCCCGAAAATGCCCCGTTCACTCCGTTTCGCCCGTTTGACCACTCAAATGGCACCGCCCACCCAAACGGACCATACTAAAATGTTTTGGATCCTCTCTTGCATGGACCAATCAATTTTTATCCCACAGCACGCCCGAACCCCAGGCCCATCCTCGGAACCATGGGTTATATCACACCAATTTTGGCCAAAAATTCCCTATTCGCGTAGTTTCGATCGTTTAACCACCCAAATGGCCCCGCCCATCCAAACATACCATAATAATATGCTCCCCAACCTCTCAAGTATGCCCCAATCGATTTTTGTCCCACAACACACCCGGACCCCAGGTACACCTCCAGAACTGTGGGCTATAACATATCGATTTGGCCTGAAAATATCCCGTTCTTTCTGTTTTGCTCGTTTGGCCACTCAAATATCCCTGCCTACCCAAATGGACCACATTTGGATGATCCCTAGCCACTCTAAAATGCTCTAATTTCTCCTTGGCCAACAGTACGCCCGAACCTCGGGCCCACCCCCAAAACCATTGGCTATAGCACACCAATTTAGCCCAAAAATACCCCGTTTATGCCGATTCACCCGTTTGACCACCCAAATAGCCCCTCCCACCCAAACGAACCACTCTAGGACTTCTCAGCCTCCCTGGCATGCCCCAGTTAATATTTTACCTATAGCATGCTTGGATCTCGGGCTCACCCCGAAACGTGGGCTATAGCACACTAATTTGGCCCGAAAACACCCCGTTCATGTCGGCTTGCCTGTTTTACCATGAAAATGGCCATGTACTCCCAAACAGGCCATACTAAGATGCTCCATATCCACCCTGGTATGCCCTGGAAAATTTATGGCCTATAACATGCTCGAACCATGGGTCAAACTCAGTAACCATGGGCTATCGCATACTGATTTATGCAAAAAATGCCCCGTTCCCGCCGTTTCATCTGCTGTACAACCCATAGGGTCCCTCCTTCCCAAACGGACAAAACTAGGATGCTCTCCATCTGTCCTAACATATCTCAGTCGATTTTCGATCGAAAACACGCCTGTATCATAGGTCCACCCCCAGAACCGTGGGCTATAGCACACTGATTTGGCTTGAAAATGCTCCATTTGTATGGTTTCACCCGTTTAACCTCCCAGATGGCCCCTCCCACCCAAATGTACCATACTAAGATTCTCCCCAATATCTCTTGCACTCCCTAATCGATTTTTAACCCACAGCACACCCAGACCTTGGGTCCAGCCCAAAAATCGTAGGCTATAGCACACCGATTTGGCTAAAAAATGCATTGTTTGCACTGTTTTGCTCATTTCACCACCCAAATGGCCCTTTCCACCCAAACAGACCATACTAGGATGCTCTCCAGCCTCCCTAGAATGCCTCGGTTAATTTTTAGCCTACAGCACGCCCAGACCCCGGGCCCACCCCCAGAATCGTGGGCAATAACATATCAATTTGGCTTGAAAATGCCCCATTTGTGTAGTTTCACCAGTTTGACCACCTAAGTGGGCCCGCGCACCCAAACCGGCCATACTAGGATGCTCCATAGCCTCCATAGAATGCCCCGATACATTTTTGGCCCATAAAAAGCTCAAACTTCGAGCCCACCCCCGTAACCGAGGGCTATCACATACTGATTTGGCCCAAAAATGTCCTATTTGCATCGTTTCATTTGTTGTACCACCTAAATGGCCCCACCCATATAAACGGGCCATACTAGGATGCTCTCTAGCCTCCCTAGCATGCTTCGGTTAATTTTCAGCCCACAGCACGCCGTACCTTAGTTCGATTCGTGGAACTATATACTATAGCTCATCGATTTGGCCAGAAAATACCCATTTTTTGTTGTTTCACATTGTTTCTCAAGTTTAAATACCCAAATGGCCCCGCCTACCTAAATTTACCACACTAGGATGCTTTACACCCTCTCTGGAATACCGCGATCAATTTTAGGCCCACAACACACCCAGACCCCAGCTCTACCCCTGCAACCGTGGGGTATAGCAGACCAAATTGGCCTAAAAACTCCCTGTTCCCGCCATTTCACCCATTTGACCACCCAAATAGCCCCGTCCACCCAAACGTACCATACTAGGATACTTCTCAACCTCCCTAGCACACCTCAATCGATTTTCAACCAACAGCACGCCCTGACCATTAGCCCAACCCTGGAACCGTGGGCTATAGCACACCAATTTGGCTCTAAAATTCCTCCTTCACGTTGTTTCGCCCATTTAACCATCCAAATAGCCCTGACCACCAAAACGGGCCATACTAGGATGATCCCTAGCCTCCATGTCACGCCTCAAATGATTTTTGTCCCACAAAACGCCCGGACCCCAAGCCCACCCCCAGAACTGTGGGTTATAGCCCACCGATTTGGCCTAAAAATTCCACGTTAGCGTCGTTTCTCTTGTTTGACCACTAAAATGGCCCCGCCCACCCAAACGGACAACACTTGGATGCTCCCCATCCTCTCTTGCATGACCTAGCCAATTTTAAGCCCGCAGCACGCCTGAAACCCAGGCCCACCCTCGGAACCGTGGGATGTAGCATACTAATATATCCTGAAAATGCCCCATTTATGCTGCTTTGCCCGTTTGACCATCCAAATGGCCCTGCAAACCAAGCGGACCATACAAAGATGCTTATCTGCCTCCCTATCATGCCCTAATTAATTTTTGTCCCACAGCACGCCCATACCCCGAGCCAACGCCCAAACCCAGGGGCTATAGCACACTGATTTAGCTTGAAAATTGCCCATTTATGCCATTTCTCCTATTTGACTACTCAAATGTTCTCGCCCACCCAAACGGACCATAATAGGATGCTCCCTACCTCCCTTGAATGCCCTAATTGATTTTTCACCCATAACACTCTTGGACATCGAGGCCACCCTTGAAATCGTGGGCAATAGCACACCGATTAGGTCGAAAATGCCTCGTGTTACGTTTCAACCGTCTGACCACCCGAATGGCCAGCGTACCCAAATGGACCACACTACGATGCTCTCCAGCCTCCTTGGTACGCCCCATTTAATTTTTAGCACACAGCACATCCGGACCCTAGGCCCACCCTATAATCGTGGGCTATAGAACGCCAATTTAGCCCGAAAAATGCCTCATTTACATCTTTTCCCCGTTTGACCACCCAAATGGACCCGACCACCCAAACATACCACATTAGGATGCTCCCTAGCCTCTCTAGCACACCCCGGTTGACTTTTCTCCAACAGCAGGCCTAGACCCCGGGGTCACCCTCAGAACCGTGGTCTGTAGCACACTAATTTGGCCTGAAAATGCCCCATTTGCGCTGTTTCCCCTGTTTGACCACACAAATAGACCCACCCACCCAAATGGACCTTACTAGGATTCTCTCCAGCCTCTCTTGCATACCCCGACATTTTTTTGAACCATAGCATACCCGGACCCTAGGCCCACCCCAGGCCAACCCCTAAAACCGTGGGCTATTGCCCATTGATTTGGCCCGAAAATGCCCCATTCAAGCTGTTCGACCAGTTTGACCAATCAAATGGTCCCGCCCACCCAAACAAACCACATTTGAATGCTCCACATCCTCTCTGGCATCCCTCGATCAATTTTCAACCCACAGCACGCCCGAACACTAGGCCCACCCCCGGAACCGTAGGCTATAGAAAACCAATTAGGCTTAAAAATGCTCTATTTGCGCTGTTACACCCGTTTGACCACTTAAATGGCCTCAAACACCCAAAGGGACCATACTAGGAATCTCTCCAGCCTCCCTAGCAGGCCCCAATTAATTTTCAAGCCACAGCAGGCCCGCATCTCGGGCCAACCCCTGGAATCATGGGCACACTGAATTTGTCCGAAAATGCCGCGTTCGCGCTGTTTTGCCCATTTTACCACTAAAATGGCCCCACCCGCCTAAACATACCACAGTAGGATTGTTTACAGCCTCCCTGGCATACCCCGATCAATTTGAGGACCATAGCATTGCCGAACCCAGGGGACACCTCCAGAACCATAGGTTATAGCACACTAATTTTGCTCGAAAATATGCCATCTGTCGTTTCACCTGTTTAACCACCCAAATGGACCCGTCCACCCAAACGTACCATATTAGGATAATCTCTAGCCTCCTTGGCATGCCCCAATCAATTTTTAGAAGACAGCACTCTCGAACCTCGAACCCACCATTTGAACCGTGGGTTATAACATACCGATTTGACTTGAAATTGCCTCGTTTGCACCATTTTGGCCATTTGACCACCCAAAAGAACCACACAAGGACGCTCCACAGCCTCTTTGCTATGCCTTGATTAATTTTCGGGGCCACCCCCCAGAACCATGGGCTATAACACACCGATTTAGCTTGAAAATGCCCCATTCGTGGCGTTTTGCTCGTTTTACCACCCAAATGTCCTCTCCCACCTAAACAGACCAATCTACGATGTTCCCTAGCCTCCCTGATATGCCCCGATCAATTTTTCATCCCACAGCATACCCGAAGCCTAGGCCTAACCCTAGAACCGTGGGTTGTAGCAAAAAGATTTAGCCCAAAAATGCCTCGTTTGCTCCATTTCGCCCGTCTGACCACTCAAATGGCGCCGCCCACCATAACAAACCATACTTGGATGTTCCCCAGCTTCCCTATCATGCCTTAGTTGATTTTTGACCCACAGCATACCCAAAACTGGGGGCTATAGCACACCGATTTGGCACAAAAATGTCCTATTGGCACCGTTTTGACCATTTAACCACCCAAATGGCCCCGCCTACCCAACCGTACCATACTAGAATGCTCCCCAACCTCTCTGTCACACCCCTATCAATTTTTGGCCCACAACATGCCTGAACCCTTGGAACCGTGGGTTATAGCACACCAACTTAGCCCGAAAATACCTCATTTGTGCCATTTTGCTCGTTTGACCACCCAAATGGCCTAGCCCACTCAAACGAACCACACTAGAATACTCCCCACCCTCCCTGGCGAGCCCCAGTCAATTTTTCGCCCACAGCACACCTGTACCCTGGGCCACCCCTAGAACCGTAAGCTACCCACTGATTTCTCCCAAGAATACCCAATTCGTGCTGTTTTGCCCGTTTGACCACCCAAATGGCCCTGCCCACCCAAAAGGACTACACTAGGATGCTTCCTAGCCTTCCTGGCATGCCCCGCTTAATTTTTGGCCTACAACACAACTGGACCCCGAGCCTACCCCCGGAACTGTGGGTGCTAGCATATTAATTTAGCCCAAAAATTCCTCATTCGCGCCATTTCGCCCGTTTGACCACCCAAATAGCCACGCCCACCCAAACGGGCCATGCTAGAATTCTCCATAGCCTCTATGGAAAGACCCAGTCAATTTTTGGCCCATAGCACGCCTGGACCCCCGTTTAATCTCCGTAATCGTGGGCTATGGCACATCGATTTGGCCCAAAAATGCTCCATTCGCGTCGTTTCGCCCAATAGCCCCACCCACCCAAACAAACCATATTAGGATGCTCCCATTCTTTCCCGACACGCCTAGGTCAATCTTTGGATGAAAGCACGCCCGTACCCTAGGTCCACCTTCAGAATCGTGGACTATAGCGCATCGATTTAGCCTGAAAATGCCCTGTTCGCGCCGTTGATGTCGTTTAACCACCCAAATGGCCGCAGATACTCAAATGTACTACACAAAGACATTTCCTAACCTCTCTGGCATGCTCCGGTCAATTTTCAACCCACAGCACGCCCGA
The DNA here is from genome assembly GCF_002878395.1 of Capsicum annuum. Classification (NCBI taxonomy): domain Eukaryota; kingdom Viridiplantae; phylum Streptophyta; class Magnoliopsida; order Solanales; family Solanaceae; genus Capsicum; species Capsicum annuum. The sequence continues at coordinate 5,948,712 of NC_061120.1, read as the reverse complement.
ACCCCGAGCCCACCCCTGGAACCATGGGCTATTACACACCAAATTGATCCAAAAACACCCCGTTCACGTTATTTCACCCTTTCACCTCCCAAATGGCCTCACCTACTAAAATGCCATACTAGGATGCTCTCCAACCTCCCTGGCATGCCCCAATTAATTTTCAATGAACAGCATGCTCAGCCCTAGGCCCTCCTCCAGAACCGTGGGCTATACCACATCGATTTAGCCCTAAAATATCCCATTCGCGCAGTTTCGCCCATTTAACTACACAAAAATACCCGCCCACCCAAAGGGACCACATTAGGATGCTCTCCAGCCTCCCTGTCATACCCCAACTATTTTTTAGCCCACAGTACACCTTGACCCCATCCCTGGAACCGTGGGCTATAGCACATCGATTTGCCCTAAAAATACCGCGTGTAAGCCATTTTAACCGTTTGGCCACTCAAATATCCCCGCCCACCACAACAAACAACACTTAGATGCTCCCCAGCCTCTCTAGCATGTCCCGGTTGATTTTTTGGCACACAACACGACTGAACGCTAGGCCCACCCCGAAACCATAGGCTATAGCACACCAATTTGGTGCAAAAATGCCTTGTTTGTACCATTTTGCCTCTTTAACCACCCAAATGGCCCCGCCCACCCTAACGAGCCAATACTAAGATGATCTTCAGTCTCTCGGGCATGCCCCAATCTATTTTTTGCCAATAGCACGCCCGGATCCCGGGCCCAACCCTGGGCTATAGCACTCTGATTTGTCCGGAAAATACCCCATTCATGCCTTTTTGCCTATTAGACCACCTAAATGATCCCACCCACCCAAACGGGCCACACTAGGACGCTCCATAGCTTCCCTGGCATGCCGGTCAATTTTTAACCCATAGCACGCCTGAACCCCGGGCCCACCCCTATAACCATTGGCTATCGCACACCAATTTATCCAAAAAAATCACCATTCAAGCTGTTTCGCTCGTTGTACTATCCAAATGGTCCCACCCACACAAAAGGACCATACTAGGACGCTTCCCAACCTCACTGGCATGCCACAATCAATTTTTAGACGAAAACACGCCCGTACCCTAGGCACACTCCCAGAACCATGGGCTATTGAAAATCGATTTGGCACAAAAGATACCCATTCACTCCATTTTGCCCGTTTAACGACCCAAATGGCCTCGCCTACCCAAACATACCATACTAGGATGCTCCTCAGCCTCCTTGAAATAACCTAGTCAATTTTTGGCCCACAGTACTCCCATACCTAGAGCCCACCCCAGAACCGTGGGCTATAGTACACCAATTTGGTCTAAAAATAGCCCGTTTGCGTCGTTTGTCCTGTTTGACCATCCAAATAGCCCCGCCAACCCTAACGGACCACACTAGGATACTCCCCAACCTCCTTTGTATACCTTGATTAATTTTTGTTCTACAGCACACTTGAACCCCGGGCCCACCCCCGAAACCATAGGCTATAGCACATTGATTTGGCTCGAAAATGCCCCGTTTGTGAAGTTTTGCCCATTTGACCATCCAAGTGGTCATGTGCACCCAAACGGGCCACGCTAAGATTCTCTATAGTATTCCTGGCATATCCCAATCAATTTTTGGCCCATAGAATGCCCGAACTCCGGGCCCACCCTCGTAATCGTGGGTTATCGCATACTGATTTGGCCAAAAAATGCCTCGTTCGCACTATTTCGCCGTTATAGCTCTCAAATGGTCCCGCCCACCAAAACAGACCATACAAGGATGCTCCCCAGTCTCCCTGGTATGCCCCAATCAATTTTTGGCCTACAAAACGCCTGGACCCTAGGCCCACCCCTAGAATCATAGGCTATAACAGGTCGATTTGGCCTAAAAATGCCTCGTTCATGCCGTTTCACCCATTTAACCACTTAAATGGCCCCACTCACCCAAACGTACCACACTAGGATACTCCCCAGCCTCCCTGGCATGCTCCAATTGATTTTCGTCCTATGACACACCCAAACCTTGAGCCCACACCTAGAACCATGGGCTATAGCACACCGAATTGGCCCAAAAACTCCCCGTTTGTGCTGTTTTTCTTGTTTGACCATCTAAATGGCCCCGCACACCCTAAAAGACCACACTAGGATGCTCCCCAGCCTCCCTGGCATGATGCCCGAACACCAAGCCCACCCTGGAACCATGGGCTAAAGCACACTAATTTGGCCCAAAAACTCCTCATTTGTGCCGTTTTACCCGTTTGAACACCCAAATATCCCCGCCCACCCAAACAGACTACACTAGGATGTTTTTTAATCTCCCTAGCATGCCCCAACTGATTTTTAGCCCACAGAATGCCCATACCCCAGGCCTATCCCCAGAACCGTGGGCAATAGCATACTGATTTGGCCCGAAAATGCCTCATTCGCACTATTTTGCTCGTTTGACCACCAAAATAGCTTCGTCTTCCCAAACGGACCATTCAGGGATACTCTCCAGCCTCTTTGGCATGCCTCGATCAATTTTTGGCCCATAGCACACCCAGACCATGGCCAACCCTTACAACCGTGAGCTGTAGCACATCGCTTTAGCTTGAAAATGCCCCTTTCTCATTGTTTTGACCGTTGTACCACCCAAATCTACCCCCTCCCCCCACACCCAAATGGACTATAATAGGATTCTCCCCAGCCTCCCTAGAATGGCTCGGTCGATTTTTGACCTAGAGCAAGCCCGGACCCCAGTCGTTTACTTTACGTTACTTTTTTACCTAAAGAAGAATGAAAATTACATATTGAATTGGGGGAAAGCATCGATTGAATAAGATAAAAGACATTTTTATATAATCGGCTCAATAAACTGTATTGCGGCAATTTGTTTGTATATATCTTTAAAAAATACATGAATTCAGAAAAAGTTGCCTCAAACGGACATTCAATCGCAAAGTTATGAAGTTTTAAAGTTTCACCAATTTATAACTACTTTTTTCTATATCCTTTCACTCCCTATTTTTGGTTGACTTTTTTATCTTGATTTATATTTATACGGAATGGGCTTCCATGATACTCTGATAAGAAATTATTAATGACAGGCACTTTGGTAGAGACAAATTTCTAAAGGCTTTTATCTTATTCAATCGACAGTTTTTCACAATTCGGTATGAAATTTTCATTCTTCTTTAGCCCAAAAAATGATGAAAAGTAATTGATTTAAATATAAAAATCACATGGTAAGGTGGATTTAAACTTTTAAATATTTGAAAATGAGGTAGATAGAATAAGTTAAAAATATGAATTAAAATAACTGCCAAGAATAGCACAAAAGGCCCAGTTGGTGCGGTGGTCTTGCATTTGACTCTACAAACATGTTATTTACCACAACTATAAGGGTTCAAACATAGATGGATCTATTGATGTATTTTATTGACTAATTTCCTTTTTCTTTACTGATTTTATTACTTTTTGTAAAAAAACAAAATAGAAAGAAATGCAATTTAAATTTTATAAAGTATTAATATTTTATTAGGTAATTTCCTTATTTTTGTTGATTCTTTTAAAAAAAAAATTAAAAAAAAATTAGTAAGGAACACATGCATTTTTACTATAGAAAGTGTTGGTTCTCGGCAATATTTAGTGCAAAAGAGGTTGTAAGCAAACAAGAGGTGCTTTTTTTTAAGCAAATCCACTAGATGAGATGCCCAGAGCTAGTTATATACATATATACATACATACATACATACATACATACATATATATATATATATATATATATATATATATAAAATCAAAACTCAAAAGAAATAGTACAAGCAAGGGGGGCTATGTCTTGCCTTACTAATCCTATTGAGGCATAACAAAACTTCTTCTAATTAACATGCATGTAAAAAATAAAAAGAAGAAAAAACTAAATATTCTAATGATCATCACAGAGTTAATAACCAACTCTATGATGATGTTACAAATGATAATACTTAAGTAATGAAAGATTAAAATAAGCAAGAGTGTTGAGTCAGATTCATGTTTCTTTAAAAATTGAAAACCTTCAAGAAGATGTAGCCCTATAAAGATTTGATTCTTCACCTTGTCTTCTTCCTCCAACCAATCCAAAATATCTTCATATTTCATCAATTCTTTTGGTCTATGAATCTTGTTGATATAATTGAACCTTGTTTCCTTCTGCTTTGCCACCCTCATTGGTAATTGTCTTAGAATAACCTCTTCAAACACTTTACCATCCCAACTATGTTTCTTTCATGACTCTTTTTTTTTTTTGAATCTTTTCCTTTGTTGCCTAGGTGAAATATCTCCATCCTTAGCCACTTTAGCAAAGCATTCATCCAATATTTCATCCATATCTTCTTTGTCAAATATGTCAACACCTAAATCACCCTCAAACGCTTCCATTAGATCGTCAATCAAATCTCCTTACACATATCTCTTGGCCTGGAACCCTTTAGTAGGATTATCCATAGCATTCAAAGGTGCATTTATTTGAGCCACAAGTTGTTCCGCGGCTAAAGATGGAACACGAACCATTGCATAACTTGGCATAAATTTTGAGGCTGTTGGATTCAACTTGCTACACGTTGGAGTGGATGAGGCCTTCTCCTCCTCCTCTACCATAACTGCCTAATTCTATATATTTGTACCACTTTTTGGTCACTGTTGGCTTCAACCTTGTTGTTTGAATGCATCAAAGTTAAGACCACTACCATATCCACATCTTGTTCTTTCCCCTTAAACAATAATTTATATCCAAAGTCATCCCATTGCTCACCAATTGACTCCATAGACGGAGAAGGGATCTCACATGCCAAAGCATCCAATATAGACATCAACGACTTTAAGACAGGTACGGGATAAATCAAGCTTGCAATGTGTTGTTGCATTAGCATATTTGTCACTTCTGAAAGTGCACTTTTACATTTAGGACTGGTCGAATTAGATTAGTGCTCATTTTAATCTAAAAGAGACTCAAAGGTGTTAGGATCCATAACATCCTTTGTTGTAATGCATTATTTCTTTGCTGCATTAAGTTCTTTGCTAATTTGAGGACTAACAGATTATTTGCGTGAAACCACTATCCATCCCTTATCTCCAACATCATCTCTAGTATTGTTTAACTCCATATCCTGCTTATAAACTATCAGCCTCTTAGTCTCAACACTTGTATCCACAATACTTACAGATTTTGAAGAGCTTTCTTTTCAGCCTGTGTTCTTTCCAATAAGATTTCGGACACCCTATCCAAAGCTTGACCTATTGTAATATCCCCCTCATTAACTCTATTTTGTTGTTTCTTCTTTTTATTTAGATAATCACATGCATCTCCTTGCAATTTTTCAGTCGAAGCTTCCTCAATCTCCATTGTCGTATCATCTTTTTTTTGGAGCACTACTTTATTTTCAATTAACAATCGACACTTCTTTTCATCGTGACCTTGGTGCTTACAATGGGTGCAATATTGAGGTAAATTATCATACACCACCTCCTAAAACTCCTTAATAATTCTACCCGTAACTTTGTCCACACTTTGAAGTCGAATACAATCCGGATGCTTGTCTACTAAGTCAACGATGACCCAAACCCTAGCCGTGATCGATCTTGATCTTACTTGTGTGGCCTTATCCACAGCAATAGTTTTTCCAACTTATGGGCAATAGAAAGAAAAGACCTCTTAGAAAACAAATCCATCGACAAGTTTTGAAATGAAATCCATACTGCCGCACGTGAAGTGTCCTCCTTAGGGTTGAATCCAATAGTCCACAGAAAAATCCTAATCTGATGATTTTTACCATTGTGCATCAAATAATTCACACCTCTTGATAATGCAGCCATAAAATCATCATATTATTCCATACAAATAAGAAGTTGCCTTTGAGAAAGCAACCCAACAAGACAATGTCCCTTAATGCTGAGAAACTTAGGCAAAATCGATCTTAAAATTGACAAATTTGGTGATCCCATTGATAATTTAACCACTATGGCTTTATGAAGTCCCTCCTCTTTGGAAAAATTTTGTCGTTCATCCAACGTAAATTTTAACATTGGGATTCCATAAACAACTTCAATAGGTATTAAACTAGTTTGTGAAAGATTAATAGTTGATTGTGTTTGATTCAACTTATCAACATCTCTTTTCACGTTTTCTTCATTTTTAAATCATCAATGTGTTTATTTCTTGTGAACTCGAGGACACATATTTTGGTATATGGCACATGAAATTCAACGTAGTTGTATGTTATAAATGTAGTGCACGGGCGCACTATGCCATACGTTATAGATGTAGTGCACGGGCGCACTATGTTGTATGTTATAAATGTAGTGCACGGGTGCACTATGTCGTCGACCCATGGGGACACATTGATCCATCAACCCATGCCGCCCACGACACCCAAGTGTATCAAGCAGCCCATGGCACCCAAGCGCCCCATGGCTCCCAAGCATGGCGCGCAAGCCACCTATGACTGCCAAGCATCCATGAAACCTAAGCAGCCAATGCTGCCCATGGAGATCAAGCGGCCCATGCAACTTATGTGGACCATGAAAATCAAGCCACCTATGCCATCCTTCCTTGTGTGTCCTGTTTGTTAAATGAATTTAGTATAATGTCATTGTGATCAAGTGGATTATTTGCCAAATGGTCTACATATTGGCTATGTTATCTCATAACATGAAGCACCTGTACATTCGATTAGCTCAATAATATCCTCTAATTTAGCAGTTATAATCCCTGGTTGCTTCCAAGTATCGTAGACAACATTTTCTAGATATAAAATTGCAATAGTTATAGAAAATATATTTCTGCAATTTTCTCAGCTTCTCATCGATATATCTAATCACCCATAGTATTTCTAAGTACAGAAAGCATAGAAAATTTTACATGGTTTTTCCAAATATCTGGATGCCAATTATAGCACATGGGTAACCATCACGGTGACATAAAATTTTATAGAACTCGACTTATGTATGCGGGTCTTATTTGACTGCGGATTATTTAATCCTATCAAGCATTTCTAATGGGATTGAGGCCAGATATATTATCCTATTGGTAGACCCCTTCGGTTCATGCTTGTTGCAGTTCATTTTTTTCCTCAAATTATTGTTGGAACAACACAATAAGCTTGTTGTATTTTAGAAAGCACAAACATGATAATCCACCATTTAAGAATAGAACATTGAAATTGTTAACCTCTATTTGATTTCCCAGTATGTGAACTAAAATATCCTAAGTTGTATTAGCTACATATTCTTTCAGTAATGCATGTCTAAGCTTTTCCTCCTACAACTTAGCACAAAAGATACACCTTTATCCCAAGCAAAATGCAATATTCTTCAAGCTAGCATCCAAAGGATTTTTAAATATCCTCACTCTCCATTTCATATTTGATATTTTATATGGCGCCCCTTTGACGACATGTAATTGTATATATTAGATTTTACATTCCTCAATCTAATATAAACCCAAACAGATTTTAAAGGGAATTCTCTTGTTGCTTCGAGCATCATAATTTAATCAAGGTCATAATTTATTAAAAACAAGAACAACAACATACTTAGTATATTTCCACATAGCGGAGTCTGGGAGGGTAAACTGTACGTAGTCCGTACCACTAACTCCAAAGAAATAGATAGGTTATTTTTTATAGACCCCAGGCTTGGGACAAAAGACAGTAAATAAAACTGTAATAAAACAAAAAATAAGATGAAATAAAAGAAATAAGACACCCACATAACAGTACTATACACTACCTAACTGCAAGCACACATCTCACCCAAACCCTTTTAACTAGAAACTCTAACCTACGAGCAAAGCCCTACTACTACTAACATGGTAATACTAAAGAACTCCTACCTACTGGCTACGACTCACCCACGTGTGCTAGCCCTCTAACCTAATTCACATTCTCCATATTTTACTATTTAGGGTCATTCCCTCGGTAAACTATAACTACCCCATGTCATGTCTAATCACCTCCTCCAGAATTTCTTTGACCTACCTTTACCCTCCTGAAATCATCCATAACCAACCCTTCACGCCTACAAATGGAGACATTATTGGCCCATCTCATTACATGCCCAAATCATCTCAACTTCACTTCCCACATCTTATCTTCAACCAAAGCTACTCTCACCTGCAATTTATGTTGTTTAGCACATTTGACTTGGTAAGTGGTGCCCCCAGCCCAGACAAAGCAATCCAATTCAGTAAATATGCCATCATGGGACTGCCTAAGAAGTTTCGCTCAAAATATTTTTGGGAGTCTGTGCCTACCCCTCGATCCATGGGCTAACACCTACCGAACATCATAAAAACCTAGCAATTCCTACTGTTTTGCCCATTCGACTTAAAATGGCTCCCCCAGCCTCGATAAAGCAATCTAATCCAATTAACAAATCGTCAGGGGACAGCTTAAGAAGTTCCACACAAAAAAAATTTTGGAGCCCGCACCCACCCCCGATCTGTGGGCTTATATCCTTCAAAAATTGATAAAAAAAAAAAAATCAAAATTTCTACTGTTTCACTCATTTACTTGGAAAATAGCTCCCTCAGCCCCGCCAAAGCATCCTGATCCATTTAATAGGACAAGGGACCACTCAAGAAGTTTTGTAAAAATTATTATTCGTATCCTGCACCCACCCCTCCAATCCGCGGGTGAACACCCACCAAAAGTCATAAAAAATAATCAATTCTTGTCATTTCACTCATTGTACTTGGAAAATGGCTTCCCAGCCCCGCCAAAACAACTAGATTCACTTAATAGGTCATTAGGGGATCTCTCTAGATGTTTCATCAAAAAAATTTCTTGAAGCCCACATCCATCACCCGATTTGTGGGCTAACCCCACCGAAAGTTATAAAATATCAGCAATTCCTATTTGTTTGCTCGTTTGACATGAAAAATGGCTTCCCCAACCAAAGCAACCCAATCTATTTAATAGGCCATATGGATACTACTCAAGATGTTTTGCCCCAAATTTCTTCCAGAGTCGGCACCCACCCCCCGATTCGTGGGCTAACATCCACCAAAAGTCATAAAAAACTAACAATTCCTGTTGTTTCATCTATTTGACTTAAAAAATAGCTCCCCCCCCCCCCCCCCCAAATTAACTCAATCTATTTATTAAGCCACTAGGGGATTGCCTGAGTTATTTTACCTGAAATATTTTTTGTAGCCTGCATCCACCCTCTGATCCATCATAGGAAGTCACAAAAACTCAATAATTCCTTCTGTTTTGCCCATTTGACTTGTAGAATGGCTCCCTAGCCCAACCAAAGTAATTCGATTCATCTAATAGCCTGTCAAAGAAATCACCTAAGAAGTTTCACCCAAAATTTCTTTGGATATTGCATCCACCTCCTGGTGTGTGGGCTAATACCCACCAAAAGTTACAAAAATTAGTAATTCCTGTTGTTTTGCATGTTTGACTTGGTAAGTGGAGCCCCCAATATCGCCATAGCAACTCAATCCATTTAATATTCCATCAGGGAACAGCTTGAGAATTTTTGCCTAAACCTTTTTTCTAGAGCCTGCATCCACACCATGATCTGTGGGCTAACGCCCACCTAAAGTCGTAAAAAATACCACCTTATACCGTTTCTTTCATTTGACTTGAAAAATGGCTCCTCCAACCCCGCTAAAGTCACCTGGTTGTCTGGGGACCACCCAATAGCTTTTCCAAAAATATTTTTTGTACCCTGCACCAACCCCTTTATTCATGGGCTAACACATAACAAAAGTTAAAAGAATCAATAATTCCTGCCATTTCGCCCATTTGACTTAGAAATGGTGTAATGACCCTTCAGGTAATTTTCTATATATATGCTTATTTATGCTATTTGAGCTTCTCCATAACTTTCCCAAGTCATTTATGACTTGTTGAAACTGATAGTTCGGTTACCGGGTAGTTCGTTGTTTTTTAGAGCCAATTTCCCATTTAGAAGTCTTCATCAATTCCAAATAGCAGCCGAGCAAAAACTTTAAGAAAATGATTTTGGATACAAATTTTTACTATACCAACAACTATGTAATATCAATTTTAGGATAGGTATACCCTTAATTCAGATCCCACAGTAACCGAGCTCATTTCGACCCATTAATAGAAAAGTCAAAAAATAAAATATATGAGTGTAGGACTCAAAAGTGGACTAAATGAACTCATATGGAAAATATGAATTCACCAGTATATCTAGAATGTCAAATTTAGTGGGATTACATAGATCGTTTGCAAAAAAATAGAGTCTGAATGAGTTCAGGAGGTCAAAAATAAGTCTTAACCTTGTGGGTCCATTTAAACTCATATAAAAGGCCCATTTTGCCGATTTTTGGGGCATTCTTATCCTATTTGAGAACCCTAGTAGCCACAAAGATTTGTTGACTTAAAAGTGAGTTTTATGTGTTGATTAGGAGCTTGATAACTTGTGTAATCAATTTTTTCTACAAATCTAAGGTAAGACTCCTTCAAATTTGGTATTAATTTCTTAACTTCTATACCCAAAACCCTAAGTACTTTAGGCTCAATTGAATAGACAAGTATGATTGTTTTACTCAAATTTCTTGACAGTTATAGATCCCTAATAAATTTTGAAAAATAGGTTGGTCTCAAAAACTCATTTTTCAAAGCTGGGACCCACGTGGAAGGTTTGGTGTCATTTTGAACCAATGGCATAATGATGCCATAATGGGTGTTGTTATTCTTAGAATTATGCTTAGATTATGTTGTTGATAGCTTGGCTCATGGAAGAAGAAAAAGTTTTAAGAAAAGGGAAGGCAAAGCTTGTTGGTTCGTGAGCAATTAGACTCAAGGTAGGTTAGGATTACTTGTAGATAGATTGATCTTAATTGTAGTATAATTATTGATATATTGTGAGATTGGTCAGGGTTTTAGATGAAAGATGGAGGAATGGAGATACTTGATATTAGTTGTTTCTTGTAGGGTATTAAACTTGTAAAGTGTGATGTTTGACCTTTAGCCTAGAACCTTGGATAATTCTACTTGAAGTCTCATGAATTGCATGAGAATACTTTAGTTGCTCTAGTAGTTGAGAATGATGTTGTTGGATAATCTTAAGAGTATGTAACCTAGTTATGATTAGTTATGAAATGGCCTTAGTGTTTGGGTTGACTTAGGAAGGTTGCTTGAAGAAGATTTTTTCCTTATAGGCTTAGTATGGATTGATAAGCCCTTATGGTGTGATTTAGATAACCTATCCTAATTCTGGATAGAAGTTAGTTTTGTAGAAGTAAATATTGGCATTATTGGGATTTAGGAGTGAGACTTAACCCACCTTAAGCTTGAACTATGAAATTCCTTAGTAACCTAGCTACTTGATGAACGTCTAAGTTATGTTATTGAGATTATAACAGTTAAACCTGGTTGTCGGTTTATGTATGTGGTCGATGGTTGGATAATATGTATACTTGATTGATTATGTTGATGTCATGAAATGGATAGCCTTGGAAAATTTTGTCAATTGAACTTATGGCTATGCGATGTGTGAGCATATGCTAATATATTTGAGGCTTTTAACTTAAATAATTGCAAGGTCTTGAGAAACTTTATTTATTTTTTTATTAGTTTATGTTTGATTTTGCAGTTTAAGCTGATATGATAAAGAACCAACAATAATGGAAGTAAAAAGGCTGAAATCTGAAGCAATTAAAAGACAAGTGCTGCTGAGGACATTCATGATAGGTCATCATCCCGATGATAGGCTATCAAGGCCATCGTCAGCCTTAAACAAGGAATGCGTTCAAACTGGTAGAATCTACGACATTTTGTGATAGGCTGTCATAATGGTGATAAGTCGTCAGGAATGCCATCAGACTTAGGCAGGACATGAGAATTAGAGCAAAAGTGTGACGACATTTCTGATAAGTTGTCATAGTCATGATAAGCCATCAGAAGTTTCCGTCAACCTAAGACAGGACTAGTGAAGATTTGAAGAAGACCTAACAATATTCTTGATAAGTCGTAAGGATCCTGATAAGGCATCACCAATAGTCGTCGTCTATTTTGAGAAAAAGTTGTAACCTTGATTTTGTTTCCTTATTTAGGGTAAACTATTTAAAGCTTTGTTTGAGGTTTTTCTAGACATTGTTATTATTATTATTATTTAGCATAAGGTCGACACCTTGAGTTTTGAACTGTATATTTTGATATTTTCTCTCTTTACTTCATGACTTTAAGAACATAGCTATTTTTTTGAGAGATTATTATCAGTATTTTGGGATTTTTCCTTTGTGATCTAATTTGTGATTCACTAGTTATTATTCATCTCTGTAATTTTATCTTTCAAATCATGAATTCAATTATGTGTTTCCTTCGTTACATCATGAGCGGCTAAACTCCATTAACCTGAGTTATGGGATCTAGGGTTAGGTCTTGATGAGGTGCTAAGTATTCAAGATTCAAAAGGTGGTAGGATTTCTTGATAATTCTGAAGTTTTAATCAACCTCTGTTGGTTGCAAACAGTAGACACACCTTCTTTGATTTACTTGAGAAAGAAATCAAATATAGTAGGAAGTGAATTATCAACAGGGACTCGGAAATACTTCATTTAATAATCAGCGATGTAACAAGGTTGGTTAACCTGAGGTAAAATTTGGGCAATAAATAGAAATTCCCTAAGTCTGAGAGGATTAGGGAATTAAACGCTTAAGTAGGTTGACAGACATTTAAGCATAACATAGATAAAGTTAGCTTGTTATCCTACCCACCATGAGAATCTTGAACAACTTCTAGCATCTGTCATGTACCGGAAGCCCTAGTGAACATAATTCTGTTTATTTCATAAAATCTTGATTTACAAACACCAAAAGTAAAGTGACAAACAACAACTTGTAAAACCTAAACCCCCCCCCCCCCATTTCAGGAAACATTAAACTATCAATGGATTAAATCGCAAACAACTTGAGTTCACACCATATTCCCTGTGGGATTCGACCCCAACCTAGTTGGGTTTTATATTGACAATGATCACTTACACCCATTCAAGAGTGTAATTTGAGCATTATCAAAAATGGCGCCACTACCGGGGAATACGATTGTAAGATGAAGTTTGTATGCGCTCATTGACTGTTTATTAAGTTTCCTAGATTTATGTTTTTTGTTGTTTTTGTTTACTTGTAGGATTTTTTAGTGTATGCCAAGCACCAGAAGTTCTGGAGAAACATTATTACCACTAAATCCGGAACCGCAATGAATAGAAAGAATGGCAAAACAGCAAGAGGCTGACACACTGCAGCCTTAGCTAGAGCTTAGGTGATTGTGTAAAATATCGGGAAACAAGCACGACATCCAAATCCTAAGGACAAAGATTTAGGGGACGAGGAGTTATTGAACCCTGGTAACCCAAGGCGTTCAGAGCAAATAGCTGCACAAGAGTACCAGCTGGTCCAGTATGATTTGAATGATAATGATGATGATGGCATGGACGGGGTAGGTGCAACGGGTGAAATTATTCCTCCACCATTGGCACCTGGAGCCAAGTTAAACATTACGAGTACTATGATCCAACTCCTCAATCTGAAGGGGTTTTTTGGTGGCATTCCTGGGATGATCCGAACCTGCATCTGGTGAATTTTGTCATCATTTGCAAATCTTTTGATAACCCAGGAGTGGGTCAGAATACTATCCGGTTGAGATTGTTCTTATTGTCTCTGTCTAGGGATGTAACATTATGGCTGAATGAGCTTACGCCTGATTCCATCACCCACTGGAGGCAATTGAAAGAAGCATTCCTAGAACAATTTTTTCCACCCTCCAGGAGGGTACAGTTGAGGGACGAAATCAGCAATTTTAGATAGATTCCTACTGAAGCTTTGCATGAGACTTGGGAGAGATTCAAGAAGAAGCTAACACAGTATCCGGACTAGAATATGACGGAACTACACTTGATGGAGATTTTATACAGGGCCCTCAACACTGTAACAAAGCCGATTGTAGATAATTCTGCTGGTGGTTCATTTGTTAATCTGTCTTTTCAAGATTCCTCAGGTATGCTAAATAGGATGAACAAAGAGAGTCGAGCTTGCCATACCAGGGAGCCTGTCGTAGCAAGCTCCACTATTTCTATTGGTATGTCTGCTGAACAACGCAGGAGATATGAGGAGCGGGATCAAGACATGCATCACCTAAAGACTCAGATAGACTTGCTCACCAAGCACTTATTGTCAAGGAAGACTGAGAAAGTGAAATTTGTAACATCTCAAGACTGAGTGGATGTGAAGCCTGAAGAAGAGATAAATTATGTTAATAATCAAAGGGGTTTCTGAGGAAATAGCCAAGGCAATCAAGGTCGGAACGTTTATGACAAACCTGGTAACAAAGAAAGGGAGCAAGGAAACTGGAGAAGCAATAATGACAGGAGTGGTTTATATGTGCCTCCCGGGAGGCAACCAAAAATTTTTATGTTAATATTCGTGTCGCGACAGTAAATCGGGCGCTATTGGGAGGCAACCCAAAATTTTATACTCCAGTAAAGTGTTTATTTTTGTAGTTAGGATTTAGTTCACAGAATGTGGAAAACTGACAAAATCAGAAGAAAAGGTCCTCACGGCATTTATAATAAGCCGTCAAAACTATGATAAGATATCAGAATTGTCGTTAGAGAGGCTAATTTTTAATTGAAGTTCTGTTAAGGCTGACGACATCCGTGATAGGTCGTCACACCTATGAAAAGCCGTCATAAGATGTCGTCAGAAAGTAAATTAATAACCAAATCTGGGCTAATTATAAAGATTGTACCCGGGCCCAGTCGAACCTTTCCACCTTCCCGCTTGTTTTTACTTCCTTTTAAGTTATTTTCCTTCAATATTTAGAGTATTTTATTTCCTTATTGAAAAAATTATCCAAGTAAAACAAAAACCAAGTTTCCTTATATGTAATTAAATTAATTCTTCACATATATTATACTCCATGATGAAATTATTTGATGCAATTATAGTATTGAACCTAACAAATAAGGTTACGACCGCTTTTATGTGTGGGTTTGCAATTAAAATCAAAAATTTCTTCCTACTTCCTCTTGTGCGTGTAATCACATTGAAGGCTCCCATCTAGTATGCTCTAAATTTGATTTTTCTTTTCAAGTGGTAAGAGATTAATTGATGACAATCCAACTTCCCAAGAGACTTGAACCAAGTTCAACTGGAAAAGGGGCTAAAATTCAGAACTAGGGTTTGCTGTGCAAGCCTAAGGCTTAAAATTTAGCTCACAAATCAGAACTCAAGTGGATTTTGAGAAAGAATAGGACCAAAAATTGAGTTAAAATCAAAAGTGGGGTTCTGATAAGAGCTGACGAAATTCATGATAATCTATCACAACTATGATGGCTTATCAGAAATGTCATCAAAGGCTACTAAGAATGAAGTGAGTTCTGTTAAGAGCTGATGACATTTGTGATAGGTTATTATATTTATGACGGCATATCAGAAATGTCGTCAGAAGTTGATAAAGTTTTGCAGGTTTTATCTAAGGCTAATGATAATTTTGATAAGCTATCTTAGTCGTGACGGCTTATCTTGAAATTTCATCACACCTAGAGCTTGAAGCATGAATGAGCCTTTTCAAGGAATGTAAATCTTAAATGATTAATGTGTTTGTGTTTTGGCTCTTGAGTATTGACTAATGGTTTTTATATTGCTACAGGAACCCTATAATAGTACCCAAAGGAAAGAGCCCCATACTTACAAAGAAGGAACAAAAGAAAAGTGTACGTCGGAGACTCATCGATAAGGAGTCTGATTATGAAGAGGAAGAACCTATGCTCAGGAAGCAAAAGAAGAAGAAAAGCCCTAACCATCCTCCACCACCCCCACCAGTTGAGGTGGAGGATAGTGAGGACACTAAAACAGTAACTGCTTCTAAGCAGGAGGCATCTGAACATTCTGAACATAAGCAGCATGAGTCTAAACGTGCTAAATCTAAAGAGGAAGAACATGAAGGGTCTGAGAAGCTTGAGTCTAAGGGAACAGTATCTTAATCCCTTTTCACTGAACAACAATATTATGAGGAGTCTCTAATTCGGGGAACACTTATCAAATGTAAGAACCCCAAAGTTTGAGATAATGCAAGATGGAAAATTCCCAAGGCAGAGGGCATCTTCACTGTTGGGCTCCGCAGAACTCATAGAAAAAGGACTAAAAGGTTGATTTAGGAAAAAAAGTGGATTATCACCAAAGGTCTGCATAGGTATCCTGAAGTGTAACAGAAGTTCCAACAGTACGGCTTGGGATGGATACAAAAGGGGAAGCTTATTTTTCCCTGGACTGGTCCAAGAGTTTTATGTGACTACCAGACTCATTGGAAAACATGTGTAGGTCAGGAAAAAGAGTTCCAAACTATCCCCTGTTAGAGAGAGTTCAGGTAAGGGGCATAAGGGTTGATATCTCAATCAGAACCATCAACAGGTTCTTGCATAGCCCTAAATTCACTCCTCAGGACACTTCACTATCAGTCTATCCTCAGATTAAGAATCGGGCAAATCAACGTCTATGGTTCGCCAACGTCATAGCCGAAGGGGAACCAGCATGGTTGACCAACCCAAATGAGAGAATCTATAAGTCTTTTTTTACTCAAGAGGAAAATTTTTGGTGGGGTGTAGTGTGTATCTAGCTGATGCCCACTGATGGAGACAACATTTTGGGTGACGACTGAGCTATCCTAGTAGCAAGCATGGTGCAGAATCTCCCCCTTAATTTTGGGGAAATCATTGTTGATGAGATGAAGATTAGAATGTCAAGAACCGACACTGCTTATCCTTTCCCTTTTCTTATCACAGAGTTTTGTTGAGCTGCTAATGTGCCAGAGATTGTAAGGGTTGATGATGACATTCCTGCTTGAAAGACCCATAATCCCATATGGTATGATGAAAATAAGCCAGGACTGAGACTTAATAGAGGTGTAGAGGTAGCAGCGGACCCTCCAGTTATAGATGTCGTTTCAACACCTAATGTGGAAGTGCAAGATTCTGAGACTGCGCAACCAATTTTTTCAGCACAAGGAGGTTCAGTTTCTGTGAATGAACCCAACCCCTCAGCTCCTACAACATCATCAGGATTTGTATTTCATTCGATCGATATCAAAAAAGTGGCCAAACAAGCCAAATAGTGTGAGGCACAGCTATATGATTTTGCCAAACAGTTTGTTGTTACAGTAGACAAGAGAATCAAGGATGCCCTTGAGCCTTTTATGAATTTTCCTCGACAGGTTGTAGATTTGAAGAACCTATTTGATGCACGGGAAAAAGAAATGTGAGGGGCTGATCTTGCTAAATTTAGAGCAGTCTTGCACAAGGTAAAGGCAGATGTTGGGGTATTGCAGCAGCACCAATTTATGGTGCCAAAAGATTTGGCTATGCATGAATCTGAGGAAGAAATTTCAATGCTTGACCTCACTATAGATTCACTAAAGAAAAAGCAGAAGAATAGGGAGCGGAAGGGAAAAGATAAGAGAGAAGATCCTGACAGTGAGGAACAAAGAAGAGTAAAAAATGGCCAAAAATAAGGTCGAAAAAGAGAATTTGAAGAAAGCAAGAATGGAGTCCCTAGCAAACAATGAGAGATGGGGGGAGGCTTTAAAAGCCAGCGCTGCAGGTGCCTCATCTAGCAGACCCCTTACCACTGCAAGGCCAGAAGCTCCCGATGGAGAGAAGGTAGCAGATGAGGTAACAGAAGGGTTAGAAACCCATGAACCCCAGGATTGATCCATTCCAGGTATACTCTAACCCTTAGTTTAGCTTTATTTTTAATTTTAAGTTAAGGGTATAGGATAGGATGTTGTTGTAACAATTTTTGGTAGATAATTAGGAGTAATACAGGTACTTGATGCAGTTAGCTTGTTTTGTGACTTTTGAGCACCTCTCCATTGATTTGAGTTTATAATTGTGTGAATTGTATTCATCTGTGACTACGGTGCATCTTTTTGTGGCATTAGTCTGGCGACTTGATAATTTTTGCTGAATAAATTGCATGAATTGGATAAGTAGTGATATACAATGTACTTGTGTTCCATGTGTGTATGAGGTCTTACTCAGCTCTTGCTGTGTGCCGAATCTAGAACTTACCCTGTTAGTCCTGCCTAGGTTGTAGGATAGGGGTTAGGAAAAGATCATAGGCTATTTTTTATTGTAACTCACTTTCAACCTAAATGACCTTCCCAATGCGAATAATATCCCTTGATCCCTGATTTGAGCCTATATGCCTATTTCTTTCTATGAACCTCTCACCTTCCTATTTACATCACAATGAACCTGTTTTGCCCTTGGTCCTTCTTGGACATGGTGCACTTTGACTTAGGCAAATAGCCTAAGTTGAGGGTGGCTATCATAGGGGTGTTGATGTAAAATGAGCATGAAGAGAGGTAGAATAAGAGAAAAGAATAAAAAGTTGGGTGTAGTGAAAAATGAATAAGAAAAGAAAAAGTTTTGTTAAAGATGATAAAAAGATAATATGATGATTGAAAAGACCTCTTCCATCTTGAGCATGTATGATCAATAAAAGAAGAGGAAGAAAACAAGGTTGAGAAGTGAAAACCTAAGAGTTTAGTGTAGTGTCAAGAAGGCATACTCACTCTAAAATATCCATGAATATCATACCAGCCCCTAGACTATATTACAAGCCTAAGAAAAGCCGTAAAGTGATCCTAACTGATCTACCTGAAGATTTGGATACTGACTATAAGGGCAGGCCAACGGTATTTGACATGTAGTGTTTGGAACTTTATTCTAAGAGTGAGACTTGTGATTATCCCTATGTTTATGTATATGAATTCTGGTATGAGTGAAAAAGGGATTTCTTTGTTGTGAGGGCACATTGGGTATGTTGCTAAGTCACTGACTTGCTTAGATAGTGTGATCTTGGTATGGCATGATTGTTATTGCTGAATTTTTTCCATGTCTTGATGCTTATTAGTTTCATGGTTGTTCTACAAAACATCAACAGTGAGTTTTAAATTAACTGACCTTGGAGATGATGAAATTATTCTGAACTAATATGAGTAGTTAGCTGTCAAATTGTACTTTGTATTCTCTTAGTTATGTTTTGGTTGCTTGAGGATAAGCAGTTGTTTTAAGTTGAGGGTGTTGATGTGTAAGCATATGCTAACACATTTGAGGCTTTTAACTCTAAATCATTATAAGGTCTTGAGCAACTTTAGTTATTTTTTATTAGTTTATATTTGATTTTGCAGTTTAAGATGATATGATAGAAAACCAACAATAATGAAAACAAAATGGCTGAAATCTGAAGTAATTAAAAGAAAAGTGCAGCTGAGGACATTTATGATAGGTCGTCAGCCCAGTGATAGGCTATCAAGGCCATCGTCAGCCTTAAACAGGGAATGAGTTCCAACTGGTAGAATCGATGACATTTTGTGATAGGCCATCATAATAGTGATAAGTCATCAGGAATACTATCAGACTTAGGCAGGACATGAGAATTGGAGCAAAAGTGTGACGATATTTCTGATAAGTCATCACAGTCATGATAAGCCGTTAGAAGTTGTGGTCAACCTAAGACAAGACTAGTGCAGATTTGAATGAGACCTAATGACATTCTTGATAAGTCGTCAGGATCCTGATAAGGCGTCACCAATAGTGGTCGTCTATTCTGAGAAAAAGTTGTAACCTTGATTTTGTTTTCTTATTTAGGGTAAACTATTTAAAGCTTTGTTTGAGGGTTTTCTAGACATTGTTATTATTATTATTATTCCGCACAAGGTCGACACCTTCAGTTTTGAACAGCATATTTTGATATTTTCTCTCTTTAATTCTTGACTTGAAGAATACAACTACTTTTTGAGAGATTATTATCAGTATTTTGGGATTTTTCCTTTGTGATATAATCTGTGATTTACCAGTTATTATTCGTCTCTGTAAGTTTATCTTTCAAATCATGAATTCAATTATGTATTTTGTTCGTTACATCATAAGTGGCTAAACTCCATTAACTTGAGTTATGGGATCTAGGGTTAGGTCTTGATGAGGTGCTAAGTATTCAAGATTCAAAAGGTGGTAGGATTTCTTGATAATTTTGAAGTTTTAATTAACCTCTGTTTGTTGCAAACAGTA
Source organism: Capsicum annuum (assembly GCF_002878395.1). Taxonomy (NCBI): domain Eukaryota; kingdom Viridiplantae; phylum Streptophyta; class Magnoliopsida; order Solanales; family Solanaceae; genus Capsicum; species Capsicum annuum. The sequence goes on along the minus strand of NC_061120.1, from coordinate 5,928,672 downwards.
GACACACCTGCTTTGATTTGCTTGAGAAAGAAATCAAATATAGTGGGAAGTGAATTATCAACAGGGACTCGAAAATACTTCGTTTAATAATCAGCGATGTAACAAGGTTGGTTAACCTGAGGTAAAATTGGGGCAATAAATAGAAATTCCCTAAGTCCAAAAGGATTAGGGAATTAAATGCTTAAGTAGGTCGAGAGACATTTAAGCATTGCACCAATAAAGATATCTTGTTATCCTACCCACCGTGAGAATCTTGAGCCACTTCTAGCATCTGTCCTGTACCAGAAGCCCTAGTGAACATAATTCTGGTTATTTCATAAACTCTTGATTTACAACCACTGAAAGTAAAGTGACAAACAACAACTTGTTAAACCTAACCCCCCCCCCCCCATTTCAGAAAACATTAAACTATCAGTGGATTAAATTGCAAATAACTTGAGTTCACACCATAGTCCCTGTGGGATTCGACCCTAACCTAGTTGGGTTTTATATTGACAACGATCGCTTACACCCATTCAAGATTTTAATTTTAGCGTTATCACTATGTTACAGCTTAATTTATCAATTAGTTCACCAATTGAACCTCTAATTATATGTTACCCTTCTTGTAATGAACTAAGTCTAATGATTAAGATAATGCTTATGTAAACGATTTCCCTTTTTGGGTTAGTATAGTGAAATTATGGAATAAAAGAGGCGACCAGAAATCTTGCACTTGACTCATAATTGACTTGCTAATAAACATGATAACCTTGGAAAAGTGGTAATTGCGTATGTCATTTAGATATTCATGATCATGCATCTACTTATATTATGCAGTGATAACTAATTGTAAAGTGTAATGATATATATGTTGCTTTGCATCACTTATACTCTATTATTGTGGCTTGTACATGTTCATTGATTTTACTACATATGTATGTGAATGTTGGTTGTCCTGGGAGATGTTCGAATAATATGATAATGCCCGGTGAATTCGGAGGATATGTTGATATTATGATAATGCTTGGTTAATCCAGAAGAGGTAATGATGTTATGATGGTACCCGATGAATTTGGAGGACATAATGATGTTATGATGATACTCGGTGATTCTGGAGGATATATTGATATTATGATGATGCCCGGTTAATTCAAAAGAGGTAATCTTGTTATGAAGATGCCCGGTGAATCCAGAGGATATGTTGATATTATAATGATGCTTGGTTAATCCAGAAGAGGTAATAATGTTATGATGATACCCAGTGAATCCGGAAGATATAATGATGTTATGATGATGCCTGGTGAATCCGGAGGATATGTTGATATTAAGATGATGCTCGTTTAATCCAAAAGAGAAAATAATGTTATGATGATAACCGGTGAATCCAGAGGATAGTATGGTGTTATGATGATGTCCGGTGACTCCAAATGATATGTTGATGTTGTGATAATGCCCTGTTAATCCAAAAGAGGTAACGATATTATGATGATACCTGTGTGGTGAGTATATATGAATATATGGACATATATGGGGTTATGCCATGTATGGATAAACCCGTTTGTGTACTTGGAACATGATGACTTCCTTGGTAGATTATTAATCATTTTTCGACACTAATCACTATTAAGAGGTTTAACCGTTATTAATTCTAATTAGTAACTAGAAGTGGATTAGAACGAGTATTGGGTTAAGGCTAATTGATATGTGTAATCTTGGGTAGAACCAAGGGCTCACCTAGTAAATCTACTTGACTTGGATAAATGGTCATGTTATAGAATTTTGCCTTATAAAGTGGCTTATGTGATAACTAGTTGTCTCAAATAAATGATTGTATGATAAATAGCTAAGTTGACATCTAGCATGTGATGTCGTGGTGGTTAAATTGACGACTTATATAATGAGGATGCTAACTAGAAAATGACCTTGATATAGGTGAATAAATAATAGTGTTGGTAACTTGTTGCTTTTCCTTATTTGATGACTATTAAACTATAAGACTTGCAAACTAGTGCTTCATGGATATGGAGAGTAGCTAATATAGACTAGACTTAGAGTACATCAATGAAATAGAGAATAAGTAACTATATAACTATGCTATGGTGATATTAATTTCATTGTGCTAAATTATGGTATTGATAATAATTGTAGACCTCGGTAAAAGGCCATAGCAGGAATGTGAAACCCGTGGCTTTGGTGATCTTGTATAGTTGTGCCTTGATATATTGATGGGTTGATCTTTTGGTGTATTCTCTGGTGGTATGGGACGCCATGATGAGTTCTTTGTTTTGTTTTTTTATGTATACTTTCTGGCAGTAAGGGACATCATGGTAGTTCTTATGCTTTATATTCTAATGATGGTTGATGTAGATTATGGTAAATACATGGTTGTTATTGTATATATGTAGCTTTACGCTTCCAAAATGATTACTCATTTGTATGACGATTATGGTATATGTTGATGTGATACATTCTGCTATTTCCCTAGTAGATTAGTTATTTTATACAATGATATCAAAGAAGATTCAGGTTCGATCCTATACCTTAACTTTAGGTTATTGTCTTACTTTATATCATCCTTATATTATAATTTAGCTCAGTCGGACGATGACGACTACTAAGTACCCGTGTTTTGGTACTCATACTACACTTTTGTACCTTTTTGGTACAGACCCAAGTTCTAGTTGCCATTGTTGAGTCGATATCAAATCGTGTTAATCATAAGGAGATTGGGTGAGCTATTGGAGTTCCAGTTTCCCTTGTCCCCTCTATCTTTGTTCTATCTTTTGTATTCGAGACAAATGTATGAGATCATTCAAGAATACTTAAATTTATTAATCTTCAAGTTGTAATTTTTGTTGTGGAATTTAGAGTTGCTCTTGTACTTATACTATCAGGTCATGGGATTGGTATTCAAATGTCAATTTTTCCTTTTGTGGAATATTGTTGTTGTATTCTATTCCTATATAGGGTCTGTGTTGGACGTTTCCACCAAGGTAACCCATTGCATTAGCTCCGGGATATGGCGTCGGCTTATAAATTGGTGGGTTATGGTAGGTTCCATCATGACTCAAAAATTGGGTCGTGACAAATTGATATCAGAGCCTAGGTTTCATAGGTGTGTTAGTACAAGAGCTAAGTGTTAGTAGAGTCCTACGGATCGGTGTGGATACGTCCGTAACCTATCTTCAGGAGGCTACAGTGACATTTTAGGAAATTCACTTCTTGATTCCTTATCGTGTGTCTGCATTCCTATGAACCTCGAGCACTTTCTTTTACTCTATTCCATCCCCAAAGGATAATACGACATTATCAACAAATGCAGACGAGACTTTAGCACGTGCTTCTAGAGTTTCAGTACACATCAGATTAGAGAGTCAAAAATGGATATCGAAGATCATCAGCGACAACCAAAAAGAATTCGGGCCAGCTTAGGCTCCAATCGAGCTTGTGACTACTTCAGCCTTTAAGGTTTAGCATTGGGAATCCGAGTTATATTGGATCTCCCTCACGTCCATGGGTGGCATTCGATTCAACGAACAGTTCTTATACCATAGTTGGATCTATTGGTGTTCATCAGGTTTCTTTATCAGTTTTTGAAAACGAGATTGGATTTCTTGAGTGGGCCAGACTTATTCCTATGTTATATCTGTAATGACCTAAAAAAATTGATGAAACATGTAAAATAACTATTTTACCCCTCCCCGTAGTTACATTATGATATTTATGGAGTGTGGGAGTGATTAACATGATTTTTGATGCATTTTGGTACCATTTATGCAATATTGTGGTTTTTGATGGCTTTTAGAGCCTTCTTTTGGACTTATGTGGATATCTTTTTATCCGTGCAACGGATGGCTAAACGGACTGCGCCAAAAGCTCTGGAATATTGATTTTAGGCTAGGTAGACCTTTGGTTCGGGTTTCGGTGCACTCGAGCTCATTTTGACCTATTGATCGGAAAGTTAGAAAATTAGAAATATGGGTGTGGGATCCACATTTGATCAAAACGACTTCGGATGGACAATTTGATTTTGTCAGTAGATCCAAAATATTGATTTTAGGGTGTTATCATATTTGGTATGATTTTACGGCTTTTAAATCTCATTTCGATCCTCGGTTTAAAAAATTGTAATTTCGGGTTTTAGGGGTCAACTTTGTGAAAACGATATTTTTTTGAAAATCTATTATTTTCATCGCATCCGGAACGTCGAATTTAGTGTGGTTTCATAGTTCGTTTGCATAAATCGAACTCCGAACGAATTTCGGGCATCCCGCCGAAGTCCGGAGTGGACTATAACAAAAAAAAAAACTGCAGCTTTTTGGTTATTTTAGTGCAGATTTACTGCACTTATAAATAGTTTTGGGTCCATTTTGCTCATTTTTCATCTTGCCTCTTGAGAGTTAAACCCTAAATAGTTTGGGAGTTTGAAAGTGAAGCTTGTGAGAGCTTGGAAAGCTAGATTAACACCTTTTTCTTGATTTTATTACGGATTAAAGGTAACAATTCACCTTTTTCTAAGTAATTTCTTGATAAATTTCTCAAAACTCCAAAAATCTTAGGGTATGATTTTAAACCCAAAGTTTACTCCTTTTCACTTGAATAATATTTTTATCTTATAATTACTAGTTTTTCGTCAGTTTAACTTTCGAAACAACTCTGATTCTTGATTTTAATCCGGATTTCAAAGATTTTACCTGGTAAAGATCAAAAATGGTTTTTCTTCGATTTGAATCCCATTTTTGACTTGATTTAACTTGAGTTTTCAGCTATAGGTTCTTAAAAATATGGGAAACATATTGTTGAAGTAAAGCTCCGTTTTGCCCTTCTTTTTTGGAAACCTATTTTGGAGGTCCATTTTGACCCCGAACTAAAAATAGTCAATATGGGCGTCGTTGGTTTTATCTTGACGCGTAGATTTCATATTTGATATTTTTAGTGGAGTTTGAGATTGTTCGTGAAAAGTAAGGTCGTTGGTTCAAGTGTAGCAGACCGATTTTGAATTTCGAGGTAAGTTATGGCTTAACTCTTTCAGACTGAGTTGGATAGTAAATAATGAAACAAAATGCAAATTAAGGGTGGGAACTAATCATGAAAAATGGCTATCTATGTCTTGTGCCCGAATGGGAGAATATATATGATGTAATTATTGAAATTGAGATATTATGTGATATGTTTGACCGTGTGGGGTCCTATGTGATATTGATAGCCTTGAATACATATGAATAATTATATTGTGTTGTTTAATATGGTATTATTAGTGTATTGTGATTATATTCAGACTTTATTTAAATATGAGACATGTGGAAATTCATGGATGAAATGAAAATATAAGTGGATATTGGCTTATATGATTGTGGGAATGTATCAATGTGGTTTGTTGTAGAAATATATCATGTGATTTGTTGTGGAAATAATCATTGTGATTGGTTGTGAGCATTACATCTTCATATCATACTCATTCATGAAACATTGGTACCACCGTGGCAACATCTGAGAAGCACTGGCAACAAAAAATATTGTAACACCTTGAGGGATATGCCAAAAAGAAGATATAAGATATGTGGATTGTATATGGATTAAGGAACCCCCCATGGGTCCTGCGTCGGGAAGCTTAAGGTCCGTAGGTGTATACGGGGATTGTACGACGATCCCGAAGGTTATGCGACGACCTCGTGCATCATCATCATCATCATATACATTGCACTTACTTTATTGTGTTTATATTGTGTTGTATTTCCTTATTGACTTGTCATCCATGTATTTGTCTTACCTTCTTGTACTTGTATTTGATGATCTTGTAACTACATGTTCTCTCGTGTTCTATTATATGTGACATAATGCATACTTGTGTCCTATATCTTGGTATGTTGTTGTAATTTATGTGAGATATATTAGAACTGTTAGTGCAAGCGGTGTGGGATACCGTTGTGGGACATTTTCTGATTGTAGGTGAAATGCCCTTAGTATATATTTTGTATGCTTTATTTACTACTTTGCTTGGTCGGCCTATGATACCTATTGAGTACAAGTGGACCGTACTCATGCCTACTATGCCCTTTCGGTGCAGGTCCTAGTTCGAGTACGCCTTAGCTTGATTGAATCTGGTGATTGTTGGAGCTTCCAAGGTAGCGGTCGGACATTCATGCGTCTGAAGTTCACCTCTATCTTTCTATAGTAGTTATGTCTTTATTAGTATTAGGAGATAGTTATTATTCCTTTGTGATTATTTTTTTGATGTATTTAACTTATGGATTATATTAGTAGTTCTTACACTATTGACACCTAGTTTTGGGAATGATTGATATTTTGGCTAAGTTTTTTCCGTATTTATATAGTTCGGCTTCATTCTAGAAGCCTTAGCTTGGGATATTTATGTTTTTTTCTCTTTTCGTATCAGTTTGGGTGATAGGCTTACTTGTCAAGGTACGCCGTGATAAATGCCATCATAACCCTCATTTTTAGGTCGTGACAAATTGGTATCAAAGCAGTCAGGTTTCATTGGTATCAATGGTGTAGGAACGGGATGTCTAATTGAGTCTCGCGGATCGGTACGTAAACATTTGTATCTATCGTCGAGAGGCTATAGGACGTCTATAGGAAACTTCTCTTATTTCATTCTTTATTGTGGGAAGTTCTTTCATACCTTGTTTTCTAAATTATGGTTAACTCTTTCTATGCGAATGAGTTGCTTATACCTCATATCAGTTGAGAGGTGTTGTAAGAAATTAGTGGATATCATTTATTGATTACAGGCTTATTAATGCTCTTGAGTTTCCTTCGGATCAGTTTGTTGATGCTTTTCTAGAGAGATTTGTGCCTTTTAATTTGAGAGATCGTATCCGGGACGAGTTTGATCATTTGGAGCAGGGCTCCATGATAGTTGTTTTAGTATAAGGCATGCTTCTATGCCCTATCTAGATATTCCTATGATGTCATTTCCACTGAGTTTGAGAAGATTTAAAAGTTCATGAAGGGTTTGGATATTTCTCTTTAGTTGGCTACATCTCAGATGATTATTTTTGGAGCTCCTTTTTCGAGTATTATAGATCATGATAAGATGACAGGGGGTATTATTAGTTCATCTCAGGGAGGCTCCAAGAGGGTGCATTATTTTGGTGGATTCAGGAGTCAGACCTATCGAGGTAGAGATTTTAGAGGTTCTCGCGGATACCATTGTGGGCCAGTGCAGGTGATTCAGCTGGTGGATCTTATAGTTTAGCAGTTCAGGGTGGCCGTTCGGGCTCAGTTGTACTTTCTCTTATTGAGACTGGTCATAGAGGTTTCTATGTGTGTGATGAGATTGGCCATGTGGCCAAGGACTATTCTCGTCGTGTGTTTAGAGCTACTCCTATTTCATCTGTGAGGGATAGGGGTTTTACCAAATGTGCAAGAGGTAGAGATGGTAGAGCCCATGTAGGTAGTCGTAGGGCTACAGCCAGTGGGTAGTCGTAGATAGTGTTATGTTATACTAGTCAGATCTGAGGCGGAGGCTTCCGATGTTGTGATCGAAAGTACTGTTCCATTTGTTTTAGACTTGCATCTATATTATTTGATCCTGGATTGACTTTCTCTTATGTATCTGTATATTTTTCTTTGGGTTTTAATTATGTTAGGGAGCCTCTTGCCATGCTTATTCGTGTATCTACCCTGATAGATGATTCTTTAGTGGTGGGTTAGGCTCGGTAATCTTGTGTTGTGACTTTTATCGGGCGTAAGATTTTGATAGACTTGCTTGTGTTATATATGATCGATTTTGATGTTATTTTGGGTATGGTGTCTCCTTATCATTCTATCTTAGATTATTTTGCGAAGATCATGACTTTAGCTTTGCTGGGTATGCCAAGGATAGATTAGAATGGTGCACTTAATTTGGGTCCTAAGAGGGTTATATCTTATGTTCAGGCACGTAAATTGGTTGAGAGGGGATGTTTATCTTACTTGGCCCATATTCGTGACACCAGTGTTGTTTTGCCTCCTTCCTTAGATTCTATCCGTATTGTCCATGAGTTTATGGAGGTGTTCCTTACGGACTTGCCTAGTATGTTTTTGGATCGAGATATTGATTTTATTATTGATGTTGATTCGGGCACTAAGCCTATTTCTATTCCTCCTTATAGGCTGGCCCCAACAGAGTTAAAGGAACTGAAGGATCCATTACATGAGTTGTTGGATAAGGGATTTATTTGACCTAGTGTTTCACCTTGGGGTGCGTCTGTCTTGTTTGTAAAGAAAAAAGTTATGTCTATGCGGATGTGTATTGATTATCGACATTTGAACAAGGTATTGGTTAATAATAAGTATCCTCTTTCTCACATCGATGATTTAGATGATCAGCTTCAGGGTGTTGCGGTGTTTTTGAAGATTGATTTGAGGTTTGGTTATCACCAGTTGAGGATTAGATCTTTGGATGTTCTGAAAACTGCTTTTCGAACTTGATATGGTCATTATGAGTTCTTGGTCATGTCCTTTGGGTTGACCAATGTCCCTGCCGCATTCATGGAGTTGATGAACTGGGTGTTTTGATCATATCTTGACTCCTTTGTTATTGTATTTATAGATGATATCTTGGTTTATTCCAAGAGTGAGGTTAAGCATGAGGACCATTTGTAGATAGTGCTTTAGAGATTGAGGGATGAGAAGTTGTATGCTAAGTTCTCTAAGCAGAAATTTTGGTTGGAGTCTGTTTCTTTCTTGGGTCATGTGGTGATTGAGGAAGGTATTATAGTTGATTCAACCAAGGTTGCACTGATTTGTGATTGGGCTAGACCTACTTCGCCCACTGAGATTCAGAGTTTTATTGTCTTGGCAGGTCATTATCGGCGTTTTGTTGACGGTTTTTCATCCATTGTAGCTTTGTCGACCAAGTTGAGTCAGAAGAAGATTTCCTTCCAGTGGTCTGATGCTTGTGAGGAGAGCTTTCAAAAACTCAAGGATTTATTAACTTTAACTCTTACATTAGCTTTGCCTAAGGAGGGTGGAGGCTTTATTGTCTTTTGTAATGCTTCAAATGTTGGGTTAGGGGTTGTGTTAATGCAGGAGGGTAAGGTAATTGTGTATGCGTCTCGTCAAGATTGGAGCCTCATGAGAGGAATTATCCTACCCGTGATTTGGAGCTGTGCGCAATTGTGTTTGCCTTGAAGTTGTGGAGGCACTACTTGTATGGAGTCTGTTGTGAGATCTTCTCAGATCATCATAGGCTTCAGTACTTCTTTACTAGCAAAATCTTTATATGAGGCAGCACCACTAGCTTGAGTTGCTTAAAGATTATGACTTGACTATCCTCTACCATTCAGGCAAGCTTAATATGGTTATGAATGCCTTAAGCCGGAGGTCGACTAGCATAAGTAGCTTGGTGCATCTTATGACCCAGGAGAGGCTTTTGGCCATAGAGATTCAGTTTTTAGCTAACCAGATAGTTAGGCTTTATATTTCGACACCAGGGCGTGTTTTGGCATTTGTGAAGGCTAGAGCTTCTTTGATAGAGTAGATTCGAGCTCATCAATTTGATGATTTGGATTGAGGTTGATTATGACAAGATGTTGAATTGGGTGTCTAAGAAAGCCTTACTTGATTCAGATAGATTTTTGAGGATTGGGGTCTGAGTTTGTGTGTCGAGAGTAGTGATTGGATTATGTTGATCTTGGAGGAGGCCCATTGTTCCAGATATTCCATCCCTCCAGGTGTGACTAAGATGTATAGTGATTTGAGACAACACTACTGGTGGAGTGGTATAAGGCGTGAAATAGTAGATTTTATGGCTCATTGTCTATGTTGTCAGCGGGGAAGGCCAAGCATATATGACCTGGTGGTTTGCTTTAGAGGTTACCCATTCTCAAGTGGAAGTGGAAACATATCACTATATACTTCGTGACTGGGTTGCCTAGTACTTTACTTGGTTCTGACAGTGTTTGGGTCATCATAGATTGATTGACCAAGTCAGCTCATTTTATTTCGGTTCAGGTCTCATTCAGTTCTAAGCGGTTAGCCCATATCTTCATTCGTGAATTATGCGTCTGCATAGTGCGTAGGTGTCCATTATTTCAGATCGAGGTTTTGTGTTCACATCTCACTTTTGGAAAATATTTCAGGATGAGTTGGGTACTCATGTTGATCTTAGCATAGTGTTTCACCCCCAGACTAATGGCCAGTCAGAGCGGACTATCCAGGTTTTGAAGGCTATATTTCACGCGAGCGCGATGGATTTTGGTAGCCAGTGAGAGCAACATTTGACTTTAGCAGAGTTTGCATATAGTAATAGCTACCACTCCAGTATTTATATGGTTCCTTTTGAGGCATTGTGTGGTAGGCATTGTCGCTCCCTAGTGGGTTGGTTTGATGTTTCAGAGGTGAGACCTCGAGGTACGGACTTGCTTTGTGAGTCATTGGATAGAGTTTGGGTCATTCAGGATAGACTTAGAGGTTCAGAGTAGGAAGAAGTGTTATGCTGATCGTAGACCTCATGCCTTGAGATTTGGTGTAGGTGATCATGTTTTCCTTCGAGTTTCACTCATAAAGGGAGTGATGAGGTTTGGGGAGAGGGGCAAGCTTAGCCCCAGCTATATTGGTCCATTTGAGATTCTTTGGACTGTTGGGGATGTGGATTATTAGTTTGCTTTTCCCCTTAATCTATCAGTTGTTCATCTAGTTTTCCTATTTCTATTCTTCATTGCTATATTCTTGATGAGCCTCATGTCATTCGTTGGGAGTCAGTTCAGTTAGATGAGTGGTTGTCCTTTTTTGAGGAGCCAGTTTCCATTTTGGCTAGGAATGTTAGGCAGTTGCGCTCTAGAGTGATCCTTGTGGTTCAAGTCCAGTGGCAACATTGACTTGTAGATGAGGTTACTTGGGAGGATAAGTATGATATGCGTAGTTCCTATCCCCGGTTTTTCATTGATTCAGGTATGTCCTTGCCTTAGTTCGAGGACGAACTAGATTTTTAGTGGTGGATGATGTAATGACCTAAAAAAATTTGATGAAATATGTAAAACTTGTGATTTAGTATGATTTGACTATTTTACCTCTCCCCATAGTTGTATTATGATATTTCTGGGGTGTGAGAGTGATTGGCATGATTTTTTGATGCATTTTAAAATCATTTATGCAATATTGTGGTTTTTTATGGCTTTTAGAGCCTTATTTTGGACTTATGTGGATATCTTTTGATCCATGCAATGGATTGCCAAACGGACTGCGCCAGCAGCTCTGGAATATTGATTTTAGGCTAGGTAGACCTTTGGCTTGGGTCCCGGTGCACCCGAGCTCATTTTGACCTATTGATCAGAAAGTTGGAAAATTAGAAATATGGGTGTGGGACCCACATTTGATCTAAACGACCTCGAATGGAAACTATGACTTCGTCAGCAGATTCGAAATGTCGATTTTTGGGTGTTAGCATGTTTGGTATGATTTTATGGCTTTTAAATCTCATTTTGACTCTCGGTTTGGAAAATTATAATTTCGGGTTTCGGGGGTCAACTTTGTGAAAACGATATTTTTTAAAAATATGATATCGCCATGGCATCCGGAATGTTAAATTGTGGTGTCATAGTTCGTTTGCATAAATTGGACTCCGAACGAATCCCGAGCACCCCGTCGAAGTCCGGAGTGGACTCTAACAAAAAAAACTGTAACTTTTTGGTTATTTTAGTGCAGATTTTCTGCACTTATAAATAGTTTTGGGTTCATTTTGCTCATTTTTCATCTTATCTCTTGAGATTAAACCCTAAATAGTTTGAAAGCTTAAAAGTGAAGCTTGTGGAGCTTGGAAAGCTAGATTAACACCTTTTTCTTGGTTTTATTACGGATTAAAGGTAACAATTCACCCTTATCTTAGTAATTTCTTGATAAATTTTTCAAAAACGCCAAAAATATTAGGGCATGATTTTAAACCCAAATTTCACTCTTTTTCTCTTGAATAATATTTTTATCTTATAATTACTAGTTTTTCATCAATTTAACTTTCAAAACAACTCCTATTCTTGATTTTAACCCAGATTTCAAAGATTTTTCCCGGTAAAGCTCAAAATGATTTTTCTACGATTTGAACCCCTTTTTTGACTCGATTTAACTTGGGTTTTCAGCTGTAGGTTCCTAAAAATATGGGGAACATATTTTTGAAGTGAAGTTCCAATTTTGCCCATTTTTTTGGAAATCTATTTAGGGGGTCCGTTTTGATCCTGAACCAAAAGTATTCAATATGGGTGTTGTTGGTTTTGTCTTGATGCGTAGATTTTATATTTGATGTTTTTAGTGGAGTTTGAGATTTTTTCTGAAAAGTAAGGTCGCGGGTTCAAGTGTAGCGGACGGTTTTGGTTCGAGGTAGGTTATGGCTTAACTCTTTCAGACTGGTTTGGGTAGTAAATGATGATACAAAATGCACGTTAAGGGTGTGAACTAATAATGAAAAATGGCTATGTATGTGTTGTACCCCTGTGGGGGCGTATATGTGATGTAATTGTCGAAATTGAGATATTATGTGATACGTTTGACCGTGTGGGATCCTATGTGATATTGATAGCCTTGAATACATGTGAATAATTGTACTATGTTGTTTACTATGGTACTATTGATGTATTGTGATTATATTCATACTTTATTGACATATGAGACATGTGAAAATTCATGGATGAAACGAAAATAATAAGTGGATATTGGCTCATGTGGTTGTGGGAATGTATCATTGTGGTTGGTTGCAGAAATATATCATGTGATTAGTTGTGGAAATATTCATTGTGATTGATTATGAGCATTACATCTTCATATCATACTCATTCATTAAACATTGGTACCACCTTGGCAACATCTAAGAAACATTGGCAACACCTCTTTAGAAAAAATATTGTAACACCTTATAAAACCCTTTCCGAGGGATATGTCGGAAAGGAGATATGACATATGTGGATTGTATATGTATTGATGAACCTCCATGGGTCATGCGTCGGGAAGCTTTAGCTCCGTAGGTGTATATGGGGATTGTGCGATGATCCCAGAGGTTGTCCGACGACCTCATGCATCATCATCATCATCATCATATACGTTGCACTTACTTTATTGTGTTTGTGTTGTGTTGAATTATCTTATTTACTTGTCATCTATGTATTTGTCTTACCTTCCTATACTTGTATTTGATGATTTTTTATCTACAAGTTCTCTCTTGCTCTATTAGATATGACATAATGTATACTTTTATTCTATATCTTGGTGTGTTGTTGTAATATATGTGAGATATATTAGCACTATTAGTTCAAGAGCCCGTTGTGGGATATTTTCTGATTGCAGGTGACATACCCTTAATGTATATTTTGTATGCTTTATTTACTACTTTTCTTGGTCGGCCTATGATACCTACAGAGCACAAGTGGATCGTACTCATGCCTACTGCGCCCTTTTGGTGTAGATCCTAGCTCGAGTGTGCCTCAGCTTGATTGACTCGGGCGATTATTGGAGCTTCCAAGATAGCGGATGGACATTCTTGCATCCAAAGTTCACCTCCATCTTTCTATAGTAGTTATGTCTTTATTAGTATTCAGAGACAGTTATTATTCCTTTATGCTTTTTTTCTGATGTATTTGACTTTTGGATTGTATTAGTAGTTCTTACACTATTGACACCTATTTTGGGGAATGATTGGTATTTTGGAAAGTTCTTTCAGCATTTATATGATTATTTATATGGTTTGGCTTCATTCTAGAAACCTTACCTTGGGATATTTCTATCTTTTTCTCTTTTGGTATTAGTTTGGGTGATAGGCTGATTTGTCAAGGTACGCCGCGAGAAGTGCCATCATGACCCTCATTTTTGGGTCGTAACAATATCCTTTTCAGCCGAGCATGGTGCATGGAATCATAGAGGTTTAGCATTGCCACTCTGTTTGGCATTGGAGCACTTGATAGCAGCTAAGTCTTTCTTTTCTCAGGTTGTCAATTATGAGAGGACTATAGAGAGCATAGGTATTGAGGCTTATAGAAGTAGCGGAAAGATTTCATTCCATTAGTCTAATGCTACTGGTATTGTATTCGGGAGTGAGGGTCCTTCTGGTAGAGTTCATCTTTATTTACAGTCCATCGGTTCTATGCAGTTAGTATTTTAGACTATGAGATTGATCAGACAGAGTTAGCATGTATTCCCTGCTAACCTAGAGCCCCTAAGACAGGCTATGATTGCAGAAGGATGCACATAATTCTAGAGATTTTTTCTCAGTGTCAGTTGTCCTGTCATTTGAGCTCAGTTTGTGTCCCCGCCATGTTGGTGCTTCAGGAATTGCTACGACCATAGAGAGATTGACTATTGAACTAGAAAGTGTCCCCAAGATGGAATTTATAGTCGTTCAGCTCATTCAGATCTGCCCTGTGATGCTATGGCATCTTTAGTTAGTGTGTGTGGTGCCTCAATTATTAATTTAGTTTGTCGGTCTGAGTTGGACCCATTTAGATTTATTTTTTCCTATGCCCGTCAAGCATGTGATTGTGGATGTCGCCACGACTGATGTGCTTTTATTTCCCGCCTTTATCTTTATTATGTGTATTGGGGTTTTGATACCCATTGGTGATTATATGCCTTGATGAATTGATATTGGTTATTATGTTCCTTGTTATTGGATTCATGATTATGTTACTGCTTCATGGTTTATTTCTTTTAGTAGTGGATGGAGTAGATCTATATTGATTTTGTTCCCCTATGGGTAGGGTTTGGGTTCGAGTCCCATTTATCTTGGCATATTAGTTGATGTTGGGTGTATTGATGCATTCTAGTTTAATTATTCTAGTCTTTTTAGCCTTGTTTTGAGGATGATTCATATCCTATATGGGTTTATAATGAGATGAATGTGTGTATAAGTGTTCAAACACGTGTTTACAAGGGTTGAAAGTGTTTTCAAACAAGTTTGTGCTTAATTGAGTCATTTAGAGTTCATGCGAGAATACTAGTCTTACTAGCTTGAGTTAGGTGCTTTTCCAGTTGATACCGTTGGATTCTATTGCGTTTAAGGAGTTCCTTATGGTTTAAATGTGTGATTATGAGTGTAATAACTTGTTGATAATGTGCAAAGTTCAAATTGATTAAGTATAAAGTCGGAACAATAAGTCGAAGATCAACATGAACTAGCCTTGTCTTAGCCCTTGTTTTGATTTGTCTTATGGACTTTATGTTATTTAAATCTATAATTCGTGTGGTGTGATTATGTGGGACTCTTTGGGAGCTGAATATGATGATATTTAGATGAGATAAAGGCTGAAAACCCATGGAAAATACACCACAATACAAGGGACAAAAGATAGGATGAAAAAGACTTAACCAAAGTTCGGGACATAACTTCCAGTGCTTGGCCGTGATTTGGGCGCGTCGCCCCCTCCATTTCAGTGCTCCCTTGCCTTAGAAATTATTCTGAATGACAATTCCAGTGTGTGCCCGCGACGCGGGCTCTATTATGGTGCAATGGAGCCCGCGTCACCCTCTCTATTCCAAGCCTGACTTACATGCTGAATCTTTGTCCAACACGGAATTGGCTTACCCTTTTGCTATAAATACATCATCATACACGTTTTTAATTATCTTTGGATATATTTTGGAGAATGAGGGGCTGCTACAACTTCATCTTTAGATTTTGACTATTTTATTTAGTTCATTCATGTTTTTATTCATTAATGACAATCTTGTGATTACTATTATGACTATGCGCCGCTAAACGCCCTCTTTCCAGGGTTAAAGCCAAGAACATGAGCACTATTATTTTGAATTAAGTTTGTTTTATTTGCTTATCATTATTGGTTGATTGTTTATCCTTGTTTTAATTATTGTAAGGCTTAGGTACCCTTAGAATACATCAATTGTCAACCTTGTTAACTCGGGAGAGGGAATAGCGCGATACAACATGGGAATAAACAAAGTATGGTTTATATTCTTTTATGAAATAAGGAATTCAAATTAGTATCTAGGACAGGGATGTACTTAGATTTGTTACTTGATTCACATGTAGGATGATATCTTAATGAACTTAATTGGATTATTACATCCCCGCTCAACGATGTAGTTGCGAGGTCCAACTTAGGAAAAGTTTAGAGGCCAGGAGACCATGAACGTGGAATTAACCCTACGAATTAACAACCAAGATAAGCAAATTAACGACTGAAGTTCAATGACATAGTATGATTGTTTAAAGTGCTTTAACCCTGGGTTTTGCTCCATTGATTGTTTCAAGACTCTTATTTAGGCATTGTCTACTTTTCTTCGGTTTACAAATTTCCAAACTCTCTTTTTGGTTACTCTTTCAAAAAATTAATCAAAACTGTGAATTGAAATTGAACTGTTGTTAGATCAAGTCTTTGTGGGATCGCTACTTGGCTTCTCGAAGGCCACTTTACTACTTGATTAGACCACGTACAGTTGCGTGTGCTCTTAGGTGCTGTCAAGTTTTTGACGCTGTTGCCGAGGACTTGTATTTTGGAAATGTTTATTTTAGTTTTATTTTTATATTTATTTGGTATTTTTATTCTTGGTCTTGGTTTTGTTTTTGCAGGAAACAGGTTTTCAAAGTCGAAAGCTGGCAAAGGCTCGGGAATTGGTTAAACCAAGCCCTGAACCTAAACAATTTTTTCATTAATATAGGAGAGAAATAATTTTTCTCCCCAAAGTTCCACAAATCCAAGAAGACCAAGAGAATCCTGTTCCTATGGCTGAACAACAAGCAGCCCAAAGGACAGTTAGGGAAGTGGAAGTCCCACTTCCAACGAACTTTACTTCCCCAATTCAAAGACTGGCAGCTGGGGGGAATTTTGAGTTAAAGCACAATATGGTGCAACTTCTAATCAGCAGTGGACAGTTTGTAGGGCTTTCTTACGAGGATCCACAAGTCTACTTGTAGAATTTCATTGAGCTTACTGATACATTCATTTCGAATGGTGTGAATACATATTATGTGAGCCTGACACTTTTTGCTCATTCACTGTTGGGAGAGGCAAAAAGGTGGTTGAATACAGAGCCAGCAAATTCAATCACATCATGGGATGGCTTAGCCAGAACCTCATCAAATTCTTTCCATCTAGCAAGACTGAGAGACTTCATAGTGAGATAGTAAGCTTCAAGCAAAAGATAGATAAAAACCTTTATCATGCTTGGGAACGTTTCAAGGATCTTCTTTGGGATTTTCCACATTACCAATAATCCAATAAGGTACTTGCTCATGCTTTTATAGAAGCACTTGATCACAATATAAAGATTTTTCAAGATTCAGTCACAAGTGGTCAAGCACTAGAATGACTTATGATAAGTTGTACACAGTGTTGAACGACATAGCATAAGGAACTCCTGAGTGGCATTTAGCTGCTTGAAGTGCCACAAAAAGAATTATTAGTGTATTGGAGATGGACCAGTTCACTGCCTTATCAGCTCAAGTTACAGCAACACAAAATTTGATAAATACTCAGTTCAGCAACCTTAAATTGGGAGCTCCACAGCCTACCGCAACAGTCAATGTAGTTCAACAAACTAGCATTTGGTGTGAGGCCTGCAGAAATGGTAGCTATTTTACAGCCATATGTACTTCAAATCTGGAATCAATAATGTATGTAGGCAATGTTCAAATTCCAAATTATCGTAATACCTATAATATGAAGTGGAAGACTCAGCCATGGAACGCTTCACAGCCACAGGCTCCAACAAATCAGTCAACTAGCAATATGGAAGAGATGTTGAAGCAGGTTCTAGCTAATCAGACACAATTGGCTCCAGACATAAAAAATTAACAAGCTTCCCAAAGAAGCTTAGAGTTACAGTTGGGGCAATTACAGCAAACATTAAATACTAGTCCATAAGGTGGGTTGCCCAAAGATACAAAAAATCCAAAATAAGTTATGGAAATCACCTTGAGAAATGGTAGAGAACTTCAAGGAGAACCTCCAAAGGTAACTAAGGAGGTAGCTACATAACTGACTCCCCTACAGGTTTTCAGAAAATCTGTTAAAAATCAAGAAAGTCCGGCTACTTGAAAGAAAACGTTGTTGAACTAGAGAAGAAGCAGATACTGCCACTATCTGTCCCCCAAAAGTCTATAAAAGAAAAGGAGGATGCAATGTTCAAAAAGTTCTTTGACACATTCAGAGAACTTCACATTAATTTACCTCTCTTAGATGTTTTGCAGGGTATACCCAAGTATGCAAGTTACTTAAGGGATATGGTTCTAATAAGGTAAAATTACAGGATGTGGAGGTAGTAACACTCACGAAAGAGTGTAGAGTTGTAATGACACAGAAAATTTCCAAGCTTAAAGACCCAGGGAAGTTCACCCTACCCATTCAGATTGGTAATAGTGAAGTGGTTCACTCTTTGAGTGACTTTGGGGGAAGTATCAATTTGATGCCCCTATCTATGCTCAACAAATTGGGGTTGGGTGAGCCCAGACCGTGCACTGTGTATCTACAGCTGGTAGACGAGTCCATTGCCTACCCGAAAGTAATCATTGAGGATGTCCTAATAAAGGTTGGTAAATTTACTATTCCTACTGACTTTATTATTCTAGACTTTCAGGAAGATGAATAGATACCAATCATCTTGGGGCGTCTATTCTTAGCAACTGGAGGAGCTTTGATTGATGTTAGATAAGGCACGCTCAAAATGAGGTTGGAGGATGAAGAGGAAAAATTTAAAATTTAAAAATCACTCAACACATTATCCCACTATAAAGAACTGTGCATGATTACTGTTATTAAAGAGGGCGAGTGTAGGGTGGTTAGTCTGCCAAAGAACTCTTTGGATTACCTCATGGAGCTTCCTAAGCCACTGCCACCACCATTTGAGGAGATACAATTTGATGATCTTGGAAAGGCTATTATTGTTGTTGAGACACTGGTTACCCCTGATAATACACACCCAAGAGGTGTGAAATGAATAAGAAGATAGCCTCCAAGGGTGAGGAAAAAATAAAGGAATTTGGTTGAGTTGAGTTAGGTCGTGCCACAACACTAAATCAGGTGCCGCTTGAGATGCAACCTAAGTTAAGTAGGTATGTTTTATTTTCAATTTTTTAATTTTTTTACTTCACGTAGTTTTTGTGTTGTTGAGTCACAAGTTTATCGAAAGTCTGAGTACCGAAAACCTGAGCTAAGAAGCATGGCAAAGACTGAGTGTAGGGTCCTCGAACACTCTTGATATTTAAAAGATGCTAATAGCTAGGCCTAGAGGCCTCGGAGAGTATTTTTATCTCTTACTTTTAAATTCACTTTGGGGATAAAGTAGATTTTTAAGTGTGGAAAAATTTCCAAATTTTGGCTCAATTTAAAAATTTTTAAGGTAGGAATAAGTGAGATACTCTTGTTGGTGCTATTTTTTATTACATGGTGCAAGTGCGTTGTTTGGTAAAAGTATGTTGATTGAGTGAGTTACTACGTTTGAGACACCTAGGCTCATGTTTGTGACTCTTTTACTTGTTATCTTAAATTTGAATTCATGCTATCATTTGGTTGGGAGTCTATGATGATCCTATTGAGTTGAGCATATGCCATGTGGGTGTGAGGTATTTATATATTCCTTGTTGCATGTGATGTCTAGAAATTTCTCGGTGCGTGTGTAAAGCAAAATAAAGAATGTGAGTTTAGGAGATGATATAGGCATTTCCTTGGTAGCCTTATTTTATAACTTTTTTTTACCTACCCTTTGTGCTTAATCTTATTCAACCCCATTGAGCCTTTAGCCTTTTCTTTTGCAGCCGCACATGTAGCGTAATCCCTTCTTTGATAGAACTTAATTTGATCCAAAAACCCCTAGACACTTTAATGAAAAATTAATTGAGTCAAGGAGTTTGAGAAATAAGAGGGAAAAGGTAAATTTGATGGCCCAAGATAATAGTTATTGGTGTTGATAATTGATGTGTGGTGGATGTATATGTTAGACATTATGCTAGAAAGATTACCATAATTGTGAAAAAGAAAAAAAAAATCATGTGGTAATAGACAATACTTTCACCATGTGTTTGAGAAAATGCTTAAAAGAGATGGGGCGAAAACAAAAGATATGGGTAGACAAAATGGTGCAATTTGGTTGTTGGAGATTGGTTTTAAATGTATAATGTAGTGTATTAAAGCGCTTAGAGAGGTTAGTCACTATTCCTAAATTGTTCCTACACGTCCCTTAGCCTATATTACAATTCGAAAAAGACCTAATTGATCATATACTTGACATTCTGATATTAGTGGAGAACTACACTAAGGGAAAGCCTATGGTTCATTGTGTGTAACTTGTGAATTCCATGTGAGAGTGAGCGTAATTTGATTCTTGTACCCATCATGTTATAAATTGCTTAATTGTAAGTGATTATGGGTAACTCTCTTGTTGTGAGGGACACATATTTCATGAATGTAGGTGATTTGTATGATGTCCTTGATTAAATTATAAGAATGAGTTTTGCAACTAGGTGAGCCAATTCTTGAGGCTAGGATGTTTTAGAGTAGGGTTCATGAGCTTTCAATTGTGTAAGTAGCCTGCTTAGTGTAGAAACTTGCATTTTGTGTAATCATTGTAGTGCTGCCATGAGTGTCATGCAGGTATTAGAAGTGTATAGTCTTCTTAGTTGATGATAATTATAGTTAAGAGTTGTTCGAGGATGAACAAGGCTTTTAAGTGAGGGGTGGTAATGTTGGGTGTATTTATGCATTCTAGTGTCACTATTCTAGTCTTTTTAGCCTTGTTTTGAGGATGATTCGTATTCTATATAGGTTGATAATGAGATGAATGTGCTTATAAGTGTTCAAGCACATTTTTACGGAAGTTCAAAGTGTTTTTAAACAATTTTGTGCTTAATTGAGTCATTTAGAGTTCATGCAAGAATACTAGTCTTACTAGCTTGAGCTAGGTGCTTGTCTAGTTAATCCCGTTGGATTCTATTGTGTTTAAGGAGATCCTTATGGCTTAAATGTGTGATTATGAGTGGAATAACTTGTTGATAATGTGCAAATTTCAAATTGATTAAGTATATAAAGTAGGAACAATAAGTCGAAGATCAACATGAACTAGCCTTGTCTTACTCTTGTTTTGATTTGTCATTATGGACTTTGTCTTATTTAAATCTCTAATTTGTGTGGTGTGATTATGTAGGACACTTTTTGAGCTTAATATGATGATATTTTGATGAGATAAAGGCTTAAAATCCATGAGAAATACACCATAATACAAGGGATAAAAGATGGGACAAGAAAGACTTAACCAAAGTTTGGGACATAACTTCCAGTGCTTGCCCGCGATTTAGGCGCGTCGCCCCCTCCATTTTAGTGCTCCCTTGCCTTAGAAATTATTCTGAATGATTATTACAGTGTGTGACCGCGATTTGCCCGCGATATGGGCTCTATTCCCGTGCAATGGAGCCAGCAGCACCCCCTCCAGAGTGGTACAATGGAGCCTGCGGCACCCCCTTTGTTTCAGGCCTGACTTACACGCTGAATCCTTGTCCAACACGGCTTTGTCTTATCCTTTTTTTATAAATGCATCATCATACATATTTTTGCTTATCTTTGGACATATTTTGGAGATTGAGGGGCTGTTACAACTTCATCTTTAGTTTTTTATTATTTTAATTTAGTTCATTCATGTTTTTAGTTGTTAATTACAATATTGTGATTACGATTTTGATTATGCATGGATAAACACCCTCTTTCCGGTGTTAAAGACAAGAACATGAGTACTATTATTTTGAATTAAGTTCGTTTGATTTGCTTATCATTATTGGTTGTGTGTTTATCCTTGTTTTAATTATTTTAAGGATTATCTACCCTTAGAAATTGTCAACCTTGTGAACTCAGGAGAGGGAATAGGTCAATAGAACATGGAAATAAACAAAGTATGGTTTGTATTCTTTTTTGAAATAAGGAATTCAAATTAGTATCTAGGACGGGGATGTACTTAGATGTCTTACATGATTCACATGTAGGATGATAGCTTAATGAACTTAATTGGATTATTACATACCTACTCAATGATGTAGTTGTAAGGTCCAACTTAGGCAAAGGATTAGAGGTTGGGAGACCATGATCGTGCAATTAACCCTACGAATCAACAACCAAGATAAGCAAATTAACAAATGAAGTTCAATGACATAGTATGATTGTTCAAAATGCTTTAACCCTGGGTTTTACTCCATTGATTGTGAATTTACGCATTGTTTACTTTAATTTAGTTTGAAAATTTCCAAACTTTTTTTTGGTTACTCTCGCACTAAATTAATCTAAACTGTGAACTGAAATTAAATCATTAACGATCAAGTCTCTATGGGATCGATACTTGGCTTCTTGAAGGTCACTTTACTACTTGATAATACCACGTACACTTGCGTGTGCGCTTGGGAGCTATAATTAGTCATGTTGTGGCCCTTGAGTGGTACAAGATATTAATGTTCATCTTTGTTACCGCCTATTTAGTATGTTGATATTGATGTTGTTGTTGCTACTGCTACCACTGCGTGAGGATTATTGATATTACTTGATATTGTTCGTTGATGTAATTGATTCTTGTTGGGTAGCTGTATAGACTAGTGTTATCTAGTTTGACTTGCATTTTCTTATGATATTATTTGGTGGCTTGAGTAGATATAGCCTGACTTGATGATTTCTTTCCCCTAGCGCAGGGAGGTTGACTGTGTTCCCTCTTGGTTAGTTGTATTATATTGATTAGGGTATATATTGTGATATTGAAAGGCAGGTTGACCTTTTGTGGCTCTGTTATGACCCTAGAGTTGGCAATTTAGTTACATTGCCTATTATTGAGTCTAAGAGCCTTAGACTTGCCTTTTGGGTTGTGAAGGTTTTTTCCTTGGCTATTATTTTAGATATAGTCATTTTTAGATTGAACAGTTTGAGGTATCCTTAGACTTCAATGAGGTATGTTGATATTATGATGATGCCCGATTAATCCAGAAGAGGTAATGATGTTATAATAATACTCGGTGAATCCAGAGGATATAATGATGCTGAAATAATACCTGGTGAATCCAGAGGATATGTTGATATTATGATAATGTCCGGTTAATCCAGAAGAGGCAATGTTGTTATGATGATGCCCGTTGAATTCGAAAGATATGTTGATATTACAATGATGACCGTTTAATCCGAAATAAGTAATGATATTATGGTGATACCCGTTGAATACGGAAGATATAATGATGTTATGATGATGCCCGATGAATCTGGAGGATCTGTTGATATTATGATAATACCTGGTTAATACGTAAGAGGTAATGATGTTATGATAATACCCGGTGAATCCGAGGGATATACTGATGTTATAATGATACCCGATAACTCCTGAGGATATGTTGATATTGTGATGAAGCCTGGTTAATGAAGAGGTAATGATTTTATGATGATACCGTGTGTGGTGAGTATATATAAATATATGGACATATGTGGGGTTATGTCGTGTGTGGATAAACCTATTTATGTACTTGATACAAAATTCCTTCCTTGATAGATTATTAATCATTTTTAGTTACTAATCACTAGTTAAGAGATGTGACCCGTATTAATTCTAATTAGTAACTAAAAGTGGATTATGCCGAGTATTGGGTTACGGCTAATTGATATGTGTAATTTTATGTATAACCAAGGGCTCACCTAGTAAATCTACTTGACTTGAATAAATGGTCATGTTATGGAGTTTCGCCTCATAAAGTGGCTTATGTGATAACTAGTTGTCTCTAATAAATGAATATGACTTGTGGGCTAGAAGCCAAGTAAACTAGTTGGTGGACCTTACTTAGTTAAAATATGGAAACTAGTCCTTAAGGTTGTAACATGCCTAATGATATTGGTCTTAGTATTGTATAATGAATAGTTAAGTTGACATCTAGCATGTGATGCCGTGGTGGCATAATTAATGATTTATATAATAAGGATGCTAACTAGAAAATGGTCTTGAGATAGGTGAATAAATAATAGTGATGATAACTTGTAGCTTTTCCTTATTTGATGACTAGTAAACTATAAGACTTGTGAGCTAGTGCTTCATGGATATGGATATTAGCTAATATAGACTAGACTTGGAGTTCATCAATAAAATAGAGAATAAGTTGCTATATAACTATGCTATGGAGATATCAGTTTTGTTGTACTAAATTTCTGTATTGATAATGATTGTAGACCACGGTAAGAGGCCATGGCGGGAATGTGAAACCCGTAGCTTTGGCGAGTTGCTTGTGTAGTCGTGCTTTGATATATTGATGAATTGATCTTTTGGTGTACTCTCCGGTGGTATGGGATGCCGTGACAAGTTCTTTGTTGTGTTCTTTTGTGTATACTTCCCGGCGGTATGGGACGTCGTGGTAAGTTCTTGTGCTTTATATTCTAATTAGGGTTGTTGTTGATTATGGTAAATACATGGTTGTTATTATATATATGTGGTTTTACACTTCCAAAATGATTACTCATTTGTATGACGATTATGGTAGATGTTGATATGATACGCTATGTATTTCCCTAGTAGATTAGTTATTTTATACACTGATATCGAAGAAGATTCAGGTTTGATCCTATACCTTAAGTTATTGTCTTACTTTATATCGTCCATATATTATAATTTAGCTCAGTCGGCCGATAACGCCTACTAAGTACCCGTGTTTTGGTACTCATACTACACTTCTGTACCTTTTTTGTGTAGGCCCGAGTTCTAGTTACCGTTGTTGAGTCGAGTTCGTGCCGTGTTAATCATTAGGAAATAGGGTGAGCTCTTAGATTTCGAATTTCCTTTTTTCCCTTCTATCCTTATTCTGTCTTTTGTATTCGAGACGAATGTATGAGATCATTCATGATTATTTAAGTTTATTATACTTTGAGTTGTAATTTCTGTTATCGGGTTTAGAGTTGCTCTTGCACTTATACTATCAGGTCATGGGATTGGTATTCGAATGCCGGTTGTTTCTTTTGTGGAATATTGTTGTTGTATTGTATTCATATATAGGGTCCGTGTTGGACGTTTCTACCGAGGTAACCCATTGCGTTAGCTCCGGTTATGGTATCGGCTTACCTACTGGTGAATTATGGTAGGTGTCATCATGACTCGAAAATTGGGTCGTGACAAATGGCTTCCCCAGCCTCACCAAATCAACCTAGTCCTTTTAATAGGATATTAAGGGACCACCTAAGAAGTTTTGCCTAAAATTTTGTTGGACCCTGCACCTACCCCTCAATTAGTGGGCTAACACCCATTAAAAGTCGAAAAAAATGGAATTCCTGTTTTTTCACCCATTTAACTTAGAAAATGGCTCCCTCAGCCTCGCCAAAGCAACTCGATCCATTTAATTAATAGATCTCTAGGGGGCCACCCGAGAAGTTTTGCCCAAACTTCTTTTTGGATCCCATACCCACCCCTCGATCCGTGGGTTAGCACCCACAAAAGTCGCAAAAAACTAACAATTCTAACTGTTTCACCTGCTTGACTTGGAAAATGGCTCCTCCTTCCTGGCCAAAGCAATTCGATCCATTTAATAGACTGTCAGCGGACCGCCAGAGTAGTATCGCTATAAATATTTTCTGGAGCCTGCACGCACCCCTCGATCTGTGGGCTAACAACTACCGAAAGTCACAAAAAATCAGTAATTCTTGTTGTTTTGCCTGTTTGAGCTTGAAAGTGGACTCCCCAACCTCGCCAAAGTAATCTGATTCAATTAATAGGTTGTCAGGGACCCTCCAAGAAGTTTCGCGTAAAATATTTTCACCCACGCCCCAATCTGTGGGCTAGCACCCACCTAAAGTCACAAAAAAAAACAATTTCTACCATTTCACCCATTTGACTTGAAAAATGACTCTCCAAGCCACGCCAAAGCAACCCTATCTATCTAATAGGTTGTCAAAGGACCGCTCGAGATTCAGTGGACAATCTAGTGATGAAGAATTTATTTTCATCCATCAGCTTGAGAGGGAGTGTAGAAAAATATGAGACCAGTTGTGAGTAAATTAAGAGATTATCTTTATTTGTAATTAGAAGGTAGTTATGCATTGTAAATGATTAGTGGGGAAAATAAGTAGGTAGGTTAGTTAGTTAGTGCCAACTAAGACTATCAGAGTAGTATAAATACATGTACATTATTACATTCCATTCAAGCTGAGATATATTTTTTTGAAATTTATTCTAGAAGCATCCTTATGTTTCTCTCTCTATTCTTCCTAGCTTCTTCATTACACATTCTTCTATGTTCTTCTCCATGTCTGAATTACCTTAAATATTTTTCATAAACTAACATTGGCGTGGGAATTATTTCTTTGGCAAAATAAAAGTATTTTTTTTTAAAATAAAACAGCCATATGCTTATTATTTTTGGAAAAATTAAAAACTGTTGTAAGCAAAAGAGTCAAGATCGAGGTATCCTAATACAAATTATATATGTCCTAATATAAATTATATAGGAGACCATAATCAAATTCTTTTTGGGTTATCAATACTCTTTCTATAAGGAGTTGCTTTTCGTGGTGATTAAATTGTTGTGAGAATAGTTCTGACACGAGATAGACTAGGCATTCCTCTGGAAGTAGATGATCCTATAAGCTTACTAGGAGATGTAGACCAAATGCCGCCACGAATAGGTAAGGGCATTGCGATATATTGTGAAGTTAAAACTAAATTATTTTAAGGATCATTCACTTGGTCAACGTTAAACATATAGGCATACGTGCAAAGCGCACACGCATACACTGTACGAGTGTGTGTGTATATATATATATATATATATATATATAAAAAAAAAAACTTTTCATTCATGATCGACCAATACTGGCTCGCAATGATTCTTATGATAGTCGTTTCTAATTGGAGGGAGAAAATAAAGCAAAACTAAGGGTAAAACTAATTTTAAGGCAAAAGGGTTGTGATAAAATGTACAAGATTAAGTAACTAAGCAGTAGAGTAGTTACTTCACTGTTACATTAGTTTTGTTAATGTTTCATTGAGTCGGTTATTAGGAGTTGGTATTGTTACATTGTGGTCAGTCACAGCATATTCAGTTAGTTTGTTAGGAAGAATAGAAGCTTGTAGAACATATTGTAATTGTCTATATGTACTCTGCTAAGACACATTGTAATGTAATCAACTCATTCAATACAACTACAGATATAGAAGTTTCAATTCTTCTTCATTATAGATAGATGTCTGAGGGAATACACTTGATCTCAAGCAAACTTAATATGGTATCAGAGCATCCAGCTCAATTCTGGAGTTGAGAAAAAAACTATTGAGTTTAGATCTCCATTGTGATAGAGGCTTTTTCTATCCCTGTTCTTAGCTAATATTTGTGGTAAAAATATCCTTTTTCGATCTATGTTCTGAGTTTGTTCTTCTCTGAAATGTTGGAGTATTTTTGGTTCATAGCTGCATTAGTGATAATTGTAGAGAAGTGAATTTTGTTCCTGCATCAGATCACTTAATTACTGAAGTTTGAGATTAAGAATGGCGCCTAAGATAGATCCTAGTGACCCATTATTCATAGGAGCATCATATGTATCTGGTGCAACCTTGATTCCAATTAAACTTTTAGGATCTGAGAACTATAGAATTTGGAGTAGGTCAATGAGAATTGAACTTTTAGGAAAGAGGAAATATGGATTTGTGACAGGAACATACAACAAGGATACATACAGAAAAGAGGTACATGATCAATTGAAATATGCAATGCTATAGTATTATCATAGATTATAAGTTCTGTAAGTGCAGAGTTGCTCAGTGGGATCATATATTCAACAAGTGCATTTGAAGTACGAGAAGACTTGAAAGAGAAATTAGATAAGGTGAATCATATGAGGTTGTATCAACTGCATAGAGAGATCAATACTTTGTCACAGGACACAGATTCAGTATCAGCTTATTTCACAAAGTTAAAGAGTCTATGGAGTGAATGTGATGCAATAGTTCCCGTTCCATCATGTGTTTGTCCAAAGTCCAAAGACTATGCAGATCATTTGTCTGAATTAAGATTGATACAATTTTTAAGTGGGCTAAATGAGTCATATGATCAGGCAAGAAGACAGATCCTGTTAAAAGGAATCACACTTACTCATAATCAAGCTTATACAAGCTAGGTGAGGATGAAATTCAGCAACTGGCCTATGCAAATGTCACTGGTAAAAAGACTGATCCAATCATAATGCAAGTGGTATAAATTTAGTAAGCAACTATGAAGCACAAAACAACAGAGGAAAAATATGTGATTACTGCCATTTTAGTGGTCACACCAAGGATAATTGTTATAAGTTTATAGGCTATCCTAATGATTAAAAGCAGAAAAGGAGAGGAAATTACAATGGTGGACCAAAAGGATCACATCAAGGTTTTAATTTTGGAGGAGGAAATAATCAATTCCATGGAAAGCATGGTGGATATGGTAGTCATGGACATCGGTATGGAGGACAGATGCATACTTAGTATTCCAACAATAATATAGCTAGTGATAAGATCTATGGAGGTGCAGGACAGGTTGCCTCAACTAGTCATGGGACAACAAGGAGATTCACAATGCTATTTTATACAAGGGTAAAACCTTTACTGATGGAGAATACAAGAAAATTATGGATATGTTGAACAAGGAGACACCTGATATCAGTCACAACAACATGACAGGTAAAGTTGTTTGTTCATTATTTCAGAATATGCCACAAGATAATCAACTCTGGTGCAACACATCATGTTGCAGTAAGTAAGAATGTTTTGTCAAAGTGTTATAAAGTAGAAGGATCAGAAAAGGATAAGGTACATCTTCTTACTAGTGCTAAGGTGGATATATCTCACACTGAAAAGGCACACATACTTAGAGATGGAACTATGAGAAATGTGTTGTTTGTGCATGACTTCAAACTTAATTTATTGTCAGTGTCCAAAATGACTAAGCAGCTTTCATGCTTTGTTTTCTTTTACCCTGACTTCTGTATTTTTTAGGACCTTCACACTGGCAGGGTAAAGGGGATTGGTAAGCAAACAGGTGGATTATATGTTCTCAAAGGACAGTATGCAGAGCACAATGTACAAAGCTCTTAGGCTCAGGTTTACAAGTGTATAGAAAAAGCAGAAGTAGTTGTGCAAGATTGAAGTCTCTGGCATAGAAGACTTGGTCATACATCAGCTCAAATATTGACGTTGATGGATATTTTAAAGCATGAAAAGGATTTAGAAGTTCTGAATAATTGTCATATTTGTCCCTTAGCTAAGCAAACTAGGCTAAGTTTTCCTATAAGTGAGACTAGATTTGCTCAGTGTTTTGATATTGTACATATGGATCTTTGGGGACCCTATAAGATTCCTACGTATGACAAGAAACATTATTTTCTAATAATGGTTGATGATCTCAGTAGATACACATGGGTTCATTTGTTGCAATTAAAGTCTAAAACAGTTGTGGCCTTCAAGACCTTTGTATACATGATATAGACACAATTTGGTGCATATATTAAAATTGTGAGATTTGATAATGGAACAGAGTTTTTCAACTCATCATGCAGTGATACATCAGAGTAGTTATCCATATACACCTCAACAAAATAGTGTGGTTTAGAGGAAACATAGACATATTCTAATTGTAGCAAGAGCCATCAAATTCCAATCACAAATGCCCATTAGATTTTACGTTCTGAATGTTAAGGATGTAGTCTATATAATCAATAGACTACCCTCTCCTATTATTGAAGAAAGAAGTCCTTATGAGTTGCTCTTTTTTAAACCTCCATCCTTAACATATTTGAAAGTTATTGGTTTTCTATGTTATGCATCTGTATTATCAAAGGGTGACAAATTGTCAGAAAAAGCCAAACCAGAAGTCTTGATGGGCTATTCTCCTACTCAAAAGGGCTATTTGCTGATAGATTTAGCCACTAACAAGTTGTTTGTAACTAGAGATGTTGTGTTCCAAGAATATGTGTTCCCTTTTGTAACTAGAAACAGGATAGAATTTTCTTTATATTTCCTACAAGAACATCCAGGTGTTGCTGATCATACAGATGCATACTCTTAAGAAGAAGACCTCTCTTCACACTCTGATGTACCAAATGTAGTTCCTGGGGATGTTCCTCATATCTCACCTACAAATGCTTTGCCTTTAAATTCTGCCAGTTGATACTAAGTTGATGTATGTTGCATCTATTGATAGTGTTGTGCCAAGAAGAACTCCTAGGTTGATCAAAAAAACTAGTTGGATGAATGATTATGCAATGCCAAGGAAGGGAAAAGGGACAAGATATCCTATTTCCAACTATCTTTCCTACCAAAATGTTACTCCTAGTTACCAGAAGTATATAAGTTTTGTCTACATTGGTTGAACCACAACACTACAGCCAAGCTGCTAAAGATGAAAGGTCGGTTGAGGCTATGAAGTTAAAGATCAAGGCACTAGAAGACAATAACACTTGGGAAGTTATTGATTTGCTTTAAGACAAACACGCTATTGGTTCAAAATGGGTATATAAAATCAAGTATAAGGAAAATGGAGATGTAGAGAGATTCAAGGAAAGACTAGTAGCCAAGGGCTATAGTCAACAAGAAGGGTTGGATTACTATAATACTTTTTCTCCAGTTGGAAAGATGGTTACTGTAAGGTATGTAGTTGCATTGACAATCTGAAAAGGTTGATGTATGTATCAAATGGATATGTATAATGCATTCTTACAAGGAGATCTAGATGAAGAAGTATACATGGAATTACCAGAAGGTTTCCAAAATGAAAGACCACACAAAGTATGCAGATTGATCAAATAATTATATGGACTTAAACAGGCTTCAAGGCAGTGGAATATCAAACTCACAGTAGCACTAATCAAGGCAGGTTTTAGCCAAGCACTTATGACTACTCTTTTTTTACCTTGAAGAAAGATGCAGGAATGGTTGTCATACTAGTGTATGTGGATAATTTTCTTATCACTGGGGTCAATGCAGCCATGATAAATAAAGTTAAGGAGACCTTACACAAACAGTTTAAGCTCAAGGATTTAGGAGAGATTAAATACTTCCTAGGTATTGAAGTATTAAGGTTTGCAAAAGGGGTTATACTGAATTAAAGGAAGCATATTTTGGAGCTTGTA
Organism: Capsicum annuum; assembly: GCF_002878395.1. Classification (NCBI taxonomy): domain Eukaryota; kingdom Viridiplantae; phylum Streptophyta; class Magnoliopsida; order Solanales; family Solanaceae; genus Capsicum; species Capsicum annuum. The sequence goes on along the minus strand of NC_061120.1, from coordinate 5,897,665 downwards.
TCTGAGACAAGACTTACTGGTGCAAAACCTGCTATTACACTATTGGAGTCAAATATAAAACTTACTTCAGTGGAATTTGATAAAGATGTTGGTGCTAATGGAGATGTTGTTCTTAAGGATGCCACATCCTATCAAAGTCTAGTTGGCAAGCTCATGTATGCAACTATCACTAGGCCAGATATCAGTTTTGTTGTACAAACCTTGAGTCAGTTCATGCAACAACCAAAGAGGTCTCATATGGAAGCTGCAAATAGAGTAGTCAGGTATCTAAAGGGTACCATAGGTCAAGGCATATGGATAAAGACAGAGACTACTGCTGAACTAAATTGCTGGTATGACTCAAACTGGGTTGCATGCCCCAACATAAGGAGGTCAGCCACTGGATATGTCATACAATTTGGAGGGTCCTTAGTGTCCTGGAAGTCTAAGAAGTAGCATACTGTGTCAAGAAGTTCAGCTGAGGTAGAGTATAGAAGTATGGCCACAACATTAGCAGAAATCACATGGTTAGAAGGTTTGTTTGCTTAATTGAATGCCCCTATTGTTAAACCTATTAATATTCTGAATGATAACAAGTCTGCTATCCAATTAGCAGTTAATCCCATTTTTCATAAAAGGACAAAGCATATAGAAACTGATTGTCATTTCATTAGGGATAAGATTTAGATAGGATTAGTGAAAACTGTGTATGTTCCTACTCAACATCAGGTGGCTAATACTCTCAATAAAGGTCTCAGCCAAGATCAACATTAATATTTTTTAAGCAAGCTATGTATACTTAACATCTTACGCCCTTCAGCTTAAGGGGGAGTGATAAAATGTACAGGATTAAGTAACTAAGCTGTAGAGTAGTTACTTCACTGTTACATTAGTGTTGTTACTGTTTCATTGAGTCGGTTATTAGGAGTTGATATTGTTACATTTTAGTCACTCACAACATATTGAGTTAGTTTGTTAGAAAGATTAGAAGCTTCTAGAACATATTATAATTGTCTATAAGTACTCAGCTAAGACACATTGTAATGTAATCAACTCATTCAATATAACTACAGATATAACAGTTTCAATTCTTCTTCATTATAGATGGATCCTTGAGGGATTATACTTGATCTCCAGCAAACTTAATAGGATGAAAGAGGCTGGAAGTAATTATAAAGAAAATTAGTAACATTTATTAAAAGAAAAAGTAACTCTCTTACAAAACAAGATACAAAACTCACACATACATAGCTACCACCAATTAATCCTTAAACCCCCTAGCTCTAGTTACATGAACTATAATAAATGTCACACCCCCGATTTTTCACCGCGTCCAACCCCGCTAGGGAGTTGGTTTTAGAGAAAATGGGTTTTTCCAATTAAAGTGACATTTTGAAAAGGGATTACTTTACTTACAGAGTCGCCACTTGGAATTGAGTTTGGGTGTTCCAAGTCACCTTATTGAATCCCTATTCAAAAGGAAATGACTCTTCAATTTTTGTTTTTTTGTCTGCGAACTAGAAATCCGGATAAGGAATTCTGTTGACCGAGGGGAAGGTGTTAGGCACCCCTCGAATCCCGTGGTTTTAGCACGGTCGCTTTAATGACTTACGTCCGGCTTAAATTAAATTTTTTTTTTTTAGGATTTATAATATTTGTTAACCTAAAAGTTGTTTGCCTCCCGCTTTTAATTTATTTTAAAATTATTTATTATATTGACGTGTGGCTTACCGATAGTAGTACTTTTCGGCCTCACCACAAATTTTGGCACGTTTCTCGCGCCTTTATGGCATTTATGAGTCGTCCCTATTTTCCTAATCTAAATAAGCACCTAATGGGTTTAAAACCTACCCAACCCAATTCAATCGGCTTTAAACGGTAGGTTAATTTATTATAACGAATGGTCGGTAGCAGGGCTTTCCAACTTCATCGTTAACTTTCACTTGTATCTTAAATATTAATTATTTAGAGGCTAACAACCTAACTCATTGTTTTATGAATTCACTCCCTTACAATATGTTTTTCATCTCTTTTATTTTATCAGATATTATAAGTCTTGAATAGGTAAAAATACAATGCTAAATCCAACTTAATTATTATGAAACCCAAAGTAAAATAGTACACATTTCAGTATTTACGAATCAGTTGTAAATTGCTAAAACAACAAATAACAATAACAATACAAATGTGCTGGAATCTAAGTACAAACTATCTATTAGCAACATGAATAAGGAATAATCAATTAGACAAGGCCAACCTGGACAAGTAGCAGCGAGATAAATGAAGGCAAATAAAAAATAAATAAATAAATAAACTAACTCAAGATAATTAAAACACAAACTGGTAGTTTATTAGTTTAATACAGTTGATTAGCGAATTTATCAGATCCATTTTAAGCCAAAAAAAAAAAAGGAAAAAGACAAAGAAAAAGACAATGTGCATGGCTTGATATATATATACATTTACGTTTGGCAGAATAAGGGAAAAACATAGACTAAACTAGTGCCTAAACTATTGAGGTAAATCATTGCTTTACACTGCCAAACAAGTGAAACCAGAAGAGGTGACGTATTTCAAAGTAATAAATTTTTTTTATAGGAAAAGAAAGATAACTCCCATTACTCATCTTTTGATTTTAAACCCGAATTGTCTAATCTTGTCTCAAATTTTGAAAGAAAAGAAAAATAAAGCAGACAATCTATGGCTAGGGAGTAACGTGAAACATAGTGTATTCAAATCTCACATTCTTAGAACCTAATAAGATCGAAGAAACAAAACTAGCAATAACGAATTCTCCTTATTCCAACACACAATTATATGGTACACATAAAAAACATACCCATTGAACGCTATCTTTTAGTAAGTTTAACATGCATATAATTCCGCATCATGTAACAATCCTAAACTTTATAAAATTAGTTGGCAACTCCAAATCTACATACAACTGTATAACTACTCCATAACTTACTCGTACAACTCATGGCAATCATAAAACCTACAGAATTAATCAACCACACATACTAAATAATGCATAATGTCATTTAAACAATTTTATTTATGCTTTGATTCACAATAAAACTTACAAAAATAATGATACTGAGTTGGATAAAAACCCGTGTGATGAAATAAATTCAGTATAGAAGCAAGAATGCTATTACCGAAAACTCAAACGGAGATCCCGAACTCAAACCCGAATTTCTTTTCCTCTTCTCCTTTGATTTTTCTTTTTTTTCCTTTCCTTTTCTCTTCTGTTTTTTTCTCTTTCTGTTCTTCCGTGTGTGTGTGTTTTATATATGTTTTTTCTTTTTCCTTTCTCTGTTTCTTTTTCCTTTTTTGTTTTCAATCTTTTTTTTTTTTGTTTCTTTTGCCGTGTCCTTGTGTGTGTGTATTTGTGTATTATATATAGTTAAGTGCATGTGTGTGTGTGTTTAATATAGTTAAGTGCATGTGTGTGTCATGGGTTGTGTGGAGGAAGAGTGGGAGAGGTTAAGTAGAAGTGGGGATTGTGGGTGGTTTGGATAGTTTAGGTTTCTTTATTATTATTATTATTTTTATTATTATTATTATTATTATTAATAAAATAATTAAAAACTAATAAAATATAATATAAGCTAATAACTAGTCTTAGGAATATGATTAAGAAAAATTAATATCACAACATTCTTTATTAAAAGTTGAAAGAAAACAAATATAATTTAGAAAAAATTCTTTTTTTTTTTTTTCTTTTCTAAAAAAAAAGAAATAAATAAACAATAAAATGAAAACTTATTTAAAATGTGATTCTATTTTTTGTAATTTTCAGAATTTTTAACAAACTTCAAAGAATAAGACAAATTTAAAATGCCTAAAAAAAAATTAATTGAACATTGAAATGATATAAAAACGTTAGGTTTGGGTCAAAATTAGGTGTTTACAATAAACAACAACAATATATATACTGTTACTTCACAAGTTGAATCTGAAGAGGATGGGGTATACGCAAATCTTACCTACATACCTTAAGCAAGATAGATAGATTGTTTCTGTTAAAAGAACTATAATTATAAAGAACTATATAACATTACTCAAAAGATCAACTCATGACGATTTTTACAACTTGTACAAAATTAATGGAGCACCATATTGAGGTTGAAGCAGTAGTGGATAAGGAGCATGAGCATAAGATGGAGAGAGTTCAAATGCATAGTGTTTGAGAATCATGGCCATTGCCATTTTGGCCTCTAACATAGCAAAGTTTTGGCCAATGCATATTCTTGGACCCCAACTAAATGGAAAAAACACAACTTGTCCTTTTGTTGCTTTTGATATTCCTTCACTAAATCTCTCTGGCTTGAATTCTATTGCATCATCTCCCCATATTTCAGTATCATGATGCAACAAAATTGTTGGTAACAGGAGTTGTACCCCTGATGGTAAACACAAATTTCCTAACTTTGTTTCTGTGTGTACCATCCGATTAATCATAAATCCAGCTGGATACAACCTTAAAACCTCATTTAAGATCATAGTCACCTATAAAAATAAATTGATCACAAGTTAATATCTTGAAAATCACAAGATATCATTTTAGAAGGTAGAAAACGAATTCAGAATTTAATTAAGTGAACCGCTGATGAAGTGAAATTCACGAATGATCAAAATTTTAAATTTATTGCATCGAAGATACTAAATAGATGTTGTAACGAAAAAAATCACTCACTTTCCCCAAGTATCTATGGAGAGTCGCCAATATGTTTTTTGTAACAAAAAAGTCGCTCAATTTTAACGAAGTATCATAGGAAAAATACTATATCCACAGTCATCGTGTCTTTTTTGTTTCCTAATGGCTTTCTATGATACTTAGGCAAAGTTCAGTAATATTTTGTTACAAAAGTTGCTTAGTGACTTTTGTCATATTTAAGTAACGCGGAGAGATTCTTTCAGTACAAAGAGTAGTTTACCGACTTTTATAGTGAAATAAAGTGAAAGTTGAGTGGCAAGTCATAAGATTGACCCAATGATGTGGCTTGCAGTAATGAAGTGAATGAAAATCATGGAAGATCAGAGTTTAAATTCTAGGAGAATAAGAAAAAATTCTAAGTTATTTCTTTTTATATGTCTAATCTTTAGTTGATAGAGTTACCCGATATATATATATATATATGTGTGTGTGTGTGTGTGTGATGATGATAGTAAGTACCCCAACTAAGGTACATGCAAACTGAACCGAACAAGGAGTATTACCATAACAACAAAAAAGTTTAAAATGATTGAGCATGTAGGCAATACTTACTACTTTTAGTTGATTCAACTTGTCATGGTCAACTTCATTACTTCCAAACACTTGTAAAACCTCTTCTCTAGCTTGATCTTGCCAATTAGGATGTTTGCACAATAAAATCATTGTCCATACAAGTAAAGTTGAAGTAGTTTCTTGGCCAGCAAAATAAAACAATTTACACTCTTCAATCACCTCATCAATACTCATACCAAATTTCTTATGTCCATGTAGTTGAATTTCTTGTAAATTGGATGCCAATAGTATACTCAATAAGTCATCATGTGTTTCTCCATCTTCAGTCATCCTCATTCTTTTATTGATAATTCCCAATACAAGTGTTCTTACTTCGTTGTAGATTTGCTTCATCCTTTTGTTCGTTTTTGTTGGCAAGAACCTACAATTTCGTGAAATTTAGTTAGTACAAAGTTAATTGCAAACATTAAAAGTATTCTACTAGTGATTTTATTAGAAAAGTAATAATTTGATCGATAGAAATTCAATATAAAAGACTTAAGAAAGGTAAACACGTTTCTTGAACATAGTTAAAGTTTTTCCCATGTGTACAATGAAAGAATGATAACAAAATTATCTTCAAAATTCAACTAAGCCAAGGTAATATTCTAAAACAATACTATTATATTTCTATTTTGAATTCCATTATTTTACGTGTGTAATTCTAATCAATGTCATTCTCTAAAATACTTTTCACTTAAAGTTTAGCTAAAATTTCAAAAGGAAACCAGTGTTATTTATAGGCTAAAAATTAAAACTTCTTTGTTTGTTTCTCCATCAAGTGTTTGGTACCTACATGCATTAGGTCATATTAATTCAAATTTGCATTATGTAACATCCATTTTAAAAAAAGGGGAAGGGGTGGGTGGGAGTGGGGAGGGCTCCCTACTATCATGATTTTTTTCCTACCAAGCTTCTAATCCAACTTTTAACTAGTGCTTCAAAATTATTGAAACATTATCGAACAGTTTTTTTTATAACTAGCCTAAATTTAAAAAGAAAAATTTCTATACCTCCATCCTGGAATGTATATTGTACGTGACACTTCTAAAATTAGTTGAAGCTGTTCTTTTTGAAGTTCAAAAATCTTTCTTCCTTCTTCATAGCTACTGCCAAATGCAGTTCTTGAAATTGCATCACTTGTCAAAGTTTGAAGATATGGCCACACATCTATCTCTGATCCTTCTTTCGATACAACTTTTTCCCATTTGCTCAACGCATCACTAATTGTCAATTTGAATGCGGGCAACATATGCTGCATATTGATAAGAATATGATAACAAGTAATGAGAGTTTTTCTATAAACAGATCATCTAAAGAACTTTTAAAAAATTGGGTCACACAAAAGATAGATAACTTCATTACTAATAATCCAAAAGATAAGGAAGACATAATATACTATAATATATTAAATTATAGTGATAGAGTAAATATTGTTTTTCATAAGATTAGTGTATATAGGTTTAAATTCTATAAAGAATTAGTAACAAAATATATCAATAAGTTGTGGGAAGATGGGTAAGATTTCTTTGCACTTAAATAAAAGATTCCAAGTTCCAGACTTCTAAAATGAAAAAAAAAATTAATAGGAAGAACTTCTCCTTTTAATGAGCCTTAAGCAGCGAATCTAAATTAGTCATCAAGATCCCTAAGCGGGTGCTAGGCACCAAGTAGAAATTCAATTGTCTGTTTTTGGAATAGCTATTTAGTAAGATCTTTTCTTGCAACCCTTAATAACTTTTTGTTTTTCATCAGAGAATCTGCAAGATAATTTATCTACCTTATAAAAATAGAAATAAAGATTTGTATGCATCCCATTCTTCCTAAAATTACTCTATATATGTCGTTATTGTTTAATACGATCTCATTTTATTCCTTTTACTGCTTAAGGACCATTTAGTACCAAACAGAAAATCTTTCGAGAAAAGTTCGGTCTGAAATTTTGTAAATATGAGATGAGGGTCTAATAATTTTTAGTTCAAAAGACTATATTTACACAATTTTAAAAAAAAAAAAAAAAACCTTAAAAAAGACATTTGCATAGAAAAATCATACAAAAATAATTAAATATTTGAGAATGGAGCGTCAAATTCTTTTTTGAGAATTCAAGAGAAGGTAACGACTAGAGGACACATTTATCATTATAATAGGTGTCAAATGGAATTACAATGATGTATGTAGTTGAGACATCCTAATAGATTGATAGACTTGAACTTTATTCCTACATGACCTAACCAATTCGATCAGGCACTCATCATTTATTTTTATTATTCAAATCTTTGACAATATGAAAAAAAAAAAAAAACAATTAAATCAACCGCACAGAGTATAGTAAACAAAACCTTCAACTTGTCAAGGTGAAAAGCAGGATTCAGAAGTCTTCTATGTGTGGCCCATTTATCTGTTTCATAGGAAGCAATGCCAGTTGCTGCCATCTTAACTAATGGATTGCCACGAATCTTTTGATAAACATAATTCTTCGTCAGCACCTCCTTTATGAGTTCGGGCTCCGTGATCAGCACGGCTGGTCTTGGCCCAAACCAGACGAAACAATTCTTACCTATATTAGAGTTTAAAATCCGTTTTATAATAGATGAATTGTTGGAGTATTTTTTATATTTCAAAATAAGTGAATGATTCACAATTCAAGATAGATATTGAAAAAAAAATTTTAAATTTATCCTCTATTAAATATGTATTGAAAGTGATGTATCATGTGTCTTTACTTTTTGAAGAAGATAAAAATGAAAAAATATGATAAATTTATATCTTTATTCTTTTTTCTTAATATGTGTGTTAAAATTCAATAATTAACTTATTATGAACTGAAGGAGTATTAAGAATAAAATTTTTGTCACGAATAAAAATGAAATCACTTGAATTACGCATAATATGTTAGAGCCATGTCATGGATTTTAAATTTTGTTGTGAATAAGAACTTAATAAGTAAAAGGACAAGTATTAAAGGTAGACAAATAAGACTTTACTTAAGTGGTTTGAGTAGTTGTCGAAAGATTGAGAGTTCAAGTCACATTATTAAAACTTTGACTATTAGCTTCAAGATTAGCGAGAAGCAATATATATGTCGATATTGTAAGGAACTTTGCTACATTATTTCTCGTGCAAATTAAATATTTTAAATTTTAATCTTCTTAAAAGCCTAAAATTAGCAAAAATCCTGATAGTAATGACTGTCCTCACTAAATCTTAATTAGTGAGAGACGTCACACACTAAATTACATAACTAAAGCAAAAAAATTTAGTAACGTCACACTAAAAGACAAACAAATAGCCCCTCTTACAGGCGTTGGGTTATGGGGAGGAATAAAAGAAAATAAAAGGAAAAGGACAAACGGGTAATAGTACAAATTAAAAGATTTTTCATACTAATAACACAGTATAATTCGGAGTTGTTAAATTCTATGCACTATCCATGTAAAATTTTTTTACGTACAATATCAGCTGAAATAAAATTATACCTATAATTAAACTTTCTTAAAATACAAAAAATTATATACATTGATCTTAACAATGATTGCTCTTAAATTTTTGATCTTTGCTTGTTACATGAGCAAGCTTTTAAAGTTAAAAATTCTATCTATGAACTAAAACTTTTTAAGCTTGAGTTTTATTCATAGGGTAAATGGGGTCAAAAATTTAAGGCCATTCTTATAAAATACCTTTTAAAATATTAAATTTAAAATCTTAAAAACAAGAGAAATTATCTACTGTAACAGGTAAAAAAGAGTGTCCGAATTTCTATATATTGAATGATATAAAAAATTTTACAATCAAATCTGTTAAAAGATGCAATGAATTACTATCCATCATGATTACAACAAAAGAAAAAAGAGACATATTGAAATTGAGAAGTCATACCATAATTAGTGATGGATTTGTGAATGAAGGGATTAACTCTAGGCAAAATCAAGTCATGTGAGAAATTGATAGGTTTGGAGATAGCTTCTTCACTCATCTTCTTCATCTCTTTCATATCTCCATAGAACAACTTATAAGAATTTCCATTGAAACCTTGTTGTCTTAATTGTTTCTCCAACTTTGTTGGTTTGAACCAAACCCAATTCAAGATTCTCCATGCCCATCTCAACAATAAGATAATTGCAAATGAAAATATTGCAATTTTTATGTTGTAATATGATATCTCCATATTGAAATGAAGGTCTTATCTTACACTCACTAGCATACACTTAGCTCTATTTGGTCTTTATTGTCATATTAGTATTATTATTTATTATACATGTATATATATAATAATAAAATAAAGTTGATGATAAGAAAGTGACTTCTAAAATAAATTAAAAGACTTAGTGACCAAGGAAATTATAGGCCTTGATGACCAAGAAATTAAATTCAAAACAGAAACAAAATCAACACACGTCTTTGAAAGTTTTAAGAGATGTCTATATTAAAATATTGCGCGTCTCTCTTTCTCTGGATCTAGACCATTTGATTTGTATACTCTTACTTTCTAACTCAAATTTGTATATTTTATTTAAAAAAAATATATATATATGCTCCCTTCATTTTAAAAAGAATTATTTATTTTAATTTAACATAAAATTAAAAAAAAAAATTAAAATTTTATAATCTTAAATTAAAGTTGTTTCAAATATATCAAAATACTCTTTAATTTTATGGTCCTAAATATGTCATGTGAAAAATTAAAATTAAAGTATTATTAAAGGCATCATTTTTTTAAAACAGATTAAAAAAATAAATCATTCTTTTTTAAACGAAGGAAGTATTACTTATGACTCTAACTAATTCTGTCTACCATTTTTCTCATTAAATGCATACCTGAGATGAAAATGCATGCGCATCAGATTGCTTATAAAATGTTGAAAAATTATATAAAAGATTAAGTAGTTACTATTATTATTATTAGTTTTTTTTTTTTTGCACTGATGAATCTTCCACTGCTAAAAACAATCGCAAAATCGAGGGACCGAGTCTCCAATTTTTAATTTTTTAAAATTATGTTTGATCAATTCAACTTCCAACCTTGTCAGTCGTTTTAATTTAATTAATTAATATATCTTTTAAAAAACAAAGATTATAATCTAGAATTCATTTTATATTTGACTTAATTAGAGGAATCGACCGACAAAGTCGAGTTGTCCATTGGTTTTTGGTCAAGATCCGATCAATTCATTTAACTGAAAAATTGATGGGCAACCTGACCTTATTCACCGGTTTTTCGAATTTTCTAAAAGGAAAAATAAAAAATTTGAGAAATCGAGGGACATGATTTACTAGATGTTTTGTATAGGTGTTTGTTCCTCCAGTTGTAAAGACTTTCAAGATTAGAGGAGAATCTGAAAAGGAATAGTTGCAATTAGGAAGATTAAATTTACTCGAGTTTAGTGGAGATTTGATGCAAATCCTAGAAGGATAGGTCATGATTTTTTTACTTCCTTGAGCATATAATTTTTATGGTAAAACTTCTTTGTGTGGATTATATTCTGCATTTTACTTCTTGATTAGTTGAAAGAACAACATGGTTCTTTAGTTCATTAGGTGGAAGTGTAAAATAATGAGATTCTAATAGACAAAAAATGATCCCATTTCCTCTTATTTAACTAAATTTTGGTAAGCAGAGCTATCTAGTATTTGTATCGATCGAAAAATAGCATATATATAATGAAATAGTCTAGGTATATACAAGTTGAGTAGATACTTCAAATAAAGAAAGAAAACAAATAGAGATTATTCTTATTCAAAATGAAATGTTTCCATCAAGTTGCATTCAAAACCAAACAACATAATTATGTTTATTACTAAATGTATGATCTATTACAAGAAAGACATGTTCTCTCATAGTTGATTATTCAAATGCATAGTGTTTGAGAATCATAGCCATTGCCATTTTGGTCTCTAGCATAGCAAAGTTTTGTCCAATACATATTCTTGGACCCCAACTAAATGAAAAAAACATAACTTGTCCTTTGGTTGCTTTGGCTACTCCATCACTAAATCTCTCAGGATTGAACTCCATTGCATTATCTCCCTATATTTCAGTATCATGATGCAACAAAATTGTTGCTAACATGAGTTGCACACCAGAGGGTAAAATTAAATTTCCTAACTCTGTATTCTCGATTACCATTCGATTAATAAAATATCCTGATGGATATAACCTTAAGACCTCGTTTATGATCATTGTTACCTGTAAAAAATTATCACAAGTGATAATTAGTTTCATCAAAACAATATAGTTCATTGTTGTTGAGTGTGCAAATAAAGAAAATGAGTTATGTATAAGGTATATGAATACTCTTAATTGTTTGTCTGAACCTTTTGGGAAAACTATGCAAGAGCGAACCCTAAAGCTAATAATGTCACACTATGCTAGTACTTTCTTCGTCCTAATCTATATGACACCATATGACTGAGTGTAGAGTTTAAAAAGGAAAGAAAACCTATTGAAGCTTATGATTTAAACAAGTCTTAGACATTTTTGTGGTTATAAATCATCACATTATTAAGAGTAAATTGAAAAATTGAATTGTAGAGAACACTTACTACTTTTAGCTGATTCAACTTCTCATAGTCAAATTCATCACTTCCAAACACTTGTAGAGTCTCTTCTCTAGCCCTTTCTTGTCAAGTAGGATACTTGCACAGTAAAATTATTGTCCATACAAGTAAAGTTGAAGTAGTCTCTTGACCAGCAAAATAAAATAATTTACACTCTTCAATCACCTCATCAATGCTCATACCAAATTTTTTATGTCCATGTTGGATTTCTTGTAAATTAGATGCCAATAGTATACTTAATAAGTCATCATGTGTCTCTCCATCTTCAATCATCCTCATTATTTTCTTGATGATTCCCAATACCAATGCTCCCACTTCATTAAAGATTTGCTTCATCCTTCTATTTGTTTTTGTTGGTACAAACCTATGGTTAATTCAAGAAATTAAGTGGTATGAAGTTGCAATCAAGAAACGAGTCGAGGAAATGATCTTTTATGTTCACTTATAATTGAATAAAAGAAATCGTCCTGATGAAGATTATCTCATGTGTTATTTTTTGTTGATTTACTTTAGAAAAGGTCATATAACTAAAACAACATTCATAATGGACTACAAATTCTGTGGAAAGATTCATAATGTATGAGCATGTGTCGTAAATGACACTCTTTTTATTTTCTCTTGCGATTTATGAACTTTTTAGACGATGATCCAAACATCTCTTTTGAGCAACCAGAAAATTTTATGAGAAAATGTTAAAACACATCTAAAATTTTGTAAGTAGCAAATTAATGTTGTCAATAGACAACATTCTAATGTATTATACGTAATGTAAGTAGTAAACGTTAGACAACATTCTAGTGGCTTGTCCATAAGATAGAGCAATATATGAGCAAACATTAGCATTGAGTATACCGTTGTCCAAAAGGATACTTTTCTAAGGACTATATTTGCACAACTTTTAAAAACAAAGACGATTTAAATAGTAGTTATACCTCCATCCTGGGATGTATAATGAGCGTGACACTTGTAAAAGTAGTTCCATTTGTTCCTTTTGAAGTTAAAAAATCTTTTTTCATTCTTCATAGCTACTGCCAAATGCAGTTCTTGAAATTGCATCACTTATCAAAGTTTGAAGATATGGCCACACATCTATCTCTGATCCTTCTTTCGAGATAATTTTCTTCCATTTGCTCAACATCTCCAAAGAAGTCAGTTGGAATGCAGGAAGCATGTTAGAGTACGTGCCTACTAATCAGTGACTTTAACGTAAGAGTTGTCTATGGATGGAATAGGTTGCCTGACGTATTCCAAGGAAGCAGTAAAACAGGAAGTAAAGAACACAATGATTTTTACATGAAAAACACCCGGCTCAAAAAGGTATAAAAAATCACGACCTGTACCTCTATAGGATTTAACCCCAACTTCACTAAATAACTCTGAGCCCCAACAACAACTGATTACAAAACTCTTGTAACCAACAACTAGGAATTATAAACTCTAATTCCAATACCTCAATAACTAGGAATCATAAACTCTAATTCCTATAACTCAACAACTAGGAATTATAAACTCTAATTCCTATAACTCAATAATCACCCTTGACTGTTGAACCCACTTCGAGTTATCCTAAACTTGAAGTTAACTCAGCTCAGTATTGTTTCTAAACAATCAATCTAGGAAGCAATAAATTACAACTCAATAAAAACAATACATTTAAACTGACTTATGAACTGTAAAGTTCTATCCTGTGAAACAGGTTTGTCAATCTGTTTTTTTGTACTAGTAGCACTTGAATCTTCAGTCAGAATTCTCTTAATTATGAAATTTCTCAATTCGCTTGTGTTTAGCTTTTTCTCTCTCTATAAGTGCGCAAGTTATTCGGAATAATACATCTTCTATTTAAGCACAGCTCTCCAAAGAGTCATTCTTTATTTCAAACTTTTCCTTTAATCAGAACTCTCATTGCATAGAATTCTACTTCAAGTGAGACTCCTTCTTCAATTCCAACTTTTGTCTCCTTAGTGTTGCAGTCAAACTCCAACTCGTTAAATCAACATATGTTTATTTCCTTAAGTTTATCTGAATTAGCCACCCATCTGGTCCTTCCTTGATTTTTGCACACTTGTCTTTAATCATCGATGATTTTGCTACAAGTTTCAGCTACATGAGACAGTGTGTCTGTGAACCAGCTTGACTGACATGTTCCATATTACTTTGTCAGTTTGTCAATCATCAAAACTACATTGTACCTAACAAATTCCCTTTTTTTATGATAACAAACCTCTTCTCTTTGTGCATTCAAACATCTTCACCTGTAGGCACAAAATTATAAAACACTAAAATGAAACAAGTTAGTCAATGGGTTATAAGCATTTGACCACTCTTATCTTCCCCCTTTTGGCATTTTCGAAAAACCATTTTTAATGCAATAATATACTAGCTAAAGTGATTCATTATGCTATTCATGGCCACTAGGGCTATCACCAAAATAGTCAGACAAAGACTTTAGCCAACATAGTAATATATTAAAGAGAGAAAAAATATGATTCAATTTAGCAAAGATAACCATTCCATTTAACTGACAGAGCATGCTCCACATTAAACCTAAGCTAGTACTGAACAAAGCAAAGCAACTGAGCATTAATCAAAAAAGAATATGGTATAAAAGTGGGACATGTCTAAGGATACAAATAGTGAGGAGCTGATGAGAAAGGTGGAACAGGTGATATTAACTGTGTCAATTGACGAATGACTTCAATAATTTCATTTCTCTATCAATCAAGGTCAAGCTTCAAAGTCATGATCCTAGCTTTAAGGACCTCTTATCCCAATTCATGACTGTCTTGTGCAACTTCTAGTTCAGATTTTTTTCAGCTAAATCATTTCTTTATTATCAACTTTTTTTTCAAATGAGTGTTAGCCCTCCTTATTGAAATAATTATAGCAGCATGATTCATTTGCTCAAGAACATCCATTTTTGTTTTATAAGTCAAACCTGAACTAGGACTAAGACGTCCTCAAAAAAGTAGCCAATTAGGAACTAAAAGGGAAAGCATGTCCCTTTTCATTCTTCAGAAACATATGTTGCATGTGATTGATGATCAAGTTTAGAAAATTCATATTACAAAAATTGATATTTTGGTTGAGAGAGAAGAAGGAATTCCTGGTGAAGAATTAACACATTTATGCACAACTATTTGGAGAGAGTCAAAGAAAATTTAGTCAACCAATTCGTCAGCATCATAGGACAAGGGAAGGATGAAGTGTGAGGAATGGAATAGGTGTGCTTAATTGTTTCAACTTAGACAGCCTATGTTTATGTCAGTGTAGAGCATACCTGATAAGAAGAACTTTGTGGTCATAATTGCTTGCTTGTACCTATTTTCTGCACAATCTAATACAAAACTAGGTTAGAAGAGTCAAAAATCTAGAATTGGGACACATAATAAATATGCAAGACTGAATCGAATAACATTTTAGCTAATAAGATTTAAAAAAAAAATGGCTATTCTAATCAATCAGGGGAGTTCATGCAATTTTAATCATCCTCAAATCTAACATATTCCTTTCAAAATGCTCCCCACTTAGTGTCTTTGGTCCTTCTCCAGTCATTTAAGTAACCCACATAGTCAAAATTTTTATAGCCCTCAAGAGTGAAATTACTTTCATTTGAATACCATAGTCTCAAGCCATTGATTCTCATGAGATATCTCAAGATTCTTGTGACAACACCAATTCGTATGAATTACCAACAAAATTATCATCAGCTTGTGTTAGTGTTATTGATGCATCAATTTCTTTATTTGTTGTTCCCCCTGTCAATATGCCCTCAGTCTGTACAATAGTTGAACCAGGTGGTACAACATATTCCTGTGCATGCTCATCAGTTTCATTGTCATCCTTTTTTTTTGCTATCTTAAAAAAATCCATTCCCCCTTTAAATGTGGTGAGTGAAAGAAACTTTATTTGCTTCCAATCTTATACCTTGAGCAAGCTTTATCCATGCATAAATTTTGCTTGCCTTCTTTCACTAACACCTGCAAAATAAATTAGAGGTTAACTTTAGCCACCTAGACAAACTTGGGTCCTTTCTTATGAGAAAAGGGATGTATGATGTTCCTTCTAGACCATCGAGGCAACGGGTTATGTGACTTGTTTCTCTGACAACAATTGACCTTCTTGTTAGCTTGAGCTAACATGGAATCAGATTTTTTTGCTAGGCTTATGCTTTTTAATTTATTTTTTGCTGCAACTGGACATTCAGTGGTTGGATTCCCCTAGTTACCACAAATTTAACACAGATCTTAAATAGCATTAGAACTTTCATAAAAGCCCAACCCAACCTTTTCATTGTAAGTTCTTTGACCTAACTTATGAACAATTCTTGAAGAATGTGTTCATCTATTAGCTCTTTCAAGATCAAGTTTCAATTTAGAAACTTCTTGACTCAATTGATTAAACTTTTCTTTTTCACAAAAGTATTCATGTTTAATCTTAGTCAATTTTGACTCAATTTTTTCTTGTTCCTCACTTTTGACCTTTTTTCCTTTTTCAGAAAGAGTCTGTTTTAATATTTTAGATGAGGGTCAGGTTTGATGAATCAAGTCTGCTAACCTGTTCCTTAAGAGTGCAGTTTTTCTTTTCAACAGCGTTCTTACAAGTTTCTAGATCAATAAAATCAAACTTGAGACTTGCATGATTGTTGAATAACTCATCCCTATCAGAAGTTAATTCTTGAAAATTATCAATTAGAGCACTCATTAAGGAAACAAGTTTTTTTCAGAAAATAAATGCAACTTCTCTTTAAGTTCAAGAATAATTGCCTCAGAGTTTCCATCATCTTCTTCCATGTCTGAATCTCAAATAACCATGAGAGTAGTTTTATCATCTTCTTCATCACTTTTAGATGCCCTATTTAGATCTTCTATGTCCATTTCATAGGTCTTCAAATTACCAACTAACTCATCAAGGGACATTCTAGTGAGATCCTTAGCTTCTGTTATGATTGTAACTTTGACATTCCACTTAGGCTTTGGTAGGACTCTCAAGACCTTCTCTACCTGTTCCCCAGTGGATAAAACCTTTCTTAGAGATGATAACTCATTTACCAACAAAGTTAACCTAGTTATCATTTCTTGTAGTGACTCGTTTTTATCCATTTTGAAAGCCTTATATTCAGTGAAAAGTAATGCTATTTTGAATTTTCTCACTTGGCTAGTGCCTTCATATGCATTAACCAATGCATCCCAGATTTGTTTAGCAGTATTGCAATTAGACACTCTATTGTACTCGACTGGACCAAGACGACAAACAAGAATATTTTTGGCTTTTGCATTCTTTTGTAGTGCAACAAGATCTTTCGGGGTGAATTCACTCCTTACCTTTTTCACTTGTTCTCCATCCACTGTCTTTATGGGAATTGTTGGTCCATCAATAATTCTGTCCCATAATTCATAATCTACACTTTGAACAAAAGTTTCCATCCTAACTTTCCACCAAATGAAGTGAGACTCATTAAAGAGTGGAGGTCTAATAGTGGATTGACCTTCACTATGACCAGTAGGTGGTGCGGAATTCATCATATTAATCTTTGTCTTAGGTGTTAACCCTTTTTAAGACAACCCGCTCTAATACCACTTGTTAGAGTATGTGTCCTACTGACAAGTGACTTTAATATAAGAGTTTCCTATGAATGGAATGGGTTGCCTAGCGTGTTCCAAGAAAGCAGTAAAACAGGAAATAAAGAACACAATAATTTTTACGTGAAAAACACCCAGCTCAAAAAGGTATAAAAAATCACGACCTGTACCTCTACAAGATTTAACCCCAACTTCACTAAATAACTTTGAGCCTCAACAACGACTGATTACAAAACTCTTGTAACCAATAACTAGGAATTATAAACTCTAATTCCTATACCTCAATAACTAGGAATCATAAACTCTAATTCCTATAACTCAAAAACTAGGAATCATAAACTCTAATTCCTATAACTCAACAATCACCCTTGACTGTTGAACCCACTTCGAGTTATCCCAAGCTTGAAGTTACTCAGCTCAGTATTGTTCCTAAACAATCAATCTAGGAAAGCAATAAATTACAACTCAATAAGAACAATACATTTAAACTGACTCATGAACTGCAAAGTTCTATCCTGTGAAACAGGTTCGTCAATCTGTTCCTTTGTACTGGCAACACTTGAATCTTCAATCAAAATTCTTTCAATTATGAACTTTCTCAATTTGCTCGTGTTTAGCATTTTCTCTTTCTGTAAGTGCACAAGTTATTCTGGATAATACATTTTCTATTTAAGCACAGCTCTCTAAAGAGTCGTTTTTATTTCAAACTCCTTCTTTAATCAGAACTCTCATTGCATAGAATTCTACTTCAAGTGAGACTCCTTCTTCAATTCCAACTCTTGTCTCCTTAGTGTTGTAGTCAAACTCCAACTCTTTAAATCAGCACATGTTTATTTCCTTGAGTTTATCTGAAGTCACCCATCTGGTCCTTCCTTGATTTTTGCACGCTTGTCTTTAATCATCGATGATTTTGCTACAAGTTTCAGCTACATGAGACAATGTGTCTGTGAACCAGCTTGACTGACATGTTTCATAGTACTTTATCAGTTTGTCGATCATCAAAACTACATCATACCCAACAAAGCATATGCTGCACATCACGCATCAGAGTACAAAATCAAAATTAGCAGCGTAAGCAAATCCAAAATTTAAAGTCAACAAGTTCAAAATAAGTGTGATATTATATTGTTGTTATATGACATACATTTGGATTCTTTTTATGTAAGTGTAGTGGTGATATATCAAATAATCTTTAGTTTTAAATCCACTTAATATGTGTAGATAATTCATCCACAACTCAATAAACAGATTTTCTTAAAACCCAAACCTATAAACTCGAAATTCGAGCTTAAGTAACTCAGTACTAATAAACCATAAGCACATAATTTCATGAGTTAATATAGTCCAGAACACACCAAAATAAACTATTACATTTTCATCAATTTTATATGTATCATTCCCTATGTATTAAAATAAGTATCGATATTGAGTTGTCCTATATACGCCTATTTTAGAGTGTGAATAATGTTTGGCCAACTCAGCATCCATGTATTTTTTAATACAAATAAAGTACGGTTATAGATAGATAAATGAAACAGTAGATAGTTAAGGTATGAAACTCACCAAAAATGATAATTTAGGTGTGCTTTGGTTCATCATCAAAAACAACAAACTCAGTATATTTCCATAAGTGGGATTTAGGGAGGGTAGAGTGTATGCAGACTATATCACTATCTTAGAGATGAGGTAGAGGGGTTGTTTCCAGAGTTTGGAGCCTAAAGAGCAATATTTTTCAATCAAAATTCCAAAGGGACATATGAAAATGAAAAAATTCCAAAACGGACAATGCAAACACAAATGTTTACCTTGTCCATTAAAAGTTAACATCGTTAGTTACCTGGTAAAGTGCAAAGTAAAATCATTGTTTTATCTTACATTGTAAACCGAGTCATTTACCCTGTGGGGGAATTTATTTTCCCCTTTATCAGTCAAAGGATAAGGTAAGCAACTCAATTTACCTTGTAAGGTAAATTCGTGATTTTACCTTGCACTTTAGTAACTGGTGACGTTAATTTTTAGTGGATAATGTAAACACGGGTGTTTATCTTGTCTGTTTTGAAATTTTTTTATTTTAACATGCCCCTTTGAAATTTTGATTAGGCTTTGAACTTGCTATTTCTAATAGACCGTTGGGTCAAAACAAAAACATATTAGAAAAAGACATAATATAGGAATAAGAAATACTAAGTAGTAACAAAATAACCAATAGTGATAGAAATAAAACTAGCACAAAATAATACTGCACTCAATTCATCCAAAACAATAAATATCACTGAAACTCCGAGAAAAAGAAACTGGAATTATACCTTCAATTTGTCAAGGTGAAAAGCAGGATTTATAAGTCTTCTATGTTTGGCCCATTCATCAGTTTCATAGCCAGCAAGCCCATTTGCTGCCAACCTAGTTAGTGGATTGCCAGGAGGCTTTTTATAAATGTAATTCTTAGTTAGCACTTCCCTTATAAGTTCAGGATCCACTATGACCACTGTGGGTCTTGGCCCATACCAAGCAAAACAATTCTTACCCTACATAAGTTCAAATTCTATCACTGACGGTGTAAACAATATTCTAAAAATTACACAAATATACAATTTATGTTTTCAATATTACAAAAAATCTCAACTCTTTAAACATATTACAAAAATCCCAACATATACACAGAATGTTATGTATATGTCGGTTATGTTATGTATATTAATAGGGAGAAAGAGTAAAGTTATTAAAAAAGTGAGAGAGAGTATAATTACTTCCAAAAAGGTTGATATTTATGTTATTTATACAAAAATATTTACACAATTGAGTTATATAAGATAATTATAGATAAATTTCTATAGTTTTAAAAAGGGACGAAACGTTGAATAGTTTTGAACTTGTGGCTGAGTGTTAGTTAGCAATCTAAAAAGTCGATGTTTGTCAATTTCTTCTATTAAACTACAAATATAGCATAAAGAAACTTTACATCATTAATGTATAAAAATTACATTTTTATTACTTTTAGATCTTAGGTACCTAGTAAAACGATTTCAACTGAACTCATCGCTTTCATTTGTACCATATATTTATAGTAGAAGAAAATTAAACAAAAAAGTACTTTAGTAGAAGAAAATTAAACAAAAAAGTACACAAATCATGATTGCTCCACTCTAAATCGACTAACTCTAAACCCCATATTCACTACTAAAAAATAGAAATTAGAAACGAATAAATTTTAGAGTTAAACAAAGAATTCATTGTTAATCTTATTTAGCAACGGATTAGCTAAAGATTATGTCGCCACTATTTAGCAATAAATTAGTGACAAACTTACTAGCTAATTCGAATACTTACCATAATTATTGATGGTTTTGTGGAAGAAAGGCATAACTCTAGGCCAAATCATGTCATGTGAGAATTCAATAGG
Source organism: Capsicum annuum (assembly GCF_002878395.1). NCBI lineage: Eukaryota > Viridiplantae > Streptophyta > Magnoliopsida > Solanales > Solanaceae > Capsicum > Capsicum annuum. The sequence goes on along the minus strand of NC_061120.1, from coordinate 5,876,877 downwards.
CTTAGACAAAGATTCTTTTCCCATTTTCATCATCTCTTTTGTGTCACCAAACAAGAACTTGTAACAGTTTCCATTAAAACCTTGTTGTCTTAGGCATTTCTCCAATTCTTTGGTTTGAACCAAACCCAATTCAAGATTCTCCATGCCCAACTCAATACTATGATAATTGCACATGAAAATAATATAAGTTTTATGTTGTAATAATTTGGTATCTCCATTTATAGGCTTTCTTGATAGCTAATTTAATTTGATCTTAATAGTATTATATACTAGATGGAAACGAGTTATTTATACATGATTTAATTATTTATTTATCTCATTTTTTATTACAATTCAAAGTCAAATGAAAGCAGAGTCATCCTTGTATGAGTTAAAAAAATTAGGGTCTGGAAATTCCAATGCTTGGTTGCTAAGTATTGAAAAATAAAAACATGATAGTCAAAGTGGTTAGCATGGAATGATATATTTTAACTTATTATACATTGGAAGAACGAGTATAAATATTAAATGTATAATTCCCCTTTCCTTGTGGAACCAGTACTAAAGTATTTTAGAAAAAGAGTTGGTCACTAGTCACATATTCAATTCCACTATTGGGATCCTCAAAAGGCACAAATAGTTTACAAATGGGTAAGAGTAGAAACTAATTATATGTAGAAGATCTTTTCCCTACTTATGTAGGTTCGTCTAGGTTTCTTTATATAATCTTAGATAGTTTTTGTTGCATGAGCTAATTTTTGAGATTGTATTTGACATAATATCTATTTCATATCATTAATCAAATCTTGGCAACATTTAAGTCATGTATTTCATCATATGATAATTAGACTTTCATTTGTTTCTCTATATGAAAGATTTTTTTCTATTTGAACACAGTCCATTTAATTCTTACGAAATTTTATTTTCCTTGTTTGTTTTCCTAAATTTCTCTATCTACCTTTGAAAGAGAACCTTCATTATGGATATATGAAGCATATCCAAAAAAGCCTTTTAAAATATATTTTAAAAAAATTTCTCATGGGTCAATCTGAATTATATATTATTAAAATTTATGATGGGCTAAATTGGACAAATCAAAATAGCCAGGTGAACTAACAAATGGGTGGAACAAGTAGCACCCACGATCACATTTTCATGGGTAGCTATCTGCCCCTATTTATAGGGTATATGAGAAAAGGATGGTCGTGCCCCAAGAATGCTACACACTCAAGCCAGAACATGCACTTTTAAAATTTGGCATAAAGCCGATGAACTCTCAAGCTGTGGAGCACAATCCTCAAATGCTACTCGTGCTCCTCCTTATTCTTGGAATACACAATGATGTCGTCAATAAATACAATCATGAAAGGGTCCAAATAAGGCTTGAATAGCTAGTTCATCAAGTCTATGAACGTTTCTGGGACATTGGTCAACCCAAAAGACATCACCAAGAACTCGTAATGGTTGTAGAGAGTCCTGAAGGTTGTCTTAGGGATGTCCTCCACCCGAATCCTCAACTGATGGTAGCTATATCTCAAGTCAATCTTAGAAAATATGGTGTCATCCTGAAGCTGGTCAAACAGACCATATATACGAAACATAGGATACTTATTTTTCACTATCACCATATGTAGCTGCCAATAATCAATATACATACATATAAAGCCATCTTTTCTCTTTACAAATAGGATTGAAGTACCCTACAGTGATACACTCGATCTAATAAATATCTTACTCAGAAGATTCCGAAGCTGAATATTTATTACCTCCTTTAGCTCGACAAGATTCATAGAGTAAGGTGCAATAGAAATTGGTTGGGTGTCCGGCATAAGGTTAATAGCAAAGTCTATATCACGCTCATGAGGAAGGCCATGCCGGTCGATAGGAAAACATTAGGGAACTAACAGACTATAGGAACTAAGTCAAGCGAAGGGCTCTTAATGCTAACATCACAAACATAAGCTAGATAAGTCGTACCAACCCTTAATACCAGTATCCTAGCTTGAATACAAGAAATAATCTTTGTTAGTGCATGACTATAAGAACCCACCACACAACTGAGGAGATGTCAAGCGTAGCTAAGGCAACGATCTTGACAAATCAATCAAAGATCACATGATAGGGGAATAGTCAATCCATTCTCAAAATCACATCAAAATCAATCATGTCTAGCATAATAAGATCAGTCTGAGTGTGACACTCTTGAAAAGTCACCATAAGAGATCGATATACCCAATTCACTACTAAAAAACCACCCACGGAAGTAGCCATACACATGGGCACGTATAATATCTCATAAGACAGCACCGATAGAGATGCATAATAGGTAGAAGAATATGAATATGCGGAGCCTTGATCAAATAAAGAAGAAGTTGGTTGATTGCATACAAAAATCGTAGATAAAATGACAACATCTGAAGCCTCAACCTCCAACTTACTAGGAACAACATATAGATGACCCTTCCCATATCCAGACTATGTGCCTACCCGACAACCTACCCTATCTGCCCGAGGACTTCACTAGAACCTTGAGAACCACCCGAGTAGCCCCATGCACCATCTCTAGCTGGAGGTATGATAAAAGAATAATTATGGATTTAGACTTATGAGAGTGTATGTTGGGTCTGAGACTTGGTGTGTACAATTGAAGAGAAAAAGAGGACCTAATTATACACCAAAAATTGTCCAAACACTATACCTAGCTACACTTGATAGGCGCCCGTCACTTAAGGGCCATTTCATCATTTAGTTTTTATTATGTAATAGACTATATAAAGAACAATGTAGGGTTTCATTACTTAGTTTTTAAATATATTTGTGAGTGTAGAACTCTTGTAAAAAGATCTTTCTCTAGTAGATAAGAGTGCCCACCTGAATCTAGGATAAAAAACTAGTGCAGATTCACTAGTGATTGTGTTTTACTTGAAAACATCGATGGCTTGAGAGGTGGAATCCGATCTAGTGTCACGTAAGAGATAGGTATTTGTTGTGTGTCGTGTTAAGGGTCCAAGAGTAGAATAAGCACTTGGTTTTTTAATATTATACCAACCATTGGTCTATCTTTCTATCCCTTTACTTTTATTGTAATCTTGTTAGTGTTTGTAACTTATAATCATTTGTTCTTGTTTCTAGTGAAATCATGACTTGTTGTTGTTGTTATCTCCTTGTTCTTAACATTTTGTGGTTGTTTGGTGTCAAATACACCATTATATCTTGTATTTTTGTTGTTGGTAGTGAATTTTGAGAGTGGTCTCCAAAAAGATCCTCGAATTTTTAAGATTCGTAGACTGTTTTGGAGTGTGTTTCGTGCCTTCCTAGCTTTTATTATATCATTTGGTATCAAAGCATGGCTTGATCAGCAAGATCAATCTTGGGCTTGCTTATTAGAAAATCAAAAAAAATTATTGAAAAGCTGAAAATTCCAGAAATTGTTGTTCTTCTTGTTGTTGTCTTGGCTAAGTTGTGGTGTCTAGATCTTGGTGTCTTTTGTTTTTTTTAGTTGTTCCAAAGGGTTGGTTTTCTTGTTCACTAGAACTTTGAGTCTAGATCTAGATTTGAGCTTGAACTTGTTAAAATTATGTTGTGAACAAGTGTGGCCGATTGGATGTTCTTGTTGTTCGAGTGTAATACCCCGTAAAATCCTAGGTCTAAAATTCATCTCATTAGGCTTTACAAGCTCCTAGACTTAGAAAATTTTGCTAAGTGTTCAACACTTAGTCTTATTTTAGACCTCTGAACTTTGGAGATTTAGTTGATGATCTTTCCGACCTTCGATTTTAGATTTTCAAATTGTATTACGATGGGGCAAGGCCTTAGTACATCCTAGGTAAATTTCAGAATTTTTCGAATATCGTAAGGGCATGTTTGGATTTCCAAACCAGTAGCAAAAGGTATTTAGCCCGCGTCGCCCATCTTTTAGCACCGTTGTAGCCAAGGCGCCGCCCTGGAAACTCCACCGTTATAGCAAGGTGTCGCCCTGGATAGAGCGGGGGAATATCAAGGCCCCACCCTGGCTATAGGCTTTTGTCCAGTTTTTTAGCATTCTATTTTCGTGCCTTGAGGGGTAATTTGGTCAATTTCCCACCCTATATAAGTCAAAAACACGGAATTTTTCTCCATTTACACTAAAATATTAGAGGACGCCAAAAGTCCTCCCCTTTCTGCCCCATTACCAACCAAGAGCACTCCATGCTCTAAACCTCTTTCCAACCCTATCTTTAAACTCCCAGAGTTTCATAAAGATAAGTTTCCAAATCTGAATGACGATTTTAAATTGTCAGAACAAATCTTGGAAAAAATTAATTCCAAACTCACCAAGTTCAAAATCTCTCAAGAGCCCTCTAGCTCTAAAGATGCTTCCAGTTCTAAAGAAAAGAACTCTCTCTCTAAACTTTCTAGTGATTGATTTTCCACTAGAAAAAACTATTACCGAAAACCTTCTCCTCCGGATGTCCAATTCGAAGAAAATCCTTTCCTCTCCACATCCAGTCATGATGGACGAGGCATAACCGAATGGAATATTGATGGTTTGGCCGAACACCAAATCTACAATAAACTCCATGAGATTGCCGTGGCTATCACAGCCTACAAAATTAAAGGTTTCTCTGACAAAGGAGCCGCCACCATGGTTGTCTCGGGATTCACCGGTATGCTCAAACATTGGTGGGACAATTATGTTTCTGAGGACGAAAAGAACCTCATTTACAATGCTACAGCTATTGAACAGGTTGCTCGCACCGTAGATGGTCGAGAAACCGTAGTTCAAGAAGCACAAGAAGATGCTTGTGCAACTCTCCTCTACCACATAGCTAGACACTTTGTAGGAGAACCAAAACTCTTTCAAGATAGAAGTCTAGAAATCCTTAATAACCTTCGCTGCAAAAATCTTGCAGACTTCAGATGGTATAAGGATACCTTCCTGATCAAAGTTATGATCCGTCCTGACTGCAATAATGACTCGCCATCGTTACCAAATGGTATACTCAGCGAAACACCGTAGTCGAATCCACCACTCCTCCTTTAGAAGGACTCAATATTTCCTACTCTAACGAAGTCATTAAAGCTTCCCCTTTCAAGACCGGAGTAGTCAACTCCCCTAATCTTTCCCTTATCATCGGGGCCGTCGTGATCATTAGGTTCACGTTGGTTTTTAGAGGAAGAGGCACCTGAGGAGACGGACCTTCGAGATGAAGAGAGTCGAGAAGGGTCGACTCCTAAGAATTTTAGATCTATAGATCCATCTGGGTGTTGAATAACCCGTTCGATCTGAGATCTTTCGGAGTAACTCCGAATGGGTTGGGCGATGGCCTCAAAGTGCCAATCATTACTATGTAGGATATCGTTCCAAACAAGAGCCTTAGGAACAAAGACTGTGCTACGGTCTTTGTTTGCTTCCATTAGGGTGGTGACCCCTTTAGGGCTCGTGAATCTAGCTTTCGGAGCTAGGGTAGTACCCATGAGTCGATAATATACTCTGTATATGATCGCTATTTCTCGGGTATTATCCTTACTGTTCATGTTTTTAGTTTTAACATTTAGTGTCAAAACGTCCATGATGTTAGGATCATTGATATCGACCGAGAAATTTGGGTAGCAGTTAAAGTATACCGGGCCGTCGGCGAGGTTACTTTGGATTACTCCTAAGAGCGAATCGTCAAAATTTAATAGACGAGCATCTCGTAGAAGAGCACAGACAGGGATGTCTAATCCTTGTCGGAACAGTGGCTTAATAGCTACTTGAACAAGTCCAACATGCAGATAGTTAAACTGATTTTTAAATCTGTTTATATCTAATTCGTTGAGCAATTGAATAATTTCCAAAGAATTATTAATGGCAACAGTAGACTCAGAGGTCTTGATGTTATGTTTTTTCAAAAAACTAAATTTCCCTATTTGATAAATAGTATTGAAAGATTCTTCTGGAATGCTCCAGTTTTGAAGATCATTTTCGATAGTGGCAATCGGAGTTGCCGAAGAAGAAAGGTTAACAGTGTTTTTAACATGACTGTTCATAGTTTAAACAAGGTTGCCTAGAGACTAACAGAGCAAATAAGTATTTATAAAACAGACATGTTATTGAAACCAAGTATGCAGTAACCAAATATAATTATGCAAATACATCTATGGCTTATGGGATCTTAACAAGTTTTAATGGCATTACTCTAAGGACTGCTAAGTGTTTTCTCAGTGACGGGACCACCAAACAAGGTCTAACGCGCTTCTCCTAAGCTTAACGACCTATACTTTCAGGCTGACCAACGTCCTCACCGGAGATTAATCGGTTCTGTCAAACACTTAACCAGTAAATAGAAACCCCGAACTTGCATTAAAACCCCATTATAAGACAAGACATAATAACATAATTAAATATTTAGGTAAAGCATACTTAGATTAAAATAACATGCTCTTTTATAAATATAATTTAGCTCATGCTCTAGACAGATTATTTGTTTAGCTGCTCATGTTAAACAAATAACCTGCCAACATGGCTTTGATACCAAGAAAACGGATCGTAGATACTATTTATTTAATAGTTAGATTATTGTGAGTAAAACAATAAGATTAAGAGAAGTAGAAACAAACTTACAAATTTTATTAGAAACTTTCAAGAAAACATTACAAGAGAGCTTTAAGAGAATGGGCAGAGAGAATTTCGTATTGGGGAAATTTCTGAATGCCTTCTCTAAAGGGGAGTGTGGCCTTTTATAGGCAAACGAAATACATCAAGTGTACTAGATTTAATACAGGTGGACGGCTAAGATGTTGCCGACAAAAGTAAGTGGCTGCTTTTGAAAAGCAATGTCTGAAATGATGCTTGCTTTTTGAAAAGCAGAACCAGTAGTGGCTGCTTTTGAAAAGCAGTGTCTGAAATGATGCTTGCTTTTTGAAAAGCAGAGCTTGTTCTTCTTGTCTATTAGTGAGACAGCTGGATTCCTTTTAGGAATAGTGAATTGTCTTTTCAAGAGGTAATTCCGGCCCTTTGGACCTCTATCTCTTGGAAAGATTATTTCCCTATTCTTAATAGGGATCCAGATAGGCTAGAGCTATCCCTTTGGGGTCTAGCATATCGCCATTGTCACTACTGCTTCCGATTGAGGATGCTTCAGCGATAAGTTGTAACAACTCTTCGGTGTTGTCTGTAGAGTCTGGTCCATCTAGTTTGGCCAGTGCTTGTTTTAATTTTTCTTTTAAAACTTTCTTTGAAGTAGAGGAATGGGGGGAAGCCGTTGTGGCAGCTTTTTCTTTGTCTGGAGTTTTGGGAGCGGTTGGCTTTGGAGTCCAACCTTTGATTTTGATCTCCTTGGATAAGTATTTGATCCTGTGTTGCTCTTCTTTAGAGAAGTTCCAGGAAATAATATATGATACTCTTTTCTTTATAAAGAATTTGCACATTTGAATGTGCTCAGGCAAAGTGGAGCAACCTTCCTTTACTAGGAAGTCTGGAAATCTGTTAAGAAATTGTTGGGGGAGAACATCTTTAGTTCCCCCGAAGCAGGTCCACCATTCATAGAACCATCTAGGTATAGTGGCTTCCATCATGGCAGGGCAATATTTAACAAACCAAGTATGTCCTGGGCGAACATAAATGAAATTAAACCAGGCTGCTCTGTAATCATGCCAATTGTAGGTCTGGGGCCTATGCGGCATTGATAGAGCAACGGGGGTATGTAAGTGATCAACAAACCAATTAAAAGGAGTTAATATCCTTTTTATGGTGAATTTTGAATAACTAATATAATCTGGATTATTATTATCCAGTGAATGTTCAACTTCGATCGAATCTGTATCGACCAGAATAGCTTCATAATATCTCCGGGTTTTTAGTGGATCTTCTGTATCCACAAAGTTGTTGTTAGTATATACCGGTTTGACCAGCTGATTGATTGGATATCCTTCGTAAGCCTTATCTAAAGCAATGATAGGCAGTACCGTGGAAGTAACGAATTTGAATTCCTCTTTAGCAGGAGAGGGAGGAATAACTTTTGCTGCAGCAGGATTTACTGCTTGGGCGAAGGTCTCTGGGGCCTTCATGGCATAACTTTGCTTAGTCTGGATGGAGGAAGAGCTTGCTGCCGATGATCCTTTGTCCAGGGGCAAATTTGTCTTTAAATCTACCAATTTTGTGGGCATTGGTGGAGATAGCTTAGGGAATTGTACTTCTGTCAAAGCAGAGTATCTGTTGAGAGTTTCTGTTTTGATGACAGGCCTCTGTGGGACTGTAGGTCGTAATGGATTTGAGGCTGGTGATGGTGAGTCGAATGGTCTTGCCATTCGTTGTTGTTCAGTTTTGGGTCTATCGCCCGGAAGTGTTGGTCTCATGGCCCTGTAAAAATTCTCTTGTTAGAAAATCGGGGAGAGAATTATTTTCTCCTTTAATAAATTCAATTTGGAAATCAAAGCTAGACAGGAGAGCTTGCCATCTAGCAAATATTTGTTTTGAAACGAGATTTTTAACATCCTTTTGCAAAATCTCTTTAGCTGATTTGCAATCAACTCGAAGAAGAAATTCCTTATTAATAAGGTCATCTTGGAATTTAGTGATACATAGCACTATAGATAAAACTTCTTTCTTGACAGTACTGTAATTCCTCTGGGCTGAATTCCATATTCCTGAGGTAAAACGCACTAATTGTTCTGAAGAAGTAGTAGTGACTCTTTGCTTCAGTATACCTCCATATCCTAGGTCTGAGGCATCTGTTTCAACAATCATGAAGGCATCTGGATTGGGGATACCTAGACAAGGAAGGTTTTTTACTAGAGACTTAATTTTGACGATTGCTCTAGTTTGCTCAGGACCCCATGGAACTGGGTTCTTCTTAAGACGTTGGTAAAGAGGTTCACAGACCTGTCTAATGTTAGGAATAAAATCAGCAACATAATTTAGACTTCCTAAGAATCTTTGAAGTTGCGTTTTATCCGTAATTTCGTCAGGAAATTTGGTAGAGAATTCAATAGCTCTACAGATGGGCTTTTGACTTCCTTGGTGTAGATTATGTCCTAGAAATCGGATGGAGGTTTGAAAGAGTTGCATCTTCTTAGCGCTTACTACCAAACCATTTAATTTTACAATCTTAAAGAAAGTGTTAAGATGTTTGAAATGAGAATCAATATTCTCAGAGAAGATCAACACATCATCAATGTAAACAATGGACATATAAGAATAATCATTAAAGATGTTATTCATAATGTTTTGAAATTCTGAGGGAGCATTTTTAAGCCCAAAGGGTAAGACGTTCCATTCATAGTGTCCAAAAGGAACATTGAATGCTGTCTTATATTTATCCTTTTCGGCAATTTGGATTTGCCAGAAACCGGATTTCATATCGAACTTGCTATAAAGATTAGCTTTATAAGTTCGTTTCAGAAGATCCCTTTTGTTAGGGATTGGATGCCTAATCCATTTGAGGACAGCATTTAAGGGTTTGTAATTAATTACGAGTCTGGGTGTTCCCCTTTCCTTTTCAGCACTGTTGTTTACATAGAATGCTGAACAACTCCATGGGGAGTTTGAAGGTCGAATGATTCCTTTCTTGAGAAGGTGATTGATTTCTGTTTTACAGATCTCCATCATCTCGTGATTCATTTGGATGGGTCTGGCTTTAGTAGGGATGTTTTGTTCATCGAAGCCAGGAGCATAAGGAAGTTCAACGAGATGCCTTTTCCTTCCATGCATACGATGTTGAGAACCATGTGTAGTATGAAATCCCCTATTTATGGTATTATGAATTGTGGATTCTATTCCTATAATCAAGAAGTGTCATGTGTGTCAGGTTCCTTCCATCGAGTCCTGGGGGTACTTGTACCCGAAAAATATAGTTGTGTGCCTAGAGCCATGTTATGTTATCATAATACTCTCTACCAAGCCATGATCTATAGAATTCAGTCAGTCATGTGACTTAGGAAAACTCAAAAATCTCAGTAATCTCAGTAGTTCAGAAATCTCAGTGATCACAGTACTTATAAATCTCCGTAACCTCAGTATTCCTAGAAATATTTATAATCTCAATACTCTCAGTCAGTCATCAGATCTCAGTAATATTTTCGTCAGTCAGTGAAATCCAGCAAATTCAGTAAACTCAGTCAGCTAGTAGAGTTCAGTAGTAATCAATCAGTATTTTGTAGATAACGGAACTTAGTCCAGTTCAGTTTAGTAAATCAGTTCAGTGTTTTTCAGTTGGGAGTAGGATTCAGCACCGAGCGAGCCTAGGGATGGGGGATCACCCAATAGATAGGACTGAGATCTCTAGAAGCAATCCCTAAGTTCCAGAACAATGTAGCTAGCGTAGGTACGAGATGTCACCCATTAGGTAGGACTGACATACTCAGGGATCAACCATTAGCATATTTAAATGTATATGATTGATCCTAGGGGTCACCCACTAGATTAGGACAGACTCTACAACAGTTTTCTTTACCAATGACGCGGTACTGACACCCTTACAACTGGGGTTACAGGTTGGACCTCAGACTAGCTAGAAAGGGGCATGTCGGTTAGATGAATACATCCCACAGTTTTAGTTATAGAATCAGGACTGTCAGATACAGTCAATTCAGGTTAGTAGTACAGATTCAAAACTGTTAGATACAGTCAATCCTTATCATTATTAATAGAGTCCAAGATCACCCACTAGTAAGACTGATCTCCACTATGGTCAATCAGTATTAGTATCATCAGATTTAGAGATCACCTGCTAGGTAGGACTGATCTCAGACTAAGTCAAATCATCTTTATTATTATTATACTCAGAGATTACCCGCTAGATAGGACCGATCTCAGTTTAGTTACTTTATACAGAATGGAACTCAGTTAGTTCCTTCATAATCTAGACTGTTAGATATAGTCACTCATGTTATTATTTATATCAGTTCACAGAACTCATGTTAGCAGTATTCAATTTTAGGACTGTTAGACACAGTCAATCAGACCAGTTCTTCATAATTCGAACTATCAGAAATAGTCATTCATCTATTCAGTATCTAGTATCAGTACACTCATCTTGTCAACATTCAGATTCAGTAGTTAGTATTACCACAAGTTTAGTTATAGTTATTTATGCATGTATTTATTCTCACGTTCATATCAGTCAGCATTGTTCATGCATATAAACCCTTTATATTTAGCCTACCTCACTCGTATACTCAGTACATTCAGTCGTACTAATGCATTTGCGCTATGATGTTTTATTTTACGCCATAGGTTCAAAGACACGAGTTCTAAAGCAGCAGTAGCATTGCAGATTTCATCAATCAGACTTAGCAGTAAGTCCTCATTCTCCAAGGACATGATTACTACTTTATTACTTCAGCATTTCAGTTAGCTTTCAGTAGTTATGAGTTATTTAGAGACATGTTCCTTCCACTCTCTAATTTAGACCGTTAGAGTCTTTCAGACTAGATTACAGACTAGATTCAGACTTCAGTATTTCAGTTTTATTTTGGTATTATGATACTGCTTTATTCAGACATTGTTTTTATTCAAATTATGTTCATTATTGAACCTTATGGCCTTTCAGTTTATGTTTCTGCATTTATATTCATATATTATACAGTGTAAAGGTGTAGATATCAGTCATGGGTTTAGCTTGTGGTCCTTCGGGGTCATGAGCACCGTGTAGTGTTCAGGTTCAAAAAATTGAGGTGTTGCATCTAGCCTTGACCGAGTTGAAGGCCTTGTATTTTGGTGTTGTTTTAGATCTTGAAAGGTTGTTGTTGTGTTCTTGTTATTCATTACAACCTACATATCTTGCAAAACCAATCACACAACACAAAGGGGAGTTGGTCGATTGTTGCTGCTTTCCTTGTGGTCTTGGCCGTGAGATTGTTGACCTTGTTATTGTGTACTTGTTGTTGTTATTGGAATATTGTTGTTGGTTGTTCTTGTTGTGGTTGTTGTGTTCTTAAAGTTCTTCACCATATTCATCAACTTGTTAACCTTAAAGTGAACTTTAGATCTTAGAAAGGTAAAAGACAAGGTTTAGTACTTGTTAAGTCTTGAAAGACCCCCAAAAACCAAAGAGACTTTACATCCCATCTCAACTACTTTCTATAAAACAAGAGCCCATTTTTTAAGGAGAAGTATTATGTTACGGCTTTTGACGTGACATTTTAGGCCTTTTTCTTTGGAGAATTATGTGTTTTCAAGCAACGATTGTTGTATTTAACATGGTGTTTTAGTGATTTCAAGATAAGAACTAAGTATGAAGAATAACTTGGATAAACTGGACAAAACAAAGGAAAAATGACCAGCAACAAATCGTCGCTCGACTCGTCGAGCATGAAGCGGCAACACCGAGTTTGAATTTTAAAATCCCAGTTCTGAAAACATATAAATACCAAGTATTAGGTTTTATTCTGCATCTTTTGTCAGTAGTATCATACTTTCTTCTCTATTTGAGAGCTGTGTAACACTTTTTTTGGAGATTGGAAGCTAGAAATTAAGATCTGATTATTATTCTCTATTTGTTTTCATTAAAGATTGAGAAGAACAGTATTGTAACTTATGTAAGTACTCTCTTAAAGTTATTTATGCACATCAATATATCTTTGATATCTTATATGGAGATGAGTAGCTAAACTCCCATAAATAGGATTATGGTAGCCTTGATGTAGAGAACTATTTGGGATTATGAATCCATTTAATTTCTATCATCTATCAAAATTGGACGAATCTCTTTTCATTTTAATGAAATCTCTTGGTTGAAAACTCTAGAAGTGAGCCCAGGAATACCACTTTTGCTAACAAGAAAGTGGATGTTGGGAAAAGAGGTGATTCATATGAAATCCATAGGTTTACCCTTTGGGTCACGGGTTGATGCCCTAATGGGATCAACCCTCATGAGAGTTCTATTGAGTTATACATGGATCCTTTAAGTTCAAAAGGAGAAAATGGTAAAGCACCTATTAGGTTGAGAAACAAGTGGGTAATTCTTAGAATTCAATACTTCTTGCAATTGAAAGTATAAGTTAGAATTCAAGCACAAGTTCACAACCCGAACTGTTTGAACATCTTGGTGAGCATAACTCTAGTTAACTCTTTTTCATTAAAATTACACGTGCATTAACTCTCGTTAGCTGGACCACTGTGTGATACAAGAACGAAAGAGCATTATTAACACATCAAAACCCCTTTTTACTCAGGAACCTTAGATCAATAGTTTAATAACAATCACAATACTTAGTGAACACAGTATTCCCTGTGGGATTCGATACCCAACCTAATTGGGTTCTATATTTGACAGCGACCGCTTACTCTCTCGCAAGAGAGGTGTAATTTAGGCGTATCAAATTTTGGTGCCATTGTCTGGGAGTACGGTTGTCAATTAAGTTTGTGCTTGTTAATTGACCTTTGGTCAAGTTGCCTAAATTTTACTTTGTTTGTTGTTTTTGTTCTATGTAGGGAAGTTATTGTGTATGCCAAGTACAAGGAGATCAGGAGCACCATTATTACCAATACATCTGGAACCACAGTTAATTAGCAGAATGGCAGATCCCCAAGATACTGAAAGACTAACCGCTCTGGCTAGAGCTTAACTAAATTAGTAGAATAACAGCCAGCAGGCACGTCATCCTAATCCTGATAATGATTTAGGGGATGACGACTTGTTAGATCCTGTTAATCAAAGGCATACAGAAAATACGGTTGCACCAGTGAATCGAAATGTAAACAGAAATTGCCCTTTTAAGGCAAGGCAAGAGCATCAACCGGTGTAGTTTGATCTAAACGGCGATGAATATGGAATGGATGGAGTAGGTGCAACTGGATCTATGATTCCTCTACCTCTAGCACCAGGAGCTAAATTTAATATTACCAGTACGATGATTCAACTCCTTCATCTTAAGGGGTTGTACAGTGGTCTTCCTGGAGATGATCCAAACATGCATTTGGTGAATTTTGTCACCATTTGTAAGTCTTTTGATAATCTAAAAATGGGTCAGAAAGCTATCCGCCTATGTTTTTTTTCGTCTGTCTGGAGAGGTGACACTATGGCTAAATAAATTGACTCCCGACTCTATAACCAACTGGAGGCAGTTGAAAGAGGATTTCCTAGAAAGGTTCTTTCCACTATCCAGAAGGGTACAGTTGATGGATGAAATCAGTAACTTTCAACAGCTTCCCACTGAAGCTCTTCATGAGACCTGGGGAGGTTTAAAAAGAAGTTGATGCAATGCTTAAACCATAACATGATGGATATTTATTTGACGAAGACTCTTTATCGGGCGTTGAACTCTATTACGAAGCCAGTCATGGATAATGATGCAGGAGGATCATTTTTTGACCTTACTTTTCCAGAGGCCTCAGAGATGCTCAATCAAATAACCAAATAGAGTAGAGCTTAGCATACCAGGGATTCTATGATAGTATGCCCTACTGTGTCTGGTAGTATGACTATAGAGCAATGCAAGAAGGAAGAAAAACATGACCAGGATATGGCATATTTAAAGACACAGACAGATACAGATTTGCTGACTAAGCATCTATTGTCTCGAAAAATAGAGAAGGTAAAAGTTGTTGCATCCTAGGGAAAAGTTGATTCTGATTCGGAAGAACAGGTAAACTATCAAAATAATCAGGGATGTTTCTAAGGCAATAGCCAAGGAAATTAAGTTCAGAACTATTATGACAAAGTTGGTTACAAAGATAGAGATCAAGGGAACTAGAAGATCAAAAATGATAGAAGTGGACTATATATACCTCCTGGATGCAAAGATAATGCTACAACTAGCTCTGGCAAGATATCTATAGAGGACGTGATAGAGAAATTATTAAAGTGAGTTGAGACTACCAACTCTTAGGTAACTACTATAAAGAGTGATTTGTCTTCTATGAGTCAGTTGGTAAACTCACTCTACTTCTATCAAATAGTTAGAGCAGCAAGTGAGCCAATTCTCAGTAGCATTAAATCAAAGAAAGAGCAAAACTTTTCCAAGTGATACAGTTCAGAATCATCGAAATAATAGCTCCTGCAAGAAAATTACCATACGGAGTGATAAGGTTTTAACATGCCCGTCTGTGGGCAAAGCTGTGATTGCAAAAGATATTAAGCATAAAGAAACTTATCCAGTGGAGTTTGAGAAACTGGATAAAGTTATTTATAATACACCATCCAACCATCAGCAGGTTGATGAGTTGGAGAAGAGCAGGGGAAAGAAGACTGAATTGGTGGTTATTACGCTCCCAAAACCACCTCCTCTATTTCCCCATCGGTTGAAAAAAAAAGGCCGACTACATAAAGTTTGGCAAGTTTATGTCCATGCTTAAGCAGTTGACAATCAACTTGCTATTGGTAGAGGCATTGAAGCAAATGTTCGGGTATGCTAAGTTCATGAAATACCTTGTTATAAAGAAGTGGACAGTTAGATATGAGACAATGGACAATCTCCATCATTATGGCGTTATTTCCACAAGGCCGTTGGTACAGAAGAAGGCAGATCCAGGAGCATTTACTATCCCGTGCACTTTGGGCCTCTTGATTTTGCAAAAGCTCTATGTGATTTTGGAGCTAGTATAAAATTAATTCCACTTGTTATGTATAAGAAACTGGGTTTGGGGGATCCTACTCCCACGAACATGAGATTTGTTATAGCAGACAGGTCTGTGAAGCGGCCTGTGGGGATTCTATATGATGTATTAGTTAAGGTGGCCAGTTTCATATTTTCAGCTGATTTTGTCATTCTCAATTGCGAGGTAGACTTCGAGGTGCCCATAATCTTGGGTAGACCTTTCCTCACAACTGGGTGTGTGCTTATTGATTTAAAGGAAAATGGGCTACTGTTCAGGCTGAATAATGAAATAGTTCAATTCAATGTATACCAATCCATGAAATAGCATAAAGATATGAGCGTATTTTCTATTGTGAATTTTTATTATGAGGAGGAGCAGGAAGTACCTATAGAAGAAAAATTTGTTGTGGAGACTTTAGCTGTCGTATTAGTGAATTTTGATCAAGACAATATTGAAGATTATGAGGAAACTGTGTGTGCCTGGACAGGCATGGGGTCTTATTCTTATGCACCCAAGAAGCTAGATTTGGACTTGAAAAATCATCCCAGTCGACCATCCAAGCCGTCTATTGAAGAGCCATCCACTTTGGAGCTGAAGGAGTTGCCTGGTCATTTGAGGTATGTGTTCTTGGGCTGTGGGAATACACTCCATGTTATTATTATAGCTGACTTAGGTAAACAACAGATGGAAGCCCTTCTCTCTATTCTTAAGAGATATAAGAGGGCTATTGGTTGGACGATTACAGACATTATCGGTATTTCTCCTGGTATATGCATACCTAAAATCTAACTAAAAGAGGATTATGTCCCAACTATTGAGCATCAGCGGTGTTTAAACCCACCTATGCAAGAGGTGGTTAAGAAATAAATCATCAAGTGGCTATATGCAGGAGTGGTATACCCCATCTCTGATAGTAAGTGGGTAAGTCCTATTTAGTGTGTGCCCAAGAAAGGGGGCATGATAGTGGTGGCTAACAGAAAAAATAGTTGCTCCCACTCAAACATATTACTGGGTGGAGGGTTTGTATGGATTACAAAAAAACTCAACTCATGGACATTGAAAGACCACTTCCCAATGCCTTTCATGGATCGGATGCTTGATCAGCTAGTGGGAAAAGGGTTGGTACTATTTCTTAGATGGGTATTCTGGTTACAACCAGATTATGATTGCTTCTAAAGATCAGGAGAAGATGACATTCACGTGCCTATATGGCATATTTACTTTTAAGAGGATGCCTTTCGGGTTTTGCAATGCACCTGCCACTTTTCTGTAGTGTATAATATAGATATTCTCAAATATGGTTGAAGACACCTTGGAGGTGTTTATGGATGATTTTTCTGTGGTAAGAGATTAGTTTGACATATGTTTGGTAAATTTGAGTAGGGCCTTGCAGAGGTGTGAGGAGTTCAATCTTGTGCTTAATTGGGAGAAATGTCACTTCATGGTGAATAAAGACATCGTTCTCGAACACAAAATTTTAGCAAAAGGGATTGAAGTTAATCGAGCCAAAGTTGAGTTTATAGAAAATCTTCCACCTCCTATTTCAATGAAGGGGGTGCGTAGATTTCTTGGTCATACTGGCTTCTATAGGAGGTTTATAAGAGACTTCTCAAAGATTGCAAACTCTTGGAGAAGGAATTCAAATTCTCCTTTGATGATGATTGTTTGAAGACATTTGAATGACTTAAAGAGAAGTTGGTTGATGCCCTTACTATTGTTTTAGTAGATTGGTCAAAACTATTTGAGATCATGTGTGATGTAAGAGGTGTTTCCCTTAGAGCTGTGCTGGGATAAAATAAAGACAAATTGTTTTATCCAATCTATTATGCTAGCAAAGCGCTGAATGGAACTCAAAAGAACTACACCGTCATAGAACAGGAACTTCTTGAAGTAGCCTATGCTTCTGAGAAGTTCTGGGCTTATTTTATAGGAACCAAGGTGGTGGTCCACACTGACTATGCAGCCTTGAGATATTTGATGCAAAAACGGATGCAAAACCAAGGTTGATCAGATGGGTGCTGCTACTTCAAGAATTTGACTTTGAAGTCAAAGATAGAAAGGGTTGCCAAAACCAAGTTGTAGATCATGTCTACTATACTTGAGAGGTTGGATCAAGTGGAAATTCAAAGGAACTCTTATGTTTCTACTCCCAAAACTTTACCTCAAACGATCATTCCTCCAAGACCACTACCAAATGACATAGACATAAGCCAAGCCAACAAATGTCCTCAAACTTAAGACCTAAATAAGTCACTTCCCCCTTAATTCGATCAAGTCCAACAAGGACTTGGAAGTCAATATCCTCCTATCCAAGCTCCACATTCGAAGCTCCACCTTACCAAATCATTCTTCTCAATCGAAAGTCCACTTCACCAAAATAAATATATCCATGTAGAGGAGGAGTAAGGTAGAAAGAAAGATGAAAAAAATAGAGTCTACAATGATGCTTATATGATAGAAGAGAAGTTGAGGGGAAGACATAGAAATCCACAAGGAACCCACCACCAATAAAAGAGCTGGAATGTGTTTCGAATGAGATTGAAGACAAGGCTCAAGATAGAGAGGAAGCCGAAGGTCAAAATAAAGATGTTGGCCAAGACTTTTGTTATGAAAATCTCGGGCTCCTCATGCTTTTGTGGACAATTTTGAGCCATTACATGTTTTGCGGGCTGTTTTGAGTGGGTTTCTTTGCAGTGGACAATTGAACGAGGTGAAGCCATGAATTTATAGGAAAATACCTCTCAAGATGGAGAGGGTTATACAAGAATAATCACAGATTTAGACTTATGGGAGTGCATGTTGGGTCTGAGACTTGGTGTGTGCAATTGAAGAGCCAAAGAGGACCTAATTATGCTCCATAAAACTGTCCAAACACTACACTTGGCTACACTTGATGGGCGCCCATCACTTAAGGTCCTTTTGGTCATTTTAGTTTCTATTATGTAATACAATATATAAAGAACAATGTAGGGTTTTATTACTTAATTTTTGAAGATATTTGTGAGTGTAGAACTCTTGTAACAATCTCTCTCTCTAGTAGAGAAGAGTTCCCACCCGAAACTAGGATAAGAAACTAGTGTGGAATCACTATTGATTGTGTTTTGATTGGAAACGCCGATGCTTGAGAGGTGGAATCCGATCTTGTGTCACGTAAGATATAGGTCTTTATTATGTGTGGTGTTACGGGTCCAAGAGTGGAATAAGTTCTTGGGTTCTTAAGATTATACCAACCATTGGTCTATCTATCTATCTCTTTACTTTTATTGTAATCTTGTTAGTGTTTGTAACTTGTAACCATTTGTTCTTGGTTCTAGTGAAATCGTGACTTGTTGTTAACTTCTTGTTGTTGTTGTTGGTATCTCCTTGTTCTTAACTTTTTGTGGTTGTTTGGTGTCAATTACACCATTATATCTTGTATTCTTGTTTTTGGTAGTGAATTTTGAGCGTGGTCTCCAAAAAGGTCCTCGGATCCTTAAGATTCGTGGACTTTTTTGGAGTGTGTTTTGTGCCTTCCTAGCTTTTATTGTATCAAGATGGCACTGATCTGATCGGTGCAACACACTGTACAGAAGGCTTAAGTATCCCAAAATGGGGTCACTCATTGGCAAAATAACCAATAAACCTACACTCATAGCATGCCTAGGGCACTCTAACCTCACTAGAAGCTCCCGCTTACCCGAAATAGTCTTCTCAACCCAAAGACCCTACCTGAATACCTATCGATAGTTGACCACTGCCTTTCTGTAGAAATCACTATAACCAGGCTGGCCTCCATCTAAAATTTGAAGCGATGCTAGAACAGGCCTACTAGATTAACCTTGATGAATTTTAATGATGCTATTGAGGATAATGACTATGAAAACCTCTATCTCTGGACCTAAAACCACTATAAATACTACTATAATTGCCCTCATAAGAGGTATCTTATTATTGACCCCACTGGCCTCGCGATGCAGACCTTTCCAGTGTAAACATAATTAGCAACATCAATGAAAGATCTAGCCACAGCTACCAGACTTTGCGCGGCCATACGAAGTAAAAGTCTTGATCCTCTAATGAAGTATTGTATCCTGTCACACTTGGTGGGTAGAATAATGGTGGCATGTCTAGATAACTTGTGATATATCACCTCATTCTCCCCAACTATCATAGAAGTATACTATAACCCAGTGAACTTTTCCCAGCATATTTTGCAAGGTATCTAATTCATCAAGAAAGCCTTAGAGAACTAAGTACAAGTCATAGGAGGAGATCCAATTGGCCTGAATTTAAGAAATCCCGTCCAACATTGTCTTACTACTCTATCAAGCTAAAAGTTTTTGTAATACACGCTATCCGACTCAACTAGATCCAAATTATAAAACCTCCTCTCACATCTAGAAAAGAACTCAAATTCATATTCTTCTGGTGGCTCTATAAACCTCGGTGGAGAAAATATAAGAAATCGATCCAGTATTCTATGCTCCTCAAAAGTCATTACTGGTTGGGCTAATGTTATCAGTGTACCTACCTGTGCTTGTAAAGTCTATACTCCAAAAGCTGCAGTTGTAGGTTGTGATCCTATACCAAATCCACCCTCAGCTGACCTCTGAACGGATGTTTGGGCCCCATCCATTTATTGACCCCAATCATGCCCAATAGTTTTACCAAGGTATCCTGGAGATACGATGAATAGATAAATTGGGGTGGAGCCTGGGCTGCCCTCGGCTCACTGGTTGTTCTAGTGACAGATCCTCTGGTTCTATCTTAGTTGCAAGACCAATAACGGATCTAGTAAAGGCTCCCTAGCTTGGCCTTGAGCTAGGGCTGTAGCCCTAGCATGACCTAGGCCTCAAGGTTGGCCTTTACCTCTACCCTTATCTTGAGCTCTAGATGTAGGCTTAGGGAAGAGGAAAAAAAATACCAAAATATGTCCCCAAGACTTTTCAAGGTCAGTAGAAGAGTCACAACATAAAAGAAGTCCTGGACAGTGACAAAATCTACAACATAGTCTCAAAATATATAAAATAAGACTATTATGAAAGCAAAAGGAGAAGTATTGCTTTAGACTCAAAAAACTGACCTAATCTTTGATTCATAGCATAGATCGAGGTTAGTATTAATGGCGGTATTTGGTCTGCATCAGGAAAAAAGATACAGAAGTGTAGTATGATTACCAAAACACGAGTATTTAATAAGCATCATAGTCCGACTGAGCTTAGTTATAATAGAAGTATAAATGAAGTGTGAGTATATTTCTAAATTCAAAATTTAGAGATATAAATGGAAACGATAGGCTATTCTAAGTAAAGACGATAAACAAATATAAATAACTTAACAATAGAAATAAAAGACCAAGTTATAACTAACTGTACCTCCATAAGCCCAAAAGATGCACACAAGGACCCAACTGAGCCCCCATAAGCACAGTGGGAATAAACAAGAGTAAAACTAAAGTAAAAACCAGAAGTAGCACAACAAAAGTAAAATGAATTGTGATATGCGATATGTGTACCGTATACTCCTCATCCTCAGACCATAACCATAGATCTTATCGTCCTTCATATTTCCAACCTGAGATCAACAACAACAATAATAATAAATTACAGAATCAAACCAAAACTAAGGAATAATAACAACATTACTGACACTAAACTTGAACCTGAACTAATGGATAAATAGCAATAAACCAGATGTCAGACTCGCAAATAGAACTCATAAATAAAAGTAGTATACATATGTTGAACTCAAAGAGGAACTCATAATTTAAAATCATTAAGTAATAATATCCCAATGAATAATTCATCTCAAGTCCATCTAACTCTTTCTTCCATTTTAGAAGCCAAATCATTAAGGGATAACTAGATTTTATTTATTAAGTCTAAAGACGCGATTTCAGTTTAAAATACTAACAAGGCAAAAACATCGAAGCTAACTCGACCAAGGAAGTCTATTCCCAATTTTAGTCTCCTAAAGATACTTTACAACCAAATTAAGTTAAAAAGGACATTATTTTACAACAACCTATATTAGAAAGGGCTATAAGGACCATTATAAGTCCTGATCATCCAATAAAATACAAGCACCTACCTGAACCTAGGCTAAGGCTTCACAATCCCTCCCAAGGCACTTACTATGCTAAGTCTAATCCTAAGGGGATAAGAGATATTAATTTAAGGAAAACAAGGTCGAAATTTATCCTAAAAAAACTCTAATCGACAAAGAATATTCAGAAATTGCTAAAATAATATATGGATCATAAGAACCCAAACATAGATTGCACAACACCATTTTTAATAGTAGAAGAGAAAAGTCTAAAAGAGAGGTAAGCCTAGCAGATAAAAACCTCTATAATGGAGTTTTTTCTTTTGCTAAGCCTCTGACTGCTATCATGTTATCAAGATAATATCCTACACATCAAGACGAAAATATAGATACTCATATTGTAAATTTATACTCGGAATCAGAAAGCGTTCTAAACTCTAATAGTAGGGCCCACCAACAGATTCGACAATTGAATTTGTCATTAATTGTTTCACAGTTCAAGGATCACTTTCCCCAAATTGTGTGTAATTCAAGCTCCAAAATAGCCCCTAGATAATCCCAACCAATCGAAGAAATAATAATAAAAAATAGAATATTAAATCAAATTTAAATCGAGAACTTACAAGAAAACTATGAGAAAATGATCACTACAATATTTATAACTCAAACCTTGCTCCAATATACAATCCCTCACTAATTAACGAGCTCCCAATGTGAGCAGTACTTTTTTTATATTTAGTATGTAAGATGAAAATAAAGGGAGGAATATATTTTTAAGGGGTATATTTTTGTGAATGTGGGACCCTCATTGCGATCTTAGGGGCTCACCAAGACTGGCCTTTGAGAATGTAGGCGGTCCATCGTGATTGCGTAGAAGGAGCCTGGAACGGCCAGGATGAATTCCACTTGGCAAACACGAAGGTTAGCTGGAGAACATAGAGGTTGTGATTCCTTAACACAATGGCCAATTGCCAATTTGTCTTGCATCAGGTGTTGATGCACCGACTACTTTGTCAATTTGCGAAGTCTTGAGAAAGACTCTCAAAATTCATTTGTAATCCCATGAATGCAAACAATCTATGATACCCTACCAAATATGACATTTGAACCATCGAAATTTTCAACAGAGGTCGTTTTGATTGAAAAATGGCTCCTACACCTAAGGATTTGGTTTTATTAAAATCCATCCTATAATCCAAAATAAGTCTGAAAGCCTCGGGAATCAGATCAAGGATTCCACTACCCTAAAAGCAATATTTTGGAGCTGATGAAATCATCAAAATTTTCATACAAGAACGTTTACCTAAAATTTTGGCCCAAAACTATTTACTCACTTCAATAGATCCAAAATAGAGAAATGACTATAAAAATCAAACGACCGGTCGTGAAACAACGCTCTCGGTCATTTTTTAAATTTTCTAATCTTTCTTATTTTAGCTCTTCCCGTAGTCTGTATACATGAATTATAACTTACGAGAAGGGGTAATATAGATTCTAAAGTGTCCGAAAGTGATTTAAGTCATTGATTTATTTACATAGGACCCTGAAAAAACTTTAAGGATATATTAAAGTTTTGGATAATTTAAATAATTAATTTAATTAATAAGTTAATAGGTCAATATGATAATTTATTTACTTATGGGGTTAATATAAAGATGAAATTAGGTGATTAGGGTTTACCATTTATAATAACAATCACGATATAGATCAAAAGGTGGAGAGAAAAGGAAAGAAAGAAAAAAGGGCACGATAGTTCAGTTTTCACCATTGAGGTTTTGAAGGGAAAGTTGAGAAGTCTTCAGATTTTGATCATTCAGAAACATAAGGAAGGGCAAGACCCTGGGCAAGTTAGCTTGTGTTTGAATTCTTCGATTGAGGTAGGTTATTGTTTAATTGGAGTTTAGACTCGACTTAATTGTGTGTATGATACTAAATTGGATACTTGTTGATTGGTATTCGAACAAGCTTGAAATTGTTGATGTTTGAATTATTGATGCGTGTAAAATGATTATTCAAAATTTACTTGATGGAATTGTCTTAGGATTTTAAGTGTACTTTTAAACTTGGTACATTATGTTGTATGTTGTGAGATTGTGTGAATTTGATATTGATAATACTTATTAATGTTGGATCGGGAACCACGTCGGTACGGATATGTATATGTTGGATCAGGTAATACGCCGGTACGGATATCTATATGTTGGATCAGGTACCACGCCGGCATGATACATGAAAATAGATTGTTTCCTACAAGTCATGACTATTTGGATAAAAATAAGTCCCATAGCATGTGTGTAAATATTGTGTTGATTCTGTGGAGGTTTACAGTATGGTTGATACTCTTGATGGTTATGTGGCTTGTTTGTGAGCACTGTTTAACCTGTGGTTGTTGTATTATTGATTCATTGAATATTTGTTATGTGATGATGCCTGTTTACTTGTTATTTGATTTATTTTATGTACATACTATTAAATTGAGTTGGCCTATAATACCTTCCAGTACATAGTGATTTGTACTGATAGTACCTTGTACTCTTCTTTTGTTGAGTGCAGAAAGTGTTCTAGAGGCCCAGGCATGACCTCATCTCTAGATTTTGATTGAAGATCTTGATTCAAGGGTGAGCACTCCATCTCCAGGCTACCATGGGTAATCTTATTTGTTCGTGTCAATTTTTTGGACAATGAAACATTCTTTATTTACTTTATTTTTGGATATGTCTTTAGACATGATCTTTGCTAGTAGTTCTTGTACGATGGCTTTCAGGTCTTGGAGATTTTAGAAAGTAGTTTTTTTGACTCCCGCATCAATAATGATTAGTCCTGGATTATTGTTATTATGTTG
Organism: Capsicum annuum; assembly: GCF_002878395.1. Taxonomy (NCBI): domain Eukaryota; kingdom Viridiplantae; phylum Streptophyta; class Magnoliopsida; order Solanales; family Solanaceae; genus Capsicum; species Capsicum annuum. The sequence goes on along the minus strand of NC_061120.1, from coordinate 5,852,530 downwards.
ATTTTATAATAATATCATCTTAATATTGACTAAGTGATTGGGTAATGGTTTGGTTTAGATGGTTCTCCCATAGGAAGATTAGTGTGGTTCCACTCATGGCCATTTGATCGTGACAAAGTTGGTATCAAAGCTTTAGGTTCGTCAATCTCGTCGTACAAGAACATGTAGACACCTAATTTTGTTCCTCTCGAAAACTCAATTTATCCATTTTTACCCTCGTCTCACCATGTATCCTACCTCGTCTGATAATCCCTTCACAAAAAAACAAAAAAATAACTTCTAACAAATTAACAACTCACCCAACCAAAATTTAACACATCACACCCCTACCCCTACCCGACCTCACTACCCTAACCTACATACCCCTTCACATTTTTCTTCTTTTTGGTAACAAACCATAACAGAATACACTCCACATAATAAATAGGACCCCACAACATATTCCCCTAAAGAGAATTGAGCACACAACTCACATAAAAAAGATCCCCATTTATCTAATCAAATAGGCACACACAAAAATAGAATTTAGGAGAGGGCCATATATACACATCCACAAAAGTTCTCACACGGAGGAGGAGAAGAAGGCACCATCATCTTCCTCTGTTCTTTTTTTCTTTTCGAATCCACGATTCGATGAGCAACAAACATACCACTAAAGACTCCATACTCTTTATTTAACTACTAATGCACGCACAAATTCCAGGATACACACATAAATCAGAGAATACATAGAAAAAAAAAGAGGATACACAAAGAGAAAAGCAGAGACTCCATTTTTTCTTCTTCGTCTTCGGATACCCAGATGAGGGAAGAAAAAATGGCGTACATATACACAGTAATGAAATCACCCACACACACGATTTTTAGAGCTCAATAAATAGTGGGATTGAAGGTGATATATTGGGGAGGGAAAATCCATCTATTTTCAAGAATTTTTGGCAAAATATTCGCCGAAATTGGTGACCTATTTGTCTATTCAACGTACCCAGCTCTGAAATCCTCCAATTTCTCCACCTAAAAGTCGCCGGATTCCGACCCTTTCTCATCGTGTCTTGGCTGCTATCACCTTGCTCGAGCTCGATTTTAATCAATCTCAGTTCTCTATTGGAATTTTAGGGTGCTTTGGGTATTTCTGTTGTGAGAATTCATTCGATATCATGTTTTGGGGATTTTCGTGACTAAATCGTTCCAATATTTGTGATATGGTTTCCATATTTAGGTTTTATTCTAGGTTTGAAATTTGTTTAGGTGATGATTTTGGGTCACTAATTTGGTTTGCTCGTCGTTGGGGTTCCCACTCGAGAATTGCGGTTCTGAATTTCTCTATTAACGACAAAAACAAGTTTCATTGAGGTCCATTTCTTCTCCCAATCTTTATTTTTATCTTGATTCTTAATTGATGTTGTGAGTGTGGATGATTTATTGTTAGTTTAGCCACCAGCAGGCTCCTCGAGCTCTAGTTCTAGTAGGTAGGAGAAGTGGTGGTAATGGTAGAGGTAGTTCACAGAGTGGTCTTGGTGGTCATCAGGTAGGTAGGGGTGGTAATCAAATTCATCGAAGTGGCTCTTAGCTTGATAAAAATGATACTTAAATTGGTAGTAAGGCCCATATCTATGCTTTTCTAGGAAGGCTCGAGGCAGAGGTATCAGACATTGTCTTTATATGTAATATTCTTTTCTGTGATTGGATGGCCACTGTATTTTTTATCTTGTTTCTTCTTTCTCATATGTGTCTGTTAATTTTTTTGTAGGTTTGGACATGGTGTGTGATTTACTTGACTTTTTAATTCACGTGTTTACTCCTAATAGTGATTCTATTATTGTTGATTGGATTTATCATTCTTGTTCGATTATGTTTATGGGGTATCAAACTTGGGCAGATTTTTTGATTCTAGACACTGTAGATTTTGATATGATTTTGGGTATAAGTTTGTTGTCTCTGTACCATGCTATACTGGACAGTCGTTCTAAGATAGTGACTTTGGCTATACCTAGAATGGATAGACTTGAGTGGGAGGATGATTATAGTCTTACTCTACTGAAACTTATTTCCTTTTTGTGAGCAAAGAGGTTAATTGAAAGGGGCTGTTTGGCCTTCCTAGCATATCTTCGGGACACTTCTGTAGAGGTCCCATCTATTGAGTTAGTTTCTGTAGTGTGTGAATTCCATGAGATTTTTCTTGAAGATTTGTCTTGTATGCCATCAGGCTGTGACATTGATTTTTGTGTTGATCTAGAGTCAGGTACTCATCTTATTTCTATTCCGCCCTATAGGATGGCTCGGGCTAAGTTGAGGGAGCTAAAGGCTTAGTTGCATGATTTATTGAGTAAGAGTTTTATCCGTCCAAATGCTTCTACATAGGGTGCCCCAGTCTTATTTATGAAGAAGTATGATGGTAGCCTTCGTAAGTGTATAGACTATAGGCAGTAGAACAAGTTACATTTTGTAATAAGTATCCTTGCCCCGTATCGATGATTAATTTGACCAGTTGCAGAGTGCATCCGTATTTTCTAAGATTGATTTTAGCTCCAGGTATCATCATCTTAACATTCGGCCTGGCGATATTCCTAAGACTGCTTTTTGAACCCGGTATAGGCACTATGAGTTTCTTATGATTTTTTTGGGTTAATTAATGCCCCAACTGCTTTTATGAGTTTGATGAATGGGATATTTAAACCCTACTTGAACTCTTTCATTATTAACTTTACTGATGATATTCTAATTTATTCTATGAGTAAAAAGGAACATGAGAATCACTTAAGGATTATTTTGGGTCTGTTAGAAGAGAAAAATCTTGATGCAAAGTTTTCTAAGTGTGGGTTCTAGTAGGATTTTGTATACTTTTCTTCATAGATGATGTGTGATATATATTGTGTATGGATATAGAAGTTAGGCTTGATTATGAATAGGATGACTTGGCCTCGATTGTTGATGTTTGGAGTTTAGATGTAGGCTTGGGACCCATAAAATGGCATGTTTATACCTCTTTTGAATGCTATTGCTTCCCCTTTCTAGTTTAGATTAGTTGTAGCATGGTTATGATATAAACCAATGTTTGGAATGTGGTTTTAGTAGTTAAAGCATGATTTGTATATTTAGCCTTATTGGGCTAGTGTGGTAGTCTTGAAACCGTAAGTTGGGTATAGTTGACTTGAGTACCCTTATTTCTAGTCGAAGTTGCTATCTTAGGCTTGAATTTGGCTTACTTTACATCTAGAAGATGAACTAGATACCTTAGCCTAGTTTGGAGCATAGTATTCCTAATTATGGAAATTGAGGATTAGAAGTGGGATCGTCTGGCCCACTTAGGCCTAAATGTGTTAAGTCTTGTGGGCTTAGTTGCAGATATTAGACATAGATGAGGCTAGTGTACCTTAGACTGAGGTTACTTCGTAACTTGGTAACTTATACTGATGTTTTTGGATTGTGGCTTTTGAGTTATAGTTACGATACTTCCTGTGAATGTGATATTGGGCATTTAGCGGTGATATTCCTCGTAGTCATGATCTATGATCTATCGATATAAGATATCCTATATACGATTACATGTTTATCTATATTATTCCTCCAATATGTGAGATACATCCTATATGTGAGATGATTAGAGATATGCCATGGCTTATAAATATGATTATCGATATGAGTTTCGGATATGTATATAGGCCTAAGGCCATAATTATGATGTTGTGACTATTTTAGATAAATTAATGGGCCAATGGTTGTGTTATGATAATGATTGAATATTCGAGGAGTGTTTATCAGTGTAAAGGATACGATTACAGTTTATGAATACATATATGTTTGTATACACATCTCTCCAATAGGGACGAGGGAAGAGGCAGTATATTGCTTACGATTTTATTGATTGGATATTAGTGATGGCATGCATAGATTTGGTATACTCATGAGTATTATACCGGTAAGTGATATGATTGTAGCTGAAATATGATCTTACGATTGTTCTAACTAATTAACGGATAAGCTATGTGATAACTAGTTGTTTATTAGGAGACTATAGCACTTGATAGCTAGGAATCCAATGTATTAGTTAATGAATCTTGCTTAGTTGAAACATGGTAGCTAGCGATGGTTAATGTGTGACTTATGGTGAGGTCGGGTCTAGCATAGGTGAGGATTAGTTGGCATTGATGACTAAGTTCGTGATGTCGATTAGTCCATAAATGAGGAGTTGTGTATTAATGAGGCTAGATAATAAGAGATGTTGGTAATAAGAGGTGACTAGTTAATAACTTTGAATAGTTGCAAATTGTTAACTAATGAATAGTTAAGCAAGGATTAGTTAGTAAATTATGGTTAGATAATAAATATTGTGTCAGTTAATAAAAGATGGTTAGGTGACAAGTAGTAATGTGTTGTCTAGTAATGATTAACGGATATAGGATGATTAGTGGATAATAATAATTGGTGGATAAATAACGGTTTTGATCTAGTGATGAACTTTGACTAGATGTTAGATGTTGGCTATTGGTTATTAAATAAATAGTGGTTAGTTGCTATCCCGTGAATAAAGATTATGTGAAGGATAATGTTTAGGCTAATAATTAAGGGTTATATAATGACTAGCGAACTAGTGATTCAATTATAATAAGTGTTGGTTAGCTAATAACGAGTATTTGTAAAGTATTGACTAGATAGATATTCTATGGTGATATGACTATTTTTATAAGTATTTTAGAGTATGTTATTCAATAATGACTGTTGTGATGATGTTGATACCTGGCAAGGCCGGAGGATATATTTATAATATATTGATATCCGGCAAGACCGGATGATACTATTGATGATGTGTTGATATACGGCAAGGTTGGAGATTGATTACGATGATGATGGTCCTGATGAGGACAGTTATGATGAGTTGTGATATTGATTATATACTTTACATTCATTCCTGCATGTGCATCCTTATCACCAGTATGTACCTATATTTATCAGACGATATGGGACGGTTGCATATATATTGGTGAAAAATATGCCTTTTGTTATTGTATGCTGATTGAACCATCCGAGTCTGGGGCGGTGGGGTAAGCATAGGCTCGGATAGGTATTTGGTTGTCCGTAAGTTGAGGACTAAGTATATTGCGTCTGTAAAGGTCCAGTGAAAGAATCGTTCCATTGAGGAGGCCACTTGGAGACCAAAGCAGACATGCGTAGCAAGTATCAACATCTTTTTGTTGATTTAGATAATTCCTTGTCTCCCATTCTTGTCTCTTGTTTGTCCGTTCGAGGACGAATGGTTGTTTAATTGGTATCTAATGTAATGACCCTCCCAGTCATTTGTGAAATTTTCTTTTTTTTTTATTTTGACTCTTTCTGTAATCTGTATACTTGAATTATGAATTGCGAGGAGGGGTAATACAGATTCTAAAGTGTCCGAAAGCATTTTAGGTCATTGATTTATTTCTATAGGACCCTGAATAAATTTTAAGGATATATTAGAAGTTTTGGATAATTTAAATAATTAATTTAATCAATAAGATAATGGGTCAAAATAATAATTTATTTACTTATGTGGTTAATATAAGGATGAAATTAGGTGATTAGGGTTTACCATTTATAATAACAATAACAATAGAGATCAGAAGGTGGAGAGAAAAAGAAATTAAAAAATGGCACGACAGTTAAGTTTTCACCATTGAGGTTTTAAAGGGAAAGTTGCGAAGTCTTCAGATTTTGATAATTCAGAGACTTTACAGAAGGGCAAGATCCTGGGCAAGTTAGCTTGTGTTTGGATTCTTCGATTGAGGTAGGTTACAGTTTAATTGGAGTTTAGACTCAACTTAATTGTGTGTATGCTCGTAAATTGGATACTTGTTGATTGGTATTCAGACATACTTGAAATTGTTGATGTTTGAATTGTTGATGCGTGTATAAATGATTATTGAAAATTTACTTGATGAAATTGTCTTATAACTTTAAGTGTACTTGTAAACTTGGTACATTGTGTTGTATGTTGTGAGGTTGTGTAAATTTGAAATTAATAACACTTATTAATGTTTGATCGGGTACCACACCGGTATGGATATGTATATGATGGATTAGGTACCACGCCAATACAAATATGTATATGTTGGATCAGGTACCATGCCAGTACGGATATGTATATTTGGATCGAGTACCACGCCGGCACAAATATGTATATGTTTGATCGGGTACCACGTCGGTACGGATATATTCACGTTGGATCGGGTACCACGTCGGTATGCATATGTTCATGTTGGATCAGGTACCACGCCGGTAAGGATATGTATATGTTGAATCGGGTACCACGCCGGTATGGATATGTTCATTTTGGATCGGGTAACACATCGGTACGGATATGTTGGATCGGGTACCACGCCGGTATGGATATGTTCATGTTGGATTGGGAACCACACCGGTATGGATATGTATATGTTGGATCGGTTACCACACCGGTATGGATATGAATATGTTGGATCGGGTACCACACCGGTGTCACACCATTTTGTAACCAAAAAGATATCGATTTAAGTTTGAAAGGGTTTTTATTATCAAAGTGACTAAAATATGAAAATTTATTTCAACAAGGACTATTTACATTTTTATTAAGAGTCGCCACTTGGCATAATTCGGTGTGCCAAGTCACCAATGAAAAATCCTTTTCAAAACTATTTGACTCTTTAAAACTGGTTTGCGAATAGAGATTCCGGCTAAGGAATTCTGTTGACCGAGGGAAAGGTGTTAGGCACCCCTCAATCCCATGGTTCGACCACGGTCTCTTGGTAGAGCGTATCGGCTAATCTTGACACTATAAAATTTACAAACCACATAAACATACAGAACAAGCAAACAAACAAATCATATAAAATTCAAAAACTAAAATAATGTTCAGTCCAAATTATACAGTCCAAAATAAAAGAGGTGCTGAAAATATAAAACCTATTTTATTCTAAACTAATCCTAAGCTAAAATCCACCTAATGCTCCGGGCCTTGATCACGAATGTTCTCCAAGTACAAGATACTTCGGGTCATTCCCCGGATAAATCAATACAATTCCCTCGAGGCATTCCCCAGCCAAATGAATACATTTTTAGGGCGAGAAAATCAAACTATTCAATAAAATTTTTAACATTCCACGGAATTTCCAACATTCAACCAAAACCACAAATTCTAAACTTTCCCTACCCAACCTATGTTTGCCTAAATCAGTCGACCTATCATAATACTATTAAGTTCGATTAATGTTCATTTCAAGTCAAACAACCAATGGATCAAACTAAACCAGAATTCGCCAATTTTATCAAGTTTTCAATTCTCACTCCCAAATTAATTCTCGAAATTCCAACAATTCACGATCACCACTTTAACAATCCACAATCACTGATAATGAAACCAAACAAACAAATCAATATCACCCAAATATTCATATCATGCTTCACACAAATCAATCACACGTATATAATGAAATCAAAATGAGAACAAGATAGAATTGGACCTCAAATCGAATTTTATTGATTAATTGATCTTTTCGAATAGAACCGCGTCCACCGAAACTTGAACGTCGACCCTCAATCACGAACCCAAATCAACAACTTCGATTCCTTTTTGTTCTGTTTTTGCCAACCCAAACCAGATTTGAAAAGAACAGGACCCGTACCCACTTTTTTTTGGAACTTTGCTCTCTTCCAGTGAGCTTAACGATAGTGGATCTAACAGCCTATTATCTTTGAATTATCAGAGCTCCGGTCGGCGATGGTAGAGATTAAGGAAAATGGGTCAGATTTCGGGGCAGGATTTTTATTGTGGTGTCGCCGGAGCTTCAGCGAGCACTGGTAGTAACGAAAATCGGCAAAGATGGGACAAGTTTCCTATAATCGTGCTATTTTCCGGTGAACCCGTCACCGGAATAATTATAAATGAGGTGATTTCTTCTCTCTCAACTCTTTATTTTTCAACCTCTTATTCCCGATCTACCCCCATTCATCCTTTTCTTCTCCTACCCATTTTATGATTTTTCTCCCATTTGAGTGTTGGTCTATCTATGTTGATTGAGTGATGATGATGATGATGAGTGTACTGTGTATAGTGTGTATGAACTGAGGAAGATGATTGAGGTGTGTGCATTTCTATGAGAGTCCAGGTCGGTGAGTATGTGTGGAATTGAGAGTCTTCTGTTGTAGTGTGTGAGAGGTCTCAATTGTGAATGATGCTGATGGGGTGAGTATTCTGTGAGGAGTGAATTTAGTATGTATGAATATATTCCCTGGGCCCCCCACTTTTGGTTGTATTGTGAAAGGAAATATATCAGCCCCTTCTCTATTTTTTGTTGTGATTTGGTTAAAATGAATCAAAAAGAACCTGAGGGGTGGGGTTCATATGGGTATAGGGGTGTAGGGTGTGAGTTGGTTGAGATAAGATTTATTAGGATTAAAACAAGATTAAATTTGGTAAGGGTTCTTATTTTTGTATTTTTGTGGGATAATTACATGGTTGAGGGTACACGATAGGATAAGGTAAAATGAGTAAAAGTAATACGGGGAGGGACAAAATTAGGTGCCTACATAATTCCCCCTTTGAATGTAAACACAAGGTATTTTCAGAAAAAGAAGTAGACAACGAGACAAAATTCTGACCAGACCATTATTCAAGGAAAGAAACAGAAGAAAGAAGAGCAACCGAGTCTTGACTTAGGACATCCTCCTACCTACCCAAGTTATGAAGAAATCAATTGACATGTATCTCAAAGGATTGGAAAAAGATGGACTATACTGAGTTGGAGAGTCGAGTGAGGTCCCGACAAGGTTCCAGACCGCGGCTCTGTCATTACATCAAAAATGAAAAGTACAAGTTAAAAAATAAATGAAATTACAAAAATCCTATCTATGCAGCTTTTTTTAGACTCTTGACTTGAGTTTCATCACCCTATTCTTCAGGCGGACTCCTGACTTGCAATTTCTTCAACTTGTTGCTTGGCTTTCAATTTCTTCAACTTGTTGTTTGACTTTCAACTTTTTCACCTTGTTGTTTGACTTTCAACTTCTTGACCTTGTTTCTTGACTTTCAATCTCATAACCTTGTTACTTGACTTTCAATTTCATCACCCTGTTCTTCAAGCGGGCTCCTAACTTTTAATTTTCATCACCCTATACTTCAGACGGGCTCTTGACTTTCAATTTCATCACCCTGTTCTTCAGGCGAGCTCCTGACTTTCAATTTTATCACCCTATTCTTCAGGCGGGCTCCTGAAACCAAAATCAAAGCTAAAACAAAAATTATCTCAAACGAAGATTATGATAAAGAAAATTTTCATTCATTCATTTTTATTGAAAGTAATGTCCCATTTTCCAGGAGAGTCCTGAACATAAAGTAAATTCACATTTTTCAGGAGGGTCCTGAACAGAAAGTAAATTCTCATTTTTCAGGAGGGTCCTGAACATAAAGTAAATTTCTATTTTTCAGGAGGGTCCTGAACATAAAGTAAATTCTCATTTTCTAAGAGGGTCCTGAACAGAAAGTAAAGACCCATTTTTCAGGAGGGTCCAGAACATACAGTAAAATCCTATTTTTCAGGAGGTCCTGAACATAAAGTAAATTCCCATTTTCCAGGAGGGTCCAGAACAGAAAGTAAAACCCCATTTTTCAGGAGGGTCCAGAACAGAAAGTAAAACCCCATTTTTCAGGAGGGTCCTGAACAGAAAGTAACATCCCATTTTTCAGGAGGGTCCTGAACAGAAAGTAAAATCCCATTTTCCAGGAGGGTCCGAAACATAAAGTAAATTCCCATTTTTTAGGAAAGTCCTGAACAGAAAGTAAAATTCTCTTTTTCAGGAGGGTCCTGAGCAGAAAGTAAATTTCTATTTTCCAGGAGGGTCCTGAATAGAAAGTGAAATCCCATTTTCCAAGAGGGTCCTGAACATAAAGTAAATTTTCATTTTTCGTGAGGGTCCTGAATAGAAAGTAAAATCCCATTTTCCAGGAGGGTCCTGAACAGAAAGTAAAATTCCATTTTCTGGAGGGTCCTGAGCATAAAGTAAAATCCTATTTTCCAGGAGGGTCCTTAACAGAAAGTAAAATCCCGTTTTCCAGGAGGGCCTGAACATAAAGTAAACTTCCATTTTCCAGGAGGGTCCTGAACATAAAGTTAATTTCCATTTTCCAAGAGGGTCCGGAACAAAAAGTAAAATCCCATTTTCCAAGAGGGTCTTGAACAGAAAGTAAAATCCCATTTTTCAAGAGGGTCCTGAGCATAAAGTAAAATCTCATTTTCCAAGAGGATCCTGAACATAGAGTAAAATCTCATTTTTCTGGAGAGTCCTGAGCATAAAGTAAATTCCATGGATGTGCATTTCCAATGGTAGCTAAATTAAGTAAAGCGAATTTGCCCCTGTTTCAATAAAGAAAATTTGTCATTTAAAAACTTAATGGTGGTTTGTAGAACTTGGCTTTCCTGACATCTGCTCTAGTGTTCATTCCCTTCATTTTGTTTCGTTTTACTGGCACTTGCCCCTGCTTTGTCGCGTTATTGACTTAAACTCAGATTATTAAGAGTGACTCTAAAATAAACACAGCATCTCTGCTTTGCCATGCTTCATGAATAAACCCTTTAAACCTTGGTATTTTCATGAGTTTCTAGACTTGTCTGTTGACAAAAATTTTTGCATGCCCTTTTTTTTGGCTCACAATCATATCTCTTTCATACGCTGGCCTTTTTGTCTTGCTTTGTGCAATTGAAGAAGTTGGTAGCCAGTTTTAAAATCTTTTCTCACTTGTTTTGACATGGACTTGACTCAAAGACACAAGAAAAATAACAATGGTTTTTTTTTGGATAATTGACTCAAGAAAATAAAAATAAAGATAAAGAGAAGAAAGAAAAGACAATGAATGTCCCAATTTGAAACAAAGAAATAAAAATTTTACCTAAAATAACAATCAACTCTAATGATTATGCCATGCATTTGGATTAAGCTGCCTGATCTTTTCATCTAAACTTTCACCAATTGTTATTGAGCTAATGACCCTGAAATTGAGTTACTTCCTTGGGTCAGTTGCATTTAGAGACTTCATTCGGCTAGTGATACCTAGAAGAGTTTTCACTAACAAACCTCTCTCATTGTATTTTTCTCATCTCACCATTGCCTTATGGTATCCGTGAGGTTTTTCACCAATGAGATTCTCTAATTTTTATTTCTCTCAGCTCACAGTCATCTTACGGTGCCCATGAGGATTTTTACCAATAAAACTCTCTCATTTTTATTTGTCTCAACTCACTATCGTCTTACAGTTCCCGTGAGGGTTTTCACCGATAAGACTCTCTCATTTTATATCTCTCACCTTACTATTATCTTGCGGCGCCCGTGAGGGTTTTCACTGATAAAACTCTCTCGTTTTCATTTCTCTCCCAATTCCTTACGCTGAGGAAGACAAGTAGTTCCAGAAATACGTCATCACATCCATTTCATGCTTAGCCTTAGCATTCTCAAAGATTGATCTGAAGGTCTATCTTTGGTTGTAACTTGGATTTTGGATAGAGTTAGAAAGAAAGGATGGCATGGGGCCCAAACGACACTTAAAGTGGGGTAAGACTTACAACTTTTGGAATAGACTCAAACAATGAGGATTAACTCATGCCCCAATTTCTTTTGACTGGGAAATACTAAAATGTTTATTTGGTTAGACCGAGCCTAGAGTTAGGCAGCCTACGTATCTCACCCCCGAGAGAGGAGAATCAGGTCACACGTAGCTCTGGCAACTTGTTTTTTACTTGATATTACTTTTATTCTCTTTTTCTTCTTTTATCTACTCTTTTATCTTTGGGATTGTTTTTTTTTACTCTATTGCTCTTGACACTCTTCTCTTTTCTTTCTTTTTGGACATATTTTCTTTTTCTTCTCTTTTTTTTAAAATTTTTCTAACTCTATTATTTTGTTCGACATTTTTTCTTAAACTTTGCTGACTCTATCTTGATTCTAAAAGAGGGGTATGAAAGAAAATAACACTAAGGCTCAAATGGGGTAAACAAAGGATGACACAATGCTTGGATAGCAAAATGAAATGCCTTTATCATATCAATCCTTGAGAATGCAAGTACATAACATGCAATTAAAAAGGGGAGATAAAGATCATGTATGACACTTTAACAACACTAACTTAAACTGAACATGTGTGTCACTTCTTCTTCTTTTCTTGTCCAGCATACAACTCCACCTTTGTTATGCATCCCTCACATCGAATGATTCATGCTTTTGGGGAGCTGATTTCTTTTTGTTCTTCTTAAAATAGGATCACGTAGCCACTGTTTGACCTAATTGAGACATGTCTTTCAATTGTTGGCCGAGTTATTCTTGTGATTCCTAAAATTAATTGCCTTAATTTTTAGGAAAGGCTTCAACTTGTCACCAAATGTCTCAGCACTCTATCTATTTTCTCAGATGTTTCTTCCAACCTTAGCCCTCTGATTCAATGTTCATGCTTAAACTGAATTTTAAGATCTGGCTAAAAATTCCGTTAGCATGTCAAATCACTAGAGTCAACATAAAATGTACTGTGAAAAGAAAACAAACAAACACATATTTAAAACACAAAGGAAAAAGGAACACTCGCATTTAATAAAAAAAAGATAGAAGGGTTTGAACATAACGACAAATGGACAAAACAAGATAGATCCCGAACTACAACCCTGAAATAATTCGGATAATAGAAAATAAAACAAAACAAACAACCAGACATCTTTCTAAGAGAGAGAGGGGTGAGTTCTCAATTGCTCAGCCTAACATCTTAGCTACTGGTTTGCATATCAGCATGACTAGAGCTTTCCTCACTGTCAATAGTCTGCACCATAATTGATTTATCTTGAATCATCTTTTCAATTTTTCTTTTCAAAGCACAACAATCTTCAATACTGTGACCCTGAACATCAGAATGATATGTACATTGTACATTAGGATCAAAGTTTCTTGAATGCGAGTTAGGAGTATACCCAAAGAGAGGAGTGATCATACCCCGCTATACCATCTCTAAAATAAACTGCCATATGACTCTGCAATTGGTGTAAAGCTATTCCTCGACTTCTGCCTTATTTCATTATTTGTCTAGGATTAAAAATCTAGCCTAGAAGGGCTTTGGCATATTTGTGGAATTTGAAAATGTCTCTAAAGAGTTAGCACACGTGAGTAAGAAGGGAGTTGGACATATGGTTGTGCGCAATATACTAGATATGGAAGTGGGGAAATGGAGTATAATGGATTTTGAAAGGGATTATAGAGAGCTTGGGTATGAACTTGGGCTTGAGACTGACGGCAACGACGACGTCGTCTTCTTGGATGTGCCCGTTCTCCAACTATAATAGCTGTATCTTTCTCATTCTTCTTTCCTCCAATTTTTTTAATTGATTGCAATATTGTCCCAAATATTTCACGGATTCCTCCTGTCCATCTTGTTTCTCAAATTTTGATATCTCAAGGCTTAAAGGAGGGTTAACACTTGAAGACATGCCTCAGTTTTTGTATGAAACGTCTTCTTTAACCACAAGTCTAAGGGAAATTTTCACAGTATTTCTTGCACTCTTCATTTTTCCAACCATTTTCTCTGGCTCTTCTGGCACACTAGGCTTCTTGTTAAGAAAGTTGATGGTCCAGTTAGCTTAAAAGTAGGATCAGGAGTGTAGCAATGATTACCAATAGTATTAAAAAGGGACTACTAGCAATATGGGAAAGCACAACCATTGGGCGGCTAGACAATGTAGAAGCCTCAGTAGAGGATTAAGCAATAAGATCACAGACGACATGTGGTATTGTAAATGTAGCAGTCTTCTAATGAGGATCTAGAGGAAAAGTGGTGGGAGTATTGAGATACTTTTACCTTGGAATGAATTTTGAGTCATGTTGCGGTGCATCAACAACAGTAGGAAACTGACTTTACGATTTTGATGGAAAACTCGAGGTATTTGTAGGATCAATAGCGGAAAATAGAGGAGGAGGCAACCCACTGGCCCAAGCTCGATGTATTTCTGTCATTTGTTGCCTTAGTCTCCTAATCTCTTTCTTTAAACTCTCATTTTCATGACTCTTTGTTTGATCCATGATGTCACTCTCTATATCTTTGTTGGACACAACTAACTCTTTGGATTTGGTGTGATGTGGAGGACCAGTCAGAATGCCACAAACCAACCACCTTAAACTGACTCAACAAAAAACAACAAATGTGTTAGAGTACAACACTTTTTCAAAACTCTTTTTCCTCCTTTTTTTTAAAAGATCACCGAACCCAAAAAGGGCGCCTACGTATTCCACCCTTGAAAAGGGAGAATCAGGTGTGCATAGTTCGTGAAGTCTTTTCAAAATGACCAATTAATTCTTTTTCCTTTCTTTTTTTTCTATTTCTAGAAACTTTAAGAAAGAAAAAAAAACAGAAAATAACAAGTTGTCAAAAGAATTGAGAAAAATCTTTTTGAAATTTTCATGTTTAAACTCCCTATACAAAATGAAACCTATGATTACCAAAGAAAAATCTTTTGGGGTTTTCGATTTTGAATTTCATGGGAAAATGAAACTTGAACTATTAAAGAAAAATCTTTTTGTAGTTTTCTTTTAGAGATGTATATGAAACACTTACTCTAAGTGAAGAGTGAAGAAAAAAAAATTGAATTTTTTAGATTCCTGTACAAAATGAAATCTATGATTACCGAAAAAAATATTTTTGGATTTTCGATTTTGAAATTCATACAAAAATGAAACTTGAACCTATTAAAGGAAAATATTTTTTTTGTTGTTTTCTTTTAAAGATGTACACGAAACACCTATTCTAAATGAAGAGTGAAGAAAATATTTTTTTGGATTTTTGAAATAAGATCCCCGAACCAACAAAAGGTTGCATACGTATCTCACTCTCTCGAGAGGAGAATCAGGGGTGTGTAGTTCATCCAGATTGGGCAATTAACAAACTAGACCCTGATTTGACAGATACGACCTAAGACAAATAATGAAAAACGTCAACAAAATCTTCTTTTGAGAGTTTTTTTTTTCAATTCAACACTTCACATAAAAATGACACCAATAACTATGAAAGAAAATCCTTTTTGGTATTTTTATTATATGAAATGTACGAAACTTCTACCATATTTTTTGAACTTTCCTCTTATAAAAATCTCCTATTGAATTGCCAAAGGAAATAAAAAAGAAAATATTTTTGATGTTTATGATTTTTTTAAAAATGAGCGCAACACATAAAAAATCTTTTTTTTTTTATTTTTGGATTGTGGAAAATAAAAATCATAAAGAACTCTAAAAATTACGAAACTCTTTTTTTTTACTCACTTTTTCTTTCTTTTTCCTCTTTTTTTTATTTTCCCTTGCCTACACACTCGATTAATTCTAGTACATGCTTCCCTCAAATCAGTCTATCAAATGACCACGTTCCCTCAGAGATGCAACATTTAGTACGTAGGGATGCTTTAGAGGTGAGTCTCCTACAAAAGGTCACGTGGGTCCCGCTAGGTCTCAATATGATTCAGATGAGCATGACCTAAAGGCTGACCTACACTGGAGCTAATAAGGTTATTCGGGAGAGCGTATGGTCGATAGTGGTTGCGAGAGCTTTCCACCCACTCCATAACACTGACGACTCCCCCTCCTAAAATAAGGGTGACTCAACTAGAGGTTCTGTACAACACATGTACTACGGACTTGTTGCAAAAAGAATGACTCGGGTTATACACATGATGCCAGATATAAAGCGGCAACAAGTCTATACAACACATAGAACATAGGCACTCAACAAAGATAAAATAAATTTGAACAAAAACACAAACAATGTCTATACCCATAATGTCACACAAAGCCGATATAACTGCAAAATTAGCTCGAATTCTGAAAAATCCCCAGCAGATTCGCCAGAGTTGTCACACCATTTTTTAACCAAAAAGATATCGATTTAAGTTTGAAAGGGTTTTTATTATCAAAGTGACTAAAAGATGAAAAATTATTTCAAAAAGGACTATTTACATTTTTATTCAGAGTTGTCACTTGGCATAATTCGATGTGCCAAGTCACCTTTGGAAAATCCTTTTCAAAACTATTTGACTCTTTAAAACTGGTTTGCGAATAGAGATTCCGGCTAAGAAATTCTATTGACCGAGGGGAAGGTGTTAGGCACCCCTTAATCCCGTGGTTCGACCATGGTCGCTTGGTAGAGCATATCGGCTAATCTTGACACTATAAAATGTACAAACCACATAAACATACAAAACAAGAAAACGAAAAAATCACACAAAATTCAAAAACCAAAATAATGTTCAGTCCAAATTATACAGTCCAAAATAAAAGAGGTACTGAAAATATAAAACCTATTCTATTTTAAACTAATCCTGAGCTAAACTCCACCCGACATTTCGGGCCTTGATCACGAACGTCTTCTAAGTACAAGATACTTCGGGGCATTTTCCGGATAAATCAATACAATTCCCTTGAGGCATTCCCCAGCCAAATGAATACATTTTTAGTGCGAGAAAATCAAACTATTCAACAAAATTTTGAACATTCCACGGAATTTCCAATATTCAACCAAAGCCACAAATTCTAAACTTTCCCTACCCAACCTATGTTTGCCTAAACCAATCGACCTATCATGATACTATCAAGTTCGATTAACGTTCATTTCAAATCAAACAATCAATGGATCAAACTAAAGAAGAATTCGCCAATTATATCAAGTTTTCAATTCTCACCCCCAAATTTATTCTCAAAATTCCAAC